>NW_027362771.1:282103618-282701118 GCF_046119375.1 Phyllobates terribilis
CCTTTCACCGGCTATGTTTATCCTGACATGAGGCTATGAGGCTCTACCATAATGATATAAACATTATACATATCCTGAAGGATTTCTACAGATGGCTTCTTATCAAGATTTCCCTCAACCTGCAGTCCATCTACTCATGTATATATGTACAATAACTATACCTATATTTATTGCTTTGGTTCTCTTCTATTGATTTATTGGTACTTATGTATGTTTATACTGCTACACTGTGTAATTTACTTGGAAGATTATTATTCTTCCCCATAATATAGGACTTGATGGTATTTAGCATGACTTACTAGATGCCTCTCCCAGACTCTTTATCATTATAGACATAGGTAGGCTGTTCTTAATATTTTTTCCTGTCCTCCTATTTGTCCTCATTGGTAGCGGGGGACTGGCCACCCCCTGGCTACAGTGACGCCACTTACGAGTCACAGGCGCCCATATCTGTAGTCTCCTTTGTCGGTGGATCTAGGGACGCGCTCTCTCTCGTGCGCTGCGGCGCTCCGGCGGCGTCGGGGCCTGTGCGTGGTTGCCTCGGTGATGGGGGGGATGACGTCGTTCCTCCTCCTCATCACGCGAGCCGCACGCCGGTCCACGTCATCGCCGGGGGCGCGGCATCACGGGAGACAGCGCGCCGATTGGTAGTTACACATGTCTCATGCATATAAATAGGACCCACTTTTTATCCTAACCACGCCTCCTGACGAAGCCGAGGTGAAACGCGCGTTGAGGCGTTTTGCAGACCGCCAACACGAGCCCCTGACTTTTACCATGACTCAAGGTAATTACTTACACAGTGCTGGCTAGCATATCGTTATATGGCTCAGCTAATGTTAGGCTGTTGATTTATATCAGCCGTTTGTCCCTCATCTTTACCTTGATTGACTAAGACACCTCAGATTATTATACCTCTTTTGAGCCAGCATGATATGGTGTCCCTAATGGTTGTCTTTACTCTGAGCCAACCACCTTTTTCTGTGTCTTATTTCAGTATAATTACCTTGCTGTTTTCTGATTAAATCACTATTTATATGATACTTACCAGGGGCTCTAATTGCGGTCCTCTTACTATCTTGGGTTTATTTAACCTGTATCTACTATTGTTTTAGCTGCTCTTCTCCCTATACCTTTTTATTTGTCTAGTATGATATATTTATGAATAAAGATTATATTTTGTATAGATCTCCAATGAGTCTTGAGTATCTCTTTATTATATTTGTCTATTTGTCTGACTATACCTTAGATACCTATTGGACTCTTGTTTGGGGCTTTTTTTTTACTATTAGAAAGGCCCCTGCTGCCTCCTTGCCGATGCATCCTACTGCCCCACGTGGGCGGAGACCAGAGCGAGAAAGACGATCCTACCAGGCCCCAACACGTCATGCACCCGACATATCGGTGGAACGAGGACCAGAGTGTTGGACCTGCGGTGGTAGGGGGCATATCTCCAAAGACTGTCCAAACCGAGAAAGGAGGAGGCGGGGACAGCCGTTAAACTAAGATGCCCCACGGTTGTGGAGCATACCGTGGGGTCTCGAGCTTCAGAGAGTGCAAGAGGGAGCTCTGAAGACATTGTCTCTGAGAGGCCCATTATCTGGGCTGAATTTAATGGGCAGCGGATCCGCTGTCTAATGGACACCGGGTCTCAAGTGACCACTATGCCTGAGACGTACTTCCAAAGTCACTTTCCTGAAGTTGCTCATTCCTGGCGGGAACCCACTGTCAAACTGGTGGCGGCTAATCAACTACCTATCTCAGTAGCGGGAGTAGTATGGATGTCCGTTCGGGCATGTGGAAAGGACCTCGGTCGGAAAGGGATCGTACTGACCACAGGGCCCGGAGGCGATGGGCCCATTGTAACTCTGGGTATGAATGTGCTGAAGGAGGTCGGACAGTTCCTGGCTGAGGGCTGTAACAAAAACAACTGGACCCATGCCACTCAAGACCCAGCTAACAAGAGAGTATTCCAGCATCTCGTGCGGGTCAGTCAAATTCAAAAATTGCCCCATACCTCTCAGTACCTTGGTAAGGTATCGATATCACCCGAAGCCACAATGACACTGCCAGTGGGACAGACTGTACTCACTTTACCGGTGCTGGCACGTGTCCTTAGAGGGTGTGGACATTCAAATTGAACCAATGGAGGGAGAGGAAGCGCCCTCTGGACTCCTGGTTGCTCGGACCCTGGCCACCGTGCGGCATGGTCGAGTGCCCGTGCGTTGCATCAATCTAAGTGGCACGAGCTTACAGTTGTTCCCCCGACAAGAGGTGGTGCGAGTGTGTATAATGCCAGAGGCCCTTACCAGAGCTGACGCTATAGGGCTGGCACCGGTGGAAGGAGAGCCATGGACCCTGGAGGTGTCCCTTAACAGCCAAGAGAATGGAAGAGAACCATTGGCTGGGCGCTACCTCTTGGAGAAAATGGAGGCTAATCTTACTGAGATTTCTGCTGGGCAAGTAAGGCAGATCGAACAACTTCTACAGCGATATCAGGGAGTGTTTGCACAACATGAAGACGATTTCGGGTGCACTCGGGACATTCAGCAGGAAATACCAACCGGAAATACTGCTCTCATTCGAGAGAGATATCGGCAGATCCCGCCTCAGATGTACCAGGAGGTGAAAGAGCTGTTGGCCCACATGTTGCGGAACGGCGTGATCCGCGAGAGTCAGAGTCCTTGGGCGGCTCCTATCGTGCTGGTCCGGAAGAAGGATGGTACCCTAAGATTCTGTGTAGACTATCAGAAGCTGAATGCCTGTACAGTACGGGACTCCTATCCACTCCCCCGAATTGAAGAGTGTCTATCTGCGCTAGGAAGCGCCAAGTTCTTCTCTTCCATCGACCTGGCCAGTGGCTATTGGCAGGTCCCAGTAGCTGAGAGGGATCGCCCGAAGACAGCTTTTGTTCTCCCTATGGGCCTGTTTGAGTTCAATCGGATGCCGTTCGGGCTAATAAATGCGCCGGGAACTTTCCAAAGACTGATGGAGAGATGCTTGGGGGACCTCAACTTTGAAGCCACTTTAATATATCTGGATGATATCATTATCTATTCCGCTATGTTTGAAGATCATCTCCGCCGACTGGAACAAGTGTTAGAACGGCTTCGGAGATTAAGCCTCGTAAGTGTCGTCTCTTCAAGCGGGAAATTGAATATCTGGGGCACACTGTGTCCAGTGAGGGAGTGCACCCCACTGCGGAGAAAGTAGCTGCCGTGCAGAAGTGGCCCACACCCGCCAATCTAAGAGAACTGAGGGCATTCCCGGGGCTCGCTGGATACTACCGCAGATTCATTAAAGACTTCGCTAAGATTGCGATCCCGCTCAATGAATTGCTGAGAGGAACGGCTGGGGGAGCCAAGCGGCAGCCCATTCAGTGGGGCCCATGACAAGAAGAGGCATTCCGAGCATTGAAAATGGATCTAACAGATGCCCCAATTCTGGCCTACGCTGACTTTTTGCAGCCTTTCGTGTTGTACACTGATGGAAGCTTGCATGGACTGGGAGCAGTGCTGGCTCAAGTACAAGGAGGAAAAGAGCCGGTGATTGCCTATGCCAGCAGGTCGCTCCGCGATACGGAGAAGAATCCGGACAACTACAGTTAGTTCAAGCTGGAGCTACTGGCACTGGTGTGGGCCATGACCGAGAAATTTGCTGAGTACCTGTCGGGGTCAGAAGTGCAAGTGCGGACAGATAACAACCCTTTGGCCCACTTGGAGAACGCCAAGCTGGGCGCGCTAGAGCAGCGGTGGGTCGCAAGAATGTCCAAATACCAGTATAAGATCGCCTATCGGTCCAAGGCCCTGAACACTCATGCAGATGCCCTGTCCCGGGTTACTCAGACGGGCCCGAAGAGGGATAGAGATGAGGAGCTAGAAGGTGACGAGATTCCGGATTTCAGCCAGTTTGCCGCTGCTGTGGTCGACACCCAGGAGACCAGAGAGGAGCCTAGGCCCACTCAAATCCTGAGCCGCTCAAGAGACGAGTGGATACATCTGCAAGAATCCGACCCAGAGCTGTCAAAGCTGAGAGAATGGGTCGCCCTTGGTCAAAGACCCGACCAGGAAGCCAGGGCCGCTTCACTTCCAACTACCCTACAAATCCTAGGCCAGTGGGAGAGGCTCTTCCTGAAGGATGGCTTGCTGTGGCGATGAATCCAGCTACCTCGAGAGTTTGATGTTACCTGGCAGGTAGTAGTTCCAGAGGCGCTGGTAACGCAGCTAGCCCAGGAGGCTCATACAAGGGGTGCTCACTTCGGTGTGGAGAAGGCCTTTCGGTGGTTGCAACGGCTGGTGTATTGGCCTCAACTGCGGCAAGAAGTCGAAGGGGTCTGCCGAACATGTCGCCAGTGTGAGTTGAACAAACCCCCGGAACAAAGGGCTCCCATTCAGGCCATCCGAACTTCTGCACCCTTGGAAGTCCTGATGATTGACTATCTGATGATCGGAACTTCATACAATGGTTACGGACACTGTTTGGTAATGAGTGATCACTTTACCAAGTTCGCAGTAGTGACACCTACCAAAGACCAGACAGCAGAGGCCGCAGCTAAGGCCATCTGTCAGGATTTCATCCGGATTTATGGGTGTCTGAAGCGAATACATTCTGACCAAGGGGCCTGCTTCCAAGGACGAGTGATGAATGAACTATACCGTATCTATGGGATCGACCGATTCCGAATAACGCCTTACCACCCTCAAGGGAACGGCGCATGCGAGCGCTTCAACCGAACCCTGTTGCAAATGTTGCGAATGCTGGAAGCGGACAAAAAGATGAAGTGGCCCAAATTTGTGTCCGAGCTGGTGTGGGTGTATAATAATCGAGTTCATGCGACTACTGGCTACACCCCTTACATGTTGCTGTTTGGAAGGAGTGGACGAGAAATTACTGAACTGGAGCTAGACTCAGAAGACTCCGGCCTGGGCAGTAGCCCGAGTACCTGGATTCGAGAGCATAAGCGCCGGCTTCATACGGTGAGAAGATTGGTCGCTCAGAAGTTTCAGGAAGTAGAGCATGCAGATCGGCCCTCGACATCACTCCAGCCAGGAGACTGTGTGCTGGTAAGGGCCAAACGATTTGGGAGTAAACTGGACCATCGTTGGGAGGCGATACCATATCGGGTGATGAAGAAGATTCACCCCGACAACCCAGTCTACGAGGTCAGGCCTGAAGGGGATGACGCCGCGACACCCAAGGTGTTGCACCGTAACATGCTGCGCCCTTGCTCTTCTGAAGCAGAGGCCTGTAACGAAGTTGGGCCTTCAAACGAATTGGCTGAGGCGCCGCATACAGGAACCTTGGGGGATGAAGAAGGATGGGCCACAATGCAGTTGGGCTGGTCAGAACCGTCAATGCCAACCCCGAGTGGGACCCAGAATGAATCAAGAAGTGACTTGCAATCCCCAGTGGTTGATTCATCGGATATCCCGGAGTCACCTCCGCAGGAGGAGCCTCGCAGAACTGAGCGGGCTAATGCAGGAATTCCTCATAACCGGTATGCTCAAGAAGAGTTTATCTGGTCTCAGATCCAACAGAAAACGCAGGAGTGTGCCCAACTCCTGTCTGAGCTTGCACTGCCTAGAAAGAGACGTCAATCCTGCAAGAAATTCACTCGCCCAAGGACTGGCGAACAAAAAGGAGGGTGGAATGTAGTAGAAGCGAGAGAGCCTTTAAGAGAACTCTTACATGATGCTTCAAAGATGGAGAGAGACTGCCACCTGCTGGCCAGACACAGTCAAACGGAACCAACATATACAAGAGAAGTTGAAGGGAGAGCAGATTTAGACGCTGGACCCGGTCAGGAAGGAGTTCCTGGAGATAAGAGGCCAGCGCACCAAGCCTGAGGAGTTTTTGGCGCCAAGCAGCAGAGAGGATCAGGCGTGTTCTCTGCGTGCTGAGCAGCTCCGCGTGGCGGGCCTAAGCCAGAGGCCTGTGAGGTGCCACAGCCGGGCGCCGGTGGAAGAGCTCCGGATCCCTTGCAGATGTGACCCGAGTGCTGTGCCTGCTGCGTAGACTCGGATCCTGCTTGCGGTGCTGAGTGAGTTCGCGGAACCCGACGTCGCCCGCCGACAGACTAGGTCTGGACCCCCCTACCCAAGGCTTGAGAGATTGCCTTCAACAGTCAAGCAGAGAGGAGTTGAGAGACGGCTGCCCAAGGAAAGTCACGCCAGTTAAGGCAGAGGAGCAGCATACGTGAACAGGGCTGTCACTTCTACTGTTCACTCACGGTACTGGGGCCAATTGGGTTTAGGTACTCAGGTTGGGAGGGGAACGGTTGGGGCTAAGGAAGCTCAACGTGATCTAATTGAATATGTCCAGAAAAGACTTTCGGCCTAGCGGGAATAACCAGTGACCCTCGCTAGGGCCATATGCAGAGTTAAAGAACTCATGTGGTGTCTCCCATGATTTAGGGCAACACATCACTTTGAGAGACTTCGTATTTTGCTAACATTTCAAATTACTGTTCATTACCCTTTTTGCCAATCCCTTGTTCAGAATACCTGTTATATATATATAAACTGTTCATATTCATCTCTGACTGTTCTCACCTTGTGTCTCTGTGCGCTGCATTCCGGCACCTGCATTACACAAGAAAAAATCATTGCTATCTGAATGAGGCCCTAAGCATTCCTCTTGACCTCAAACTTTTATAATTACCCTGATTAAACTCTTTTCCACTGACTAGTACTATTCTGATTGTGTTGCAGAAGTAGAAAGCAAAATGCAATCCTTATGCCAAAGAAGGCACACTGCTAAAGACTCCCAGTGGAACGACCATTCCCTATAGGGTTAGTTTCGCTTGGGTTAATTTTTGTTTTGTTGAGAAAAAAAATAGTGGTCAAGCTACTTTCGTATTACAGCATTCCATAATATTTTTATTCTTTTCTTAAACTGAACTGTATGGTGGCTTATTTGTTGTTGGGCAAGTTAACATTTTCATTAGTAACATTTTGGGTGCATTTCACTCTTTTTTGGAAGTCAAGATGTATAACAAACAGCAACTCTGACATTTTTTAATTAACTTCATCATAACAATTATGCCCCAATATATCACTAAATGAGCAGACTAGATTTGTTATAGAAGTTGTTTTTAGACTAAGCAGTGCATCTGGATACACAGTGGGTACGGAAAGTATTCAGACCCCTTTAAATGTTTCACTTTTTGTTTCATTGCAGCCATTTGGTAAATTCTAAAAAGTTCATTTTTTTTTCTCATTAAAGTACACTCTGCACCCCATCTTGACTGAAAAAAAACAGAAATGTAGAATCTTTTGCAAATTTATTGAAAAAGAAAAACTGAAATATCACATGGTCATAAGTATTCAGACCCTTTGCTCAGTATTGAGTAGAAGCACCCCTTTGAGCTAGTACAGCCATGAGTCTTCTTGGGAATAATGCAACAAGTTTTTCACCCTTGGATTTGGAGATCCTCTGCCATTCTTCCTCGCAGATCCTCTCCAGTTCCGTCAGGTTGGATGGTGAACGTTGGTGGTCAGCCATTTTCAGGTCTCTCCAGAGATGCTCAATTTGGTTTAGGTCAGGGCTCTGGCTGGGTCAGTCAAGAATGGTCACAGAGTTGTTCTGAAGCCACTCCCTATCTAATTTAAACTCCATTAACAAACTGCATCCCTAATTTATATGTACTCAGCACATTTCTCACACTGAACATCTGTGTAAATTCAATTTTTCTTTGCATATCTCTTACTATGAGTTCATTATTTATTTTTTTAGTTATTTATTTATTTTACTCACTTATAGAGCGCTATTAATTCCACAGCGCATTACAGACATTATGGGCAACGTCTCCATTGGGGCTCACAATCTAGATTCCCTATCAGTATGTCTTTGGAATGTGGGAGGAAACTGGAGAGCCCAGAGGAAACCCACACAAACATGGGGAGAACATAGAAACTCCTTGCAGATGTCGTCCTTGGTTGGACCCCAACGCTGCAAGGCTGCAGTGCTAACCACTGAGCCACCATGCTGCCCTATTATTGAATTATATTGTGAGATAAGTTGGCTAATTAGCAGGAACTATACTTATAGTTGAGTATAGAATGCTTCTATATGTGTGTTAAATCGTGGCAGAAAATTTTGAGACTGACACAAATTTTGGCTTTCAGAAAGTTTGATTCTTCAGTGTTTTTATATGTGTTAGTAAGATGTTTTTATGGTTACTGAAGTACAATTATAAGAATTTCATAAGTTTTTACACTTTTATTGGCAAATACAATACAATACATTGACAAGTTTATGCAAAGAAACTCTATATTTACAGCGTTAACCCTTAATTTTCAAGACTTCTGCAATTCACCCTATCATGTTGGATCTCAGGTTTTGGGCCAAATCCTGTTTGATGCGTACCCATTCTTGCTTAATAAGTGCTTGGAGTTTATCACAATTTCTGTGTTTTTGTTTGTCCACCCACTTTTTGAGAATAGACGACAGGTTCTCAATAGAATTGACATCTCGGGATTTTCACGACAGGGACCTAAAATTTCAATGTTTTGTTCCCCAAGCTACTTAGTTATCACTTTTGCATTGTGACATGGTTTCCATGCTGGAAAAAAACATTGTTCATCACCAAATTGCTCCTTGATTGTGGAGAGAAGCTGCCTTTGCAGATTTGCAGAATGTTTAGATACCATTCTTATTCATGATAGTGTTCTTAGACAAAATTGTGAGTGAGTACATTTCCTTGGATGAAAAGCAACCCCAAACATGAATGGTGTCAGGATGCTTTACTGTTTACTGTTAGCATGACACGCAATTCATGGTAGACCTCACCATTTCTTCTCTACACAATCATTCATCCAGATGTCTCAAGCAGTTTGAAGGGGGCTTCATCGGGAAAATTAACTTAATTCCAGTCCTCTGCAGTCCAATCCCTGTACAATGTCAGTCTGTCCTTGATGTCTTTCTTGGAGAGAAGTGGCTTCATTATTTCCCTTCTTGACACCAGGCCAGCCTCAAAAAGCCTTCACCTCTTTGTGGATGCAGGTGCACTGACACCTGCCTGCTGTCATTCCTGAACAAACTCTCCACTGATGTTGAACTAATCCCATAGCTGAATCCTCTTTATGAGATGGTCCTGGCACTTGTTGGACTTTCTTGGGCGACCTGAAGCCTTCTTCACAGCAATTGAACCTCTCTTGAAAGTTCTTGATGATCCAATATATGGTTGATTAAGGAGCAATCATGCAAGCAGCAATGTCCATGCGTATAAAGCCCGTTTGAAGAAAAGCAATGATGACTGCATGAGTTTCCTTGGAGGTAACCATGTTTAACAGAAGAATTTCCAGCACCAGACCCCTTTTAACGAAATGTGTCTTTTATTATAATTCCATCAGCATCGCAAAGTTATATCAACTGCCTTGTCCTCTTTAACACTTTTTTCCTGAGGTTAGAAAATCACTGAAATTACAGTATATAAGCTGGTCATTTTGTGGCAGGGTTGAAATTTAGAGAAAATGGGGTTTCTGTGATAAAGTAAATTTTCATGGCAAAGAATCAGTTTTAATTTTTTTGCAATTCATCTGATCACTATTCATAACAATCTAGAGTTTGCAAATTGTCACTATAAAACTATAAAAAAAAACTGAACCACCAAACATTGTGAAAAACAACATTTATGTTAGCCTCAGAACATTTGGCCAGGGCTATATACTATTTAGGACACTTTCACACTTGCATATTTTGGTCAGTATTTAACATTTGTATTTTGAGCCAAAACCAAGAGGGCTTTAAGGGAAACGGTCAGTAGAATCAGCCATACTAAGTCGTCTATATGGGCATGTAGGTCATAGGAAGCTGAATAAAATAATACCTTTATATCTGCGATCTGATGTTTTATTCCAGAGAAAACCGTGTTTTCTGCCAGAGAATATGCCTCTAGAGTATATTTTAACTGAACGGGGGCGTTACCAGTGTTAGACATGTATATCAGGAGATCAGACTGTCAGTCATTACATGTCTCACACTGGTAACTCCCCCTCCTTTCATTTAAAATAAGCTCTGGAGGCAGATTCTCATGCAGATCTGTGTCCGCCCATATATCTTAATAACTCATTGACATATAAGAAAAACATGGATTTCTCTCAAATATGACATTGGATCGTAGATACCAAGGTAATATTTTTTTCGCCTTTTTATCACCTGCATGCCCATATAGACAACTTAGGATATATCAAAATATAAAATTAAGAAATAAAAATTAAGAAATCAAATTGCCAGAATTGTTGTTTTTCACTCAGAGCAACAATGCAAAAAAATGCAAGAAGAAAGGATCAAAACACAGTCTGTAAACCAAAAATCGTATAAATGAAAACACTAGCTTCTCGTGCAAAAAAAAGCCCTCACACAGCTTCATTGGGGAAAAATCTAAAAGTTATGACTCTTGGAAAATGCCAACACAATCCAAATTTTTTTTATAAAGTTCAAAAGTTTTTTAAGCCGCTAAAATAGTAAAAAAACTATATACTGTATGTTTGATATTTCCATAATCACACTCACCTGAAGAATAATATTATCAGGCCATTTGTAATTCAAAATTAAAATTGATGTTTAAAAAAAAAAAACAATGGCAAACTTGCATTTTTTGTCACCATTTCACTGCACTTGGCATTTTTTTGCCATTTTCCCTTACTCTAAATAGGGAAATGAATGGCGCCATTCAAACTACAACTCGACCCACTAAAATCAAGTACTTATTTGTCTATATCAACACCGGAAAAATAAAAAAGTTAGTTATTCGGAAAAGAGTAGAAAAAGGAAAACACAAAATTGAAAATTGTCTGAGCCCTTAAGGGATTAAACTACATTGGATATAAGAATTGTAACAAACTCCTTAAAGAGTTGTTCTAATGTTGTATTTTCAGGAGCGCACCGCTCCCAGTCCACAGCTTTCTGCTTTTGTGTGTAGTATTGAAGATTGATAGTTTGGACCAGTGTCATGGTTGTGCTTCTGAACTGTGCACTTTCCCAGGCAACTAACAGACAGCACGGGAGCAGTGCAGGGGGATTGAAGCTGACAATCAGGCTCTAAAAGCATAGAGCCCGCAAGTGGCGCACACTCATTACTTAGGAATCCGGCCACTTTCAGACTGCAGGGTGACCAGTAACCCAAGCGACCAGTTCTACATTCTAAAATTAAAAATCCTTCTATTGTTAAGAAGATTTATAATAGCAGATAAATTCCACAGTTGCTTGTTTTTACAATCAAGTTTACCTATTTTAGAACATGAGACGACACCTTTACAATTAAATTCAGGTTTTTCATTAATTTCCATTGATACATGCATATAATATCCAGAACTTAGCCATGTATCCTACCTTTGAAAACATTTGTGAAAAAATGGGTCATTCTAAAGGGCTCCCTGAATTTGAGAGAGTTACTGTGTAGTATGCTAGTTTACAAAATTTCCTCCCTCCTAAATATTCCATGATTTTTATTATTAAAAAGTGGAAGCATTTAGGAACCACAGCAACTCAACCAGCAGACCACAGAAAGTCTGTGTCAGCATTAGGGCGAGGGTGGTGGTGGGGGGGTAATGCGCAAGTGCCCAGGACCACCAACTATTCTGGGGTTTCCACCTTTTAAAAGCCATTCCTGCATTATCAGGGTAGCTTCCAAGTTTAGAAGTGTGACATCATAGTCATATGACCAGAGGTCCTTTATCCTGCGGGAGTATGGAGGAGATGTATAGGAATAGGGAACTGGGTATATCCTCAGCCTGCATGTGTGTGTAATATGCAGCGTGTTTGTGTATGTAACATACAGTATTGTACATGTGTGTGTATAACATGCAGTGTGTGTAAAATGCAATATGTGTGTTTAACATGTAATGCGTATAACATGCAGTGTGTGTGTAATATGAAATTTATATGTGTGTAACATGCAATGTGTGTAAATGCAGTGTGTTTAATGTGTGCATGCAGAGTGTGTTACGTTTATGTCTCAGCCTTCTCCTATGACTTCTGCCTGTGTTGCTTGTACTATGGGAAGAGCTGTGAGACACATGCATGGTCCAGTTTACCTTTAGTGCTGCTTGGATTTGTGGTACCGTCCAGAGAGGGAATCCATATGTTATTGCTTAGTGCTGATTATCAGTTGTAATCAGGCCATGACCTCCTGGTTTTGACCTTGTATCATGACCATTCTTTTTCAGCTCGCTTCCTTGGTCAGCAGCCATTCTCGCGGAGGAAGACCAGGGGGCCTTGGACTTACACAGAGCCTCCTGCGTTGTTATTATTATTTATTTTTAGAGCACCATTGATTCCATGGTGCTGTACATGTTAAAAGAGTTTACACACAAAATACAAATATAAATTACAATGAACAAAATAACAATGACAAACAGTGAGGGAGAGAGCCCTGCCCTTGCGGGCTTACAGTCTACAGGATAATGTGGAGGGAGACAGTAGGTTGGGGGTTTGCAGCAGCTCTGGTGGTGGTGGTAAGACTGGTGGTGGTAAGTTGTCTTGAAGAGATGGGTTTTCAAGTTCTATCTGAAAATTATGGATAATCGTACAAGTAGGGGCACGGAATTCCATAGGGTGGGGGATGCTCAGGAGAAGCCTTAGAGGCGTTTGGGTGAGGAAAGTACGAGTGTGGAGGACAGTATGACGTCTTTGGAGGACTGGACATTACGTTTGGGAATATATCAGGAGATTAGTTCAGAGATATAAGGAGGAGACAGATTATAGATGGCTTTGTAGGTCAATGTTGGTAGTTTGAATTGGATTTGTTGGAAAATTGGAAGACAGTGAAGGCATTCGCAGAGGTGAGAATTGGAGGAGCAGCAGAGGGAATGTTAGATTAATTGGGCAGCAGAGTTAAGGACAGACTGGAAAGATGCAAGAGTGTTAGCAGGGAGGCCACAGAGGAGGAAATTGCAGTAGTCGGGGTGGGAGATGATGAGGGCGTGCACTAACATTTTAGTAGGTCTGGGTTGAGGAAAGGACAGATTCTTTAAATATTTTTGAGCTGAAAATGGCAGGAAGTGGTCAGGGGTTGGATGTGTGGTTTGAAGTAAAGGGTAGAGACAAGGGTTACTCCGAGGCAACGTACTTCTGGAACAGGGGAAAACGTGATTTATTGTGATAGATTAATCTGGAAGGGGAGTTGTGTGAGATGGAAGAAAGATAAGGGTTCTTGTCAATGAAATGGCTGCCCCCTATATGTAGGTGGTCCTGAGTGTGTAGCATCGACATTTAAAAATACTGGCACTGCAGTCGATCATTAGTAGGTATAAACATGTCAGCAATCACACAATGAATGACCAAAATGCTCCTTCATCCAGTTATTGAAAGGGTTTTGCCATAACAAAAATGATCGTTATCAGCAGTACATTGCCCAGTGTAAGCTAATATTAATTTAAAGGGGTTTTGCCATGAATAAAGTTAATTTTAATCAACATTTTAATAAATTGATCTTTGAATAATAATAAGTTCCATGATTGGATGTGTTTTAAAAAAATATTCCTGTGCTGAGATGTTATAAATGTGCCCCTGTTGTGTACTGTGTAATGGCTGTGTAATAGCACAGCGTGGGAACCCAGATTATTTTTTCTTGAGGTAAAACATTGTTTAAAAACAGGCAGGGAAATGTTTTACCTCACAAGAAGAATCAGCTGTGATCCCCTGCTGTCATGTCTGTATACTCTTTTGCTTCCTCCCCTGCCCAGGAGCTGTGGTATGATCAAACCATGTTCCTTCAGGGTGAGACACAACCATTACACAGCACATAGTAGGGGCACAGTCATAAGATTATCTCAGCACAGGAACATTTTTTATTAAAATATCCAATTCTGAAAATTATTTTTATTCCAAGATCTGTTAATTAAAATGTACTTTGTTTGAGGGAAAACCACTTTAAACATTATACATGGAACATGTGCTGCAGATAACGTAATACTGTATGGAGATAGACCAATTGTATTAGTGATTGTTCTGCATTCATCATTCTTTTTCAGTCTGTGTAAAGAGGCAAGTAAACAAGTGTGGAATGACTAGAGTATAATCAATCAGAACTCTTTTAATGGCCTGAAATTGCCTTGTGTAAATTCATCTTAGGCCTCATTCACATATTCAGTATTTGGTCAGTATTTTATATCAGTATTTGTAAGCCAAAACCAGGAGTGTGTGATAAATACAGAAGTGGTGATGTGTTTCTATTATACTTTTCCTCTTATTGTTACACTCCTGATTTTGGTTTACAAATACTGAGGTAAAATACTGACCACAGACTGATAGTGTGAACATGGCCCTAAATGTATATGTGTGATGGTTTATTAGCACTTGGGGCCCCAGTTTTAATTTTTGCTCAGGATCTTACTTTATCTAAATGCAGACCTGCCTAAAGTTACAGAGTGGGATGGCCAAGTGTAAAGGCTCGCTGCACTTCAAAGTTGCCAATGCTCTGCTGACTCAAAAACTGGCATTCCCATTAGCATTAACATCAGTACAAAAACTGCACTGGAATCTTTATGCCATGAGTTTCCATGGCCAAGCAGCGGCATGAAAGCCCCACATTATCAAGCATAATGCCAGTCATCAGATGGAGTGGTGGAAAGCATGAGGCCTCAGAACTCTGATGCAGTTGACATGTATTCAGTGTAGTGACAAGTCATACTTTTCTATCTGGCAGTCTGGAAGACAAGTTTGACAAATGTCAGGAAAACGTTACCTGTCTAACTGTATTGTGCCAACTCTAAAATTTGGTGAAGGAAAAATAATACTATACAGGGGCATAACAAGGGGGGATAGTTTGATTTGCAATAAAAGATTGCTGCTGCTGCTGCAGCCCCCAAACCACAGGGCTCCTGCAGTAATCAGCTGCTTTCTTCATCTGCTGGAGGCTCTCTGTCTGTGGGGCTGCTGCAGCAGTGATTATCCTTACTTGCTCCTCACAGTCATGTATAGAATGGAGCTGTTCTTGTGGAGATTAATGTCATGGGGAGGGGCAGAGCCTCCCACATTACAGTGCGGAGATCATATCAGGAAGCAGCAGTGCATGTGTTTTAGGTAATTAAAGCGCACCTGTCAGCAGGATTGTGCTCAGTAAACTACATACACTGTCAGGTGGGTGACATTACACTGGTTTTAATGTTTTTGCTGTGCTTTTTTGTATTAATTTCATTTCCTTTTGATTCTTGTTTTATTAGCCCAGGTTTCATCTATTTTCTTGGATATTTGGCGGAGGATTCATGGAATAGTGACATCTTGATAAACCATCTCCCTCTGACTTTGAAGAGTTTGCCAAGCATAAATAAATTTTCGTTAGTTTTGTTTGGGGTTATTGTTATCTTCATGTATTTTATCTGTGTCACTTATCCCTTTTGATCATGGTAGTTTTATCTCCATGACACTGTTTACATGTCTAGTTTTGCTATCAACTTGCTTTTAAACAATACTTACCTCTGGTGGCACTGTAGAGCACGTGCGCCCATTGCTCGGTGTCTTCAGGTCCGTGCATGTCCTGGCTTCCTTACTTGCGCGTGACTTGACTGTCGGGCTTGCGGTATAGGACGCGATCCGCGATGTGCGGATGCGCCAGCACCATTGGATGCACCCCTACCACGTGATTAGCCGGATATGGTGTATCGCTACTTCTGGTTGCGCTCCACAGCGCGATCCAGGTGGAACGCATCCTAGGTAGGAAGTGGCTGCCTGGCGTCCCATGTGGACGCAGCAATCACATGAGGGTATGGACCCTCACCTGAAAGAGGTCACGCCAAATTGGCCACAGTATTTAGGAGCATGTATGCTCCACTACAATCTACCCCTGACGAAGCTGCGGTACGGCAGCGCAACGCGTAGGGTTTCTAGTGCCAGCAGGTAACTATCCCAATTCATTCCCTTTACACATTTTGACTCTTGACATGGTCATCCAGGGTGACCTGGCTTATTATATGCATGCATGCACTTTCTGTTATTGACAATTAAATGTGGTATGCTATTCTTATGTATCTAATGACCATGTTTTGCATTATGGGATATAACAAGTAGTATATCATTTACATGCGGCTTTATTTATTTATTGTTTTTGGGTTAAGACATTTATAACCTTCCCCTTTTCTGATGCTGAATAGAGCAATGTTTTGTCTATTTTAAAATGATTTTATTCTATTTACTGTGGTAGATAATCATGTATAAAAATTCAATAAAGTTTTTGTGATTTTTCTATATATCCTTGTGGGTGTGCATAGTTCCTATAGCCTGTGCTTTTTCTTGTATTATTTTGCTGTAGTTCCTTCAGGCTACTATAGCACCCCGCTATATATATTTGTAGTAGTGCCCACCCTTCTCTTTTCTTGGTAACATCACGTGTTCCATTACCTGGGCTACAAAAAGGTCCTGGATGCACTCCAATCCACCTTCCTTTGAAAAAGTCCTTTATACTCCACGCGAAACTCGTTTCGGGAAGCGGGGTACACGCATCTGGACACTCTTTCAGTGCCTACATCTTGCTGGGTAAGCGGTGCAGTATAGAATTGTATAGTTATTATGTGCACACTTGTGTCACTTGCCCTCTAGGAATTCTTTACTGGCAGGGTTACCATATATTGACATGGTGTAGTTACATGGTGCATTTCCTTTATTGACCACTTGGTCTGTCACACTAGAATATAGCTTAAGTGGCTTTCTCTATACTGCATTTTCTTTTTTCATGGCGCATATTTCCTTAACCTATATTAGGGCTATTCTTCCCAGCCTCAGGCTTCTCAGGTGTTTCTCGTACTATACTGCACACGGTCTATTTTATCGCTTTTTATGTAATGCTTTTGTTTCATTATTATAACCTTACAAAACTCTTTTTGTTCTTTTGTTCATTCTCTTCATATTCGGAGTGGTTTGTGTGTGGTTTCACGTGTCAATGTGCCGACCAGCAATATGTTTTTGGGATTTTGGTCATTAATTATTGTCTTTGTGTTTTCCACAGTTTTTCCCAACCTAATTATGGATTATAGAACCCGTGGCGACACAGGCTTTTGTTATTTAATGACGTATGCAAGGAAAGTGCGGATATCAACACCGATGGCATTGGCATGAATACTACATTAATTAATTCACGATTAAAGGATCTCATTAAAAAGAGAACACGTATATGGTGGAATCATGCTTTTTTAGACAAATATTTACAGCGATGGTTGATTCCTAGAGGCCTGCGGGTCCAGGTATTCCCCTCTTTCCCTATTGGGGATGATGATTTTAAAAATAAGTGGGAAGAATTAACTAATTGCTGCTCTCGTGGCTTTTTGACACTCCTCAAAGAGAGGTACTATTCTTCCCTCACTGTTATGGAAACGGAAATTGAGGAGTTGCTAACTTCACTCAAAAAAGAGATGATGCAACAGCATTTAAGAAATTAAATGACGAAATTGATATGGATCTACAAACCTGGGCAGAGGAACAACAAAAGAATAAATTGAAAACATTTCAGAGAGACATCAATTATTTTAAATCTAACAATGTTTATAGGTGGAGAAATCCACACAATAGATCACACCTGCACCTTAGGGGTGATTAATCATCTAGATCCAGATCCTCGTCACTCAGATCCATATCCTCCTGTGATATCCCAACATCTACATCTAAAAAAGTCAATACTGGGAACCCTAGGGCGAGTACTGGCGCTTATAGCGTTAAGACCCGCCAAGGGGCGGTCTACCAGGGACAGATAACTAGAGCGGCTTGCAGGTGATCAATTTATCTACACATACTTTTTCTAAATGTGAACTTGAAGTATTGAGTAAAGGCCTTACTTTTTCACCCACTAATGGCTTTCACTATTTTACAGCCCTGAAAGACCTGCCACTTTTCTCACACAAGCTGATTCTCAAGAAACTCCATCATAAGGACTCAGTTACACCATCCCTTATGAGTCCCGCCAAGAGGGATGCCCTACAAACATTGGAGGACCTTCTTGGGGAACAATTGCCTGCAGCCAAAGGTGGGTTCCCCCAGAACATCTTTCCCAAATCTACATGTTTCCTCCCCTTGTCTTTAAGTCCTGCGGGGGATATATTTACCAGACTTGGGTCTAAAAATTGTAAAAAACTTTCTACCACTCGCAAGCGTGACAATCTTACTTATGCCCAAAGGACTGCTATTAAAAAATTGCAGTCCTATCGTGATCTGGTATATATAAACAGGCAGACAAGGGGGGAGGGCACATTGTAGTGTGGCCTTGTACACTTTATGAAAATGAGGCCTTTCACAAATTACGAGATAAAAATATCTATACAAGTCTGTCATACAACACGTTGGCCACCTTTTCGGCGTAACTCCAGTCTATCTTGAGTAGGGCCTTTGAGTAGGGCACTATCACCAAAAATGTCTTGGATGGACTCACTGTGCGTTTCCCTAAAATACCCATGTTCTATCTACTGCCAAAGGTCCACAAGGATGCCGTCAGCCCACCGGGACATCCAATTGTGTCTGGCGTAGAGAGTCTCTGTGAACCCATTTGTAAATTTGTTGATTTTTATTTCAAACCATTAGTTGAGACTTTGCCGTCATATATTAAGGACACGACGGACGTCCTTACCCAGGTTGATGGCATCTTTGTGGACTCTGATACCCTTTTGGTTACGGCAGACGTGGAAACCTTTATATGTGTATTGACCACAGTGACGGTCTGGATGCTGTCCGCCTCTTCCTCGGGGCCTCCAACCTGGGCGGTCCTCTATACGAGCTTATTCTGGAGCTGCTGTGCTTTATCTTAACCCACAATTTTTTTATTTTCAAAGATCTGTTTTATCTGCAGCAACGCGGCACAGTCATGGGTGCAGCCTGCGTGCCCTCTTATGCCAATCTATTCCTGGGGTCTTGGAAGAGATCCTTGTTTGGTGACGAGGGCGCGTGGGCCGCCGACCATGTGCTGTCCTGGCACAGGTATATTGATGATATTTTATTTTTGTGCAGGGGTACGGCGCAACAGCTCGGGATTTTCATGGACAGACTGAATACTAATCATAAAAACATCCATTTGTCGTACAAATTTGACGCAGTCAATATTGACTTCCTGGATGTGAAACTGTAGGTTAATTCACAATCGTCCATCCAGACTGACGTTCACAGGAAGTCGACATTGATTAATTCATTAATCCACGCTTCTTCTGCCCATGATTCTGCCGCTATCAGGGCCATCCCGGTCGGACAGTTCTTGAGGGTGAGGCAGATTTGTTCCTCCACCCAGAAAGCTCAAGCTGCGGACCTAAGAAATAGGTTTGAACAACGTGGCTATAGCCGATGCTCTATCAAGAGGGGTTATAACCGGGCTAAAGCAACCCCAGAGGTCAACTACTTTTTCACCATCCAAGGGGACCGCCAATTCAAAATCCAACATTGTATTTCATGCATTAGCACTAATGTCATCTACTATTCTACTTGCAGTTGCCCACTTATTTATGTGGGACTAACCTCTAGGGAGCTGAGAGTCAGGGTTCGGGAGCATGTTCGAGACATTGGCGTGGCCAAGTCAGTGGCCGACCCTTCCGAACTTAAAACGCTCCCCCGCCATTTTCGTCAGTTTCACAACTGCGATGCTAGGTCTCTTTCAATCAGGGGGATTGACATTGTCCATCTCGGAGCCCGGAGAGGCAATGTTAAAAAATTCCTTGAGCAACGCAAAGCTAAGTGGATTGTTACTCTAGACACAGTGACCCCTAGGGGCCTTAATGAGTTTCTTAGCTTCTCCTCTTTTCTCTAACATTTACCCCCATATGCAGTTGTTCTCTTTTTTGCTAATTCGCTATTGTATTACTGTTTCTGGTGCTTTTTTGTAGTGTCATTTGGTTTTAATGTTTTTGTAGTGCTTTTTTGTATTAATTTTATTTCCTTTTGATTCTTGTTTTATTAGCCCAGGTTTCATTTATTTTCTTGGATATTTGGTGGAGGATTCATGGAATAGTGACATCTTGATTAACCATCTACCTCTGACTTTGAAAACTTTGCCAAGCATATATCAATTATCATTAGTTTTGTTGGGCGTTATTTTTATCTCCATGTATTTTATCTGTGTCAGTTATCGGTTTTGATCATGGTAGTTTTGTCTCCATGGCTCTGTTTACATGTCTAGATTTTGATATCAACTTACTTTTAAACAATACTTTCCTCCAGTGGCACTATAGAGCACGTGCGGCCATCGTGACCGCAGCTTCAGGTCCATGCGCACGCTGGCTTCCTTCCCTGCGCATGCCCCCAGCGGACTTGACTGTCAGGCTTGTGGTGTGGGACACGATCCGATGCGGCAGCGCCATTGGATGCACTCCGACCACATGATACGTCACGTGTTCCGTTACCTGGGCTACAAAACGGTCCTGGAAGCACTCTAATCCACCTTCTCTTGAAAAAGCCTTTATACTCCATGCGAAATGCGCGTGGGGAAGCAGGGTACACTCATCTGGACACTCTTTCAGTGCCTACATCTGGCTGGGTAAGCGGTGCAGTATAGAATTTTATAGTTATTATGTGCACACTTGTGTCACTTGCCCTAAAGGGAATCTTTACTGGCAGGGTTACCATACATTGACATGGTGTAGTTACATGGTGCATTTCCTTTATTGACCACTTGGTCTGTCACACTAGCCTATAGCCAGTGTTCCCCTTAAGTGGCTTTCTCTATGCTGCATTTTCTTTTTTCATGGCGCATATTTCCTTTACCTATATTAGGGCTGTTCTTCCCAGCCTCAGGCTTCTCAGGTGTAAATCGTACTGTATGCTGCACATGGTCTATTTTATCACTTTTTATGTAATGTTTTTGTATATGTTTTTCTATATTTAATAAAGAATTGCCTCATTGTTATAACCTTACAAAACTCCTTTTGTTCTTTTGTTCATTCTCTTCATATTCGGAGTGGTTTGTGTGCAGTGACACACTTTAGTTTTCATGTGTCGATGTGCCGACCAGCAATATGTTTTTGGGATTTTGGTAATTAATTAAAATTATACCTTGGTTGATGAAATCCGTCCTGTGGTTCTTGTGTAATCTTTACTTTCAGTTTAGAGATAATGATATGCTTGTTCTTTGGGGCGACCTGTGGGGTGGGCTCTATCTGGTGCCCTGCTTATACATTCATCTGTATGCTCTTATGACAGCTCACTGATTGTTCACTTACCTGCCTCCTATTTTACATAATGCATCTAGTAGTGCAGGACTAGGTAAAATAGGAGGCAGGTCAGTGAAGACACAGTGACATGTCATAAGAGCATACAGGCCACCCCGAAGCACGGGCATATCATTATCTCCAAACTGAAAGTAAAGATTACACAAGAACCACAGGACAGATTTCATCAACCAGGGTATCATTTTAATCAGTGTAATGTCGCCCACCTGACAGTGTAAGTAATATACTGAGCACAATCCTGCTGACAGGTGCACTTTAAGAAGAACAATGTTCTGCAGAATAATGCTGAACACAGGGGCTGAGAGGAGTGATGTTCTACAGGATGGGGCTGTGTATAGAGGAGTCTTAGAGGAGTGATATATTGCATGATAGGGCTGTATATAGAGGAGTGATGTTCTGTAGGATGGAGCTGTATATAGATGAGAGGAGGGATATTCTGCTGGATATAGATAAGAGGAGTTATATACTACAGTATTCGGCTGTATAGCGATGAGAGGAGTGATGTTCTGCAGGCTGTGGCTGTATATGTAGCAGGCTTAGAGGAGTGATGTACTTCAAGATAGGACTGTACATAGAGGCTTAGAGGAGTGATGCACTGCAGGGTGGGACTGTAAATAAAGGAGAGGAGGGATGTTCTGCTCAATGGGACTGTATATAGATGAGAAGAGTGATATTCTGCAGCATGGGTGTTGTATATAGCTGAGAGGAGCTATATACTGCAGGATTGCAGGATTGGGCTCTATATAGATGGGAAGAGTTATATACTGCGGCATGCGGCTGTATAGAGATGAGAAGAGTGATGTACTGCAGTATGGGCCTTCATACAGAAAGGCAGAGGAGTGAAATTCTGCAGGAGGGGGTTGTATACCGGGGGGGGGGGGGGGCTAAGATGAGCATTGTACTGTTACAATGTCCAAGCAAAGTGGTGATTTCATGAAAACTTCTATCCACTGTGCGTCTAAAGATACTGTTGACCTGTGCAATTTTGGTGGATTTTTTCTCTATAAGCTTCTATGTTGACCCTGAAAAAAATCAAATAAAGGGGAAAAGGTATAATGAAACACAGAAAAAAATACAATAATCGGAGAAGGTTGTTATTGTATAGTGTGGTGCGGACACCTGCAGAAAATATGCAGATAAAAAACAGCAGGAAAAATGTAGCACTACTACGTGTGAAAACATCCTCAGAGTTACATTTCTATTACATTTTTTATTGGTTTAATGGAAGAGAAAAATCAATCACGACATTTTTTACACCATTTATCGATCACTGTATGTAATCTGTAGGCTGTATTGAACAGGTTGTTACAACTACAGGGATTCCAAATATGTCTGTGTTATTCACTAATTTGTGATTTTTGCTTATTTTTTAAGTGCATTAAAATGTCAGTCTTGCAATTGTTTTTAACTATTTTTTTACTAATTTTATAGGAAGAAAAAAATCTCTGACTTTTATTTTACCTGTAGAATACAGGTACATAGAAATGTACTTGTACACTGCTCAAAAAAATAAAGGGAACATTCAAATAACACATCCTAGATCTGAATGAATGAAATATTCTCATTGAATACTTTGTTCTGTACAAAGTTGAATGTGCTGACAACAAAATCACACAAAAATCATCAATGGAAATCAAATTTATTAACCAATGGAGGCCTGGATTTGGAGTCACCCCCAAAATTAAAGTGGAAAAACACACTACAGGCTGATCCAACTTTGATGTAATGTCCTTAAAACAAGTCAAAATGAGGCTCAGTATTGTGTGTGGCCTCCACGTGCCTGTATGACCTCCCTACAACGCCTGGGCATGCTCCTGTTGAGGTTGCGGATAATCTCCTGTGGGATCTCCTCCCAGACCTGGACTAAAGCATCTGCCAACTCCTGGACAGTCTGTGGTGCAACGTGACGTTGGTGGATGGAGCGAGACATGATGTCCCAGATGTGCTCAATCGTATTCAGGTCTGGGGAACGGGCGGGCCAGACCATAGCTTCAATGCCTTCATCTTGCAGGAACTGCTGACACACTCCTGCCACATGAGATCTAGCATTGTCCTGCATTAGGAGGAACCCAGGGCCAACCGCACCAGCATATGGTCTCACAAGGGGTCTGAGGATCTCATCTCGGTACCTAATGGCAGTCAGGCTACCTCTGGCGAGCACATGGAGGGCTGTACGGCCCTCCAAAGAAATGCCACCCCACACCATTACTGACCCACTGCCAAACCGGTCATGCTGAAGGATGTTTCAGGCAGCAGATCGCTCTCCACGACGTCTCCAGACTCTGTCACGTCTGTCACGTGTGCTCAGTGTGAACCTGCTTTCATCTGTGAAGAGCACAGGGCGCCAGTGGCGACTTTGCTAACCCTGGTGTTCTGTGGTAAATGCCAAGCGTCCTGCACGGTGTTGGGCTGTGAGCACAATTCCCATCTGTGGACGTCGGGCCCTCATACCACCCTCATGGAGTCGGTTTCTAACCGTTTGTGCAGACACATGCATATTTTTGGCCTGCTGGAGGTCATTTTGCAGGGCTCTGGCAGTGCTCCTCCTGTTCCTTCTTGCACAAAGGCGGAGGTAGCGGTCCTGCTGCTGGGTTGTTCCCTCCTACGGCCCCCTCCATGTCTCTTGGTGTACTGGCCTGTCTCCTGGTAGCACCTCCAGCCTCTGGACACTACGCTGACAGACACAGCAAACCTTCTTGCCACAGCTCGCATGGATGTGCCATCCTGGATGAGCTGCACTACCTGAGCAACTTCTGTGGGTTATAGAGTCCGTCTCATGCTACCACGAGTGTGAAAGCACAACCAACATTCAAAAGTGACCAAAACATCAGCCATAAAGCATTGGTACTGAGATGTGGTCTGCGGTCCCCACCTGCAGAACCACTCCTTTATTGAGGGTGTCTTGATAATTGCCAATAATTTCCATCTATTGTCTATTGCATTTGCACAACAGCATGTGAAATTGATTGTCAATCAGTGTTGCTTCCTAAGTGGACAGTTTGATTTCACAGAAGTTTGATTTACTTGGAGTTATATTCTGTTGTTTAAGTGTTCCCTTTATTTTTTTGAGCAGTGTATATAGAGATGAAGCTCTATGTATCAGTACAATGTGCCTGTAATGAAGAAGACTACAATGCACATTCAAGTACAGAAAATTATTTTATACTTGACAGTGCAGCCTGTGGCTGTACAGCAGGTGACAAGACATCACAGACACAGAATGAGTGAAAGTCAAAACATGGCCCTGACCTCCCAGTACAGCAGGGCAGTTCCCTTCCATCGGGATGGTACTACTGTATCTTGGATGGTAGGGAGCTATGTCTAAATATTCATGCTTTAAATAATTTGCTATGGGACTTCGCCTTTTCTAGTTTTTCTGATTGGGAAAATTGATAAATCTTTGTGTGTTGGACAAAGGGAGAGAAATTGTTTGAGCTAGAGACACTGCAAACAGAGTGAGGGTAGAGCCAGAAATAGTGCCCTAAATCACATTCACAAGCAGCTAATGTGGATTTTTTAACTATGTATTAAACACTAGAGTTTGCAGAACAGCATTACTATGGCCATTCTATCTGCTCTAAATTTCAACGAAGCTCTCCCATCAAAGTTTTTATCCTATTACTGTATTGCAGTCATCATATTCTATAGCACTGTGTACTTACAATTGTTCAATTGTTCATTTTGTCCTTCTACCCAGTAAATTCTTTTCTCTGCTCTATGCATAAACAGGAAGTCTCATGTCCCTGCGTTTATCATCCCCCTCTTAAACTCCTGACCCAGCTGCTCTGCTCCTTCCTCTGCTGAGACTTTTGCAGTGACTTATGACTCATACAAGGAAAATTGACCTCCTGTTTCTACATACAGCTTAGAAAGATTAAGGTCGTAAGTTTTTAATTACGTGATGTCATAGACCTAATGGAAAAGAGAAGAATTAGCTGGGTAGAAATGCAAAATGAGCAGTTGTAAGTACACAGTGCTGTATAATATGATGATTGCAATATATTAAGAGGATAGCAATTTTGATGGGAGGGCTTCTTTAAGCTTAAGAGGGGGAGGGCACCATGCTGAATTTTTGCTCAGGGTGCTGGAAAGCTTAGTTCTGCTTTTTATGCTATGGGGTTGTTTTTCAGGGGTTAGCCTAGGCCCCATAGTTCCAAAGAAACTCCACTATATTTAGTCTACACTACAACAACTCCGCTGTTCTAACTTTGTTACATCTGGTCTCCAGTGCTATTCCAGCTCAGCTTCATTTGTTCTTCAATTCAAATATCCCACTGTTCCAACTCTGCTACATCTGATCTCCACTACAACAATTATACAGTTCAATCTTTACTATATCTGGTCTCCATTACAATAGCCTCGACCGCTGTTCCAGCTCTATTCCATCTGGTCTCCACCACCACAACTTTTCTGTTTCATATTTGTTCTATATCTGAAACATCTGATCTCCATTACAATAACCCCATTTTGCCAGCTCTGCTTGATTTGGTCTTCACTACAAACCATGGTTCTAACTCTGCTATATCTGATCTCCTTAAACCATCTCTGCTTTTCCAGCTCAGCCACATCTGGTGTCCAATACAATAACTTAGTTGTTCCAGCTCTGTTACATCAGGTATCCACTACAACTGTGCTGTTTAAGTCTTGCAACATTTGGTTCCTGCTGCAACAACTCCCCAGCTCCATTTGTGGCGCCCCTGAGGGGGAACCAGTAGTGGGTGTGGGTGGAGGATGTAGAGTAGGGGAGCACCATTGTAGGAGGTATATAAAGGGTAGCCATCTTAGGGTGGCAGGTTAGTCAGTGAGGACAGTCAGGCAGTGAGTAGGAGGGGAGCAGAGTCTCTTCTAGAGCTCTGCTCCACAAGTGGGGCCTAGTAATAGAGGCCCAGGGGGGGGAGTAGAGGAGAAAGACTCCGTTTTATAGAAGGGATACCAGGGGGTACGGTGAGTGAAGGACGGCACCCGTACGCCCAGAATCTGCCAGGTGTCAGAGGGATCAGCCCGCAAGAAGGGACCGGTCCCTGGCTCAGCCGTGTTACTCCAGGTCTCGGATGGAAAAACCGGAGGCTTCTGCACTTCCATGGTGCAGTCGCCACAGTCTCACCCTAGTCACCGTGAGGGTCAAGTAGATCCGGGAACTCCAGGTTGCCCAGAGGGATTTCAGAGCACCCGATCGGGACTGTGTGTGGGAAGCGCAGGGCAGGAGGGAGATGACACAGCGCGAGAAGTCGGTCTAGTAAGGAACATAAAGAAAGTGGGGTTCCGTCAAGCGCTCTTGATCAATTTGAGAAAGTGCTGAACCCCTTATCTGGTAGATGCAGTGCGATGCTGAGGCTGACACCCGTACAGTGTACCTGAGAACCTTGAACAAGAACTGTGAGTAAAACTCGGATGACTGCACTGCACTGCCTCTGTCAGTCATTTCCGCTGCGCCATCTCTCCTGCACTACAAGCCCCAGCATCACCACCATCTGCACCTACACTGCCCCGGGGGCCCGCTCCGCCTGTGGGGAGCAAGAACATCCCAGCTGCCATCCCATCACCCCCGGAGGTCTGCAGCAGCGCCGGTAACCATTACCAGAAACCACAGGTGGCGTCACGAGACAAACTGTACACTAAAACCCCTTTTTAAAGAGAGACCCAGAGTACGGGCCCGGGAGCCGACTGCCGTGACCTCCTAAACAAGGTAAAAGGCCCGGGTACCGAGTCCCCTATATTCCCCCTGGGTGACACAGCTCTCTTTCCTGGCGTCACGAACAGGATTTCGTGCCCGTTGCCACCGGGTACTGTGTGCCTTCTATGAACTGTATTTCTTCACTGAATGTGGCGCCTGCCCCAGAAGAACGGGCGCCATTATGTACGTGATCAAAGACAACAATATGTAACCTCCCATTGTGGGCCGAGTCCCAGAATGGCGCCAAAGGCACAACCCGCCCCTTGCAACTGTGACTATCCGCATAGATGTGTCCGTCAAGGCGGGGAGGACGTCCCAGGGAGTGACCGAGAGCAGGCTGCCATGGGACCGCCCCCGAAAAGGGAGGGGAGGAGGAGAGAAGGAATGAAGACAGGGTGTGGTCTTAACCAGTCTAGACAGACCGCACCCGGCAGCCAGCATGGACGGAAGCCAGGATCAAGCCTCCGCCTCTGGCCTGCAGCAGCAAGTGCCCACCCTCAACCAGGAGCGAGCGACAAGCTAACTTGCCCCGGAGGATGCTGAATTCCTCCAGAGCGAGATCCAGGAGCTGAGCCAGCAGGTGGAATGGGCCCAGCAAGCAGCGGTCGTCAGGTGGAAGAAGGATCTGCTGGAGAAGTTAGCAGCTCGGCGGCAGCCAACCCCGGGTACCATCAGCGGCGCCCGAGCCCCGGTGGAGCCAGATGAGTGCCAGGAGGCCGTGTGCAGCACAGGAGCAGGTAGGAAGAGTTCCCCTGTCCCGGGCGCTGCAAGCGCCGACCTGCTCCTGGGCCTTCTACAGCAGCACCCCCCGTACCCAGGCATGTACACCCTGGAGCAGCTGCTAAGCCCGGAACCTCCACCCCCGGGCGCTGACTCCGAGGACCTCCTGCTCGGCTCCCTCCTGGAACCTCCACTCCCGGGCGATGACTCTGCGGACCTCCTGCTCGGCTCCCTTCCGGAACCGCCACCTCCGGCACCCGAGTGCGTGTACGGCGCGCCCTCCTTCGACTGGTCCGCCAGGGTTGAGGACCAGCAACAGTACCCGCTACTCCCGACACCAGTGCCCCAGGTCGCCTGCCCCGGAGGAGAAGAGTTTAGTTGGGACAACCGGGGGGGGGGGACCTGATGGGGTTCCCGCAGGAGACCCAAGCCCAGGCGCTGGCAAGAAAGGAGTTCTGTCAACGGGAGCTCCTGCAGCTAGAGAAGGAGCGGTGCAGCAGGCCGGCGCGCTGCGAGCGGTTGGAAGCCCGGAACAAGGCCGCAAAAGCCCAGGTCCGGCAAGCGGAATCTGCCCATCCTAGTCCCCGTGAAGAGGGACTGGTCGTAAAATTCAACTTGAAGGCTGGGTGGGGCTTCATCCGCGATCCCCACTTCAGCAGAGACATCTTTGTTAACCGGCGGGATGTTGAGCCCCATCTGGAGCAGGGCCATCCCGACCGGAATTTGTACACCGGTGACCGTGTAACCTATACCAGACACCACGGGGAACGCGGGTGGTATGCCCTCCAGGTATACCGCGTGGTCAAGGAGGAAGAGGACATGCCCCCGCAGTTCATGGCTGATGACCCGGCTGGGTCAGCCAGCAAAAATCATGAGTACCCCCGGCGGGGACCCCACTATTAGGTACCAGTAGGTGGGACTGAACATTGTAAATAAGTTACCCGTAAGGGTACCAATAGAAAATTTGTTTCTTTTTGTGTGCATAATTACCCGTCAGGGTATACAGACTTCAGGCTGAGGACTGTGAGCAGCCAATAACTGATCTTGTATATAGTTTGCACTTCTTAAAGTGCCCTCTATTGGTTTTATATTTGCAACCGCAGACCTCAGAACAAAAACCCGTTTGGCATGGCGGAAGACGTGGTCCAGCACCAGGATCACTTAAGCCCTGCAGCCAGGCCCAGGGCCTACGTTGAGGGTTTTCGGACGGGTCCCTCATGCTGCTTGATTTGCACCTTTACCAGTGAGATGGACACCCTGTTTGGGATCTTACTGCAAGATGCTTGAGAAAATGTATATATGCCAGTGAAAAGTTTTATACTGGTTGTAATAATGCTAGCCTGTAACGTTTAAGAAGAAGTGCCTCCCATAAAGGGAAGAAATGTTACGTTTATAATGTTATATGCTAATGCATTCTAAACATCTTTGTATGTCTAAATACCATGTTTTTGCTCAGTTCCAGCCCGCGGACGTGCTGTGTTTTACCAGGGGGGAGTGTGGCGCCCCTGAGGGTTCAGATGCCACAGAGGTACTGCACCTCACCCAGAGGTGTGGTGCCTCCTTCTCTCAGGTAAGGAAGGAGTGCTGCCTGCAACCCCAACACCCACATTCAACACTACACTACTCCAGGCCGGCTGGAAGGGCTAGATGCACTGTGTCTCCTGCTGAGCCCTGTCCCTGGCTGGAGTGGGGGGAACCAAAGTGAGGGAGAACCAGTAGTGGGTGTGGGTGGAGGATGTAGAGTAGGGGAGCACCATTGTAGGAGGTATATAAAGGGTAGCCATCTTAGGGTGGCAGGTTAATCAGTGAGGACAGTCAGGCAGTGAGTAGGAGGGGAGCAGAGTCTCTTCTGGAGCTCTGCTCCACAAGTGGGGCCTAGTAATAGAGGCCCAGGAGGGGAGCAGAGAAGAAAGGCTCCGTTTTATAGAAGGGATCCCAGGGGGTACGGTGAGTGCAGGACGGCACCCGTACGCCCAGAATCTGCCAGGTGTCAGAAGGATCAGGCCGCAAGAAGGGACCGGTCCCTGGCCCAGCCGTGTTACTCCAGGTCTCGGCTGGAAAAACCGGAGGCTTCTGCACTTCCATGGTGCAGTCGCCACAGTCTCACCCTAGTCACCGTGAGGGTCAAGTAGATCCGGGAACTCCAGGTTGCCCAGAGGGATTTCAGAGCACCCGATCGGGACTGTGTGTGGGAATCACAGGGCAGGAGGGAGATGACCCAGCGCGAGAAGTCGGTCTAATAAGGAACATAAAGAAAGTGGGGTTCCGTCAAGTGCTCTTGATCAATTTGAGAAAGTGCTGAACCCCTTATCTGGTAGACGCAGTGCGACGCGGAGGCTGACACCCGTACAGTGTACCTGAGAACCTTGAACAAGAACTGTGAGTAAAACTCGGATGACTGCACTGCCTCTGTCAGTTATTTCCGCTGCGCCATCTCTCCTGCACTACAAGCCCCAGCATCACCACCATCTGCACCTACACTGCCCCGGGGGCCCGCTCCGCCTGTGGGGGGCAAGAACATCCCAGCTGCCATCCCATCACCCCCGGAGGTCTGCAGCAGCGCCGGTAACCAATGCCAGAAACCACAGGTGGCGTCACAAGACAAACTGTACACTAAAACCCCTTTTTAAAGAGAGACCCAGAGTACGGGCCCGGGAGCCGACTGCCGTGACCTCCTAAACAAGGTAAAAAGCCCGGGTACCGAGTCCCCTATATTCCCCCTGGGTGACACACATTTCTACTACATTCAGGTCTCCATTACCCCAGTTCCACTACTGATTATTGAAGTTCCCTAACACAGCTGTGTACTGTCTCATCCATCCTCCTGCACTAGTGCCACCTGTCCATGATGCCATTGTGGCGCCCCTGAGGGTTCGACCGCCACAGGAATGCTGCACTTCTTCAATGGAGTGTGGTGCTCCTCCTCTGAGGTAAGGCCAGTGTGATGGTAGTGATCTAGCCTTTTGCATCCAACACCACATTTCCACCAGAGGGAGCTAGTATGCACTAGGTGCTGCTCCCTGGTTACAGGGAGACTGGGGAACACAAAGTGGTAGGAACCAGTTAGTGGGTGTGGGTGGAGGAACAGTTAGTTAGTTACACTTCTAATTTCATATTTAATAGGATGCCATCTTTGATCTTGGTCCTTCAGTCCTTTTTGGGCTCTGGCAGTCTGTCTGTCAAGTGGTCCGTCCTTTGTCTAGCCTTTGCTAGTCTGTCGGCTGTCACTGTGCTGTCAAAATACTGTGTGTAATGTGACTTCCCTCTGGGAGCGCAGATCCTGTGTGGGCCTGCACCGGCATGGGACACAGCCCTCGTACCCTGATCTTGGGACGAGAGGGAGGTTGCAGGCGTAGGAATGTCTCAACCCGGCCGAGGACCAGGATCAAGAAGGCCCGGGAGCTTTAGAGTGTGGCTCCCTAGCAAATGGGTCCCGGGGAGGATGCAGACGGAGCGGAGCACGCCACCTGTCCTCGCCTACCTGATCTATTCAGAGGGATTCCAGCTGCAAGAGGGGTACTGGCCCCTGACACCCGACCTCGTACTCTACGTCCAGGACGGGAAAGCCCGGTTAGGCCCTGAGGATCCCACCGGGCGTCGGATGGAGAGGAATTGCCACCCGACCCCTACACCTGAGAGGAGCTCAGAGGGAGACCCGGCCTATCTACACACGCACAGATGGGAAAGGGTGAAGTCTGTAGTGCAGGAACACTCTGGTGTAGGGTCGCTACCAAACACTGGACTTCCTCGGAGGTAGTCGGACCCCCGTCCCTGGTGGCCGCAGGACTCCGCGAGGAGCAGGGAGTCGCCTTCCCGCTAACATCTCTGAGTGAGTAAAGCTTTGGAAGTTCACCCCTATGGCCTCCGGACTGTTCATTACGCGCCATACCACTCGACACGGTGCCCGTACTCCCCGCACTACTACCCCCCCTTCATCCTGTCTTGCCTGCCCTGAGGCCTTGCTCCGCCTGTGGGGAGCAGTGAGAACTTTAGCCGCCATGACACCAGGCCTCAGCGGACTGTAGCGGCGCTGGTGGCCCTTCACCAGACACCACAGGTGGCGTAGTCGTTAATCAGCCACTCAACCCGGAATAGCCCACACCATCTCTTTCTAATGTGACGGCCCTGAGCACGGGTCGGGCCTGGGCCATGGCTGCATCCCATCTCTTCAACGCAGGGCCCGACACCGAGTCCCCCATCACCCAGGGTAAAACACAGGCTTTCTGAGTAGAGGCGTCACACCATGATGTTCAAAGGAAACCTCTCAGGCGATTCATGCTGCCCAAACCTCGAGCACAAAAAATCTGATCATGGCTGACTCTTCCCAGCATGTAATTGATAGGTCTCTACCATTGAAAACACAAGGGAGAGACCTGACATTCATCTGCTACAGCATCTTTTCTCCAGCTATGGTCCCCGTCCGGCTCTTCAAAGAATATTTTCACTGAAATGCCAGAGCATTCAGATAAAAATATGTCAGGCTGCAATTGTGCTGTCATGCTATCATTCATGCTGCCCATAAATTGGATAGCATGATCACATGACAGGTTCCCTTTAAAGGAGTTGTCCACTATTTGGATTTTAAAATAACAACACTTATACTCGCCTATGAGGCCGGCACCGTTCCAGTGGTGTTAGCCTATCTCTCCCGGCGATCGAGTAACAGTGTGATGTCACGCGAAACCTGTGGCCAATCAACGGCCGCTTCACTCTCCTCTCCTTCGGACAAATAGTGTACATCCGGAGGAAGTAAACGCTGCTGCTCTCACTGCTGATTAGCCGTAGGGTTTCGCATGATGTCACACTGTTACGCAATCGCTGGGAGAGATGGTACTGACACCATTGGAATGGTCCGAGTAGTAGACAATCCATTTAAGATGTGCTCTTCTGGGCCAGAGGTTTTGAGGAACTTCCTCAGCACGTAAGATATAACAGCAACTCATTTAAAGGGATTGTCCGAGACTAAACTGTTGATGACCTATCTGTAGGACTAAAATAAAATATATGAAATAGAGCATTTATTTTACCATAGTGCAGATATGCTGTTGAATAAAAATCACTGAAAACCATAGTGGTTGGGGTTTTATAAATGTAGAGGGATAAGATAATTTTAATACATAGGGATCTGTGCTTGTGTGGCACCCCAGGGGTCTGGTTACCACAGTAATAGAGATATTATGTCTGAGAGCAAGTGGGAGGTTTCTCTGGTCAGGAGCCCTAAGCATGCAACACGGCCCACCCAGACCTGGGAGGGGAGGAATCTACCCTTATAAACTGGGTCTGGGGCGGGATTAGGAAGTGAAGTCCCAGACAGAGACGCAGTCTGGTCTGGAGGACAGCAGACACAGGGAAAGGAAGACCTAGGAGCTCTGTAGGAACAGTAGCTGAATACCAGGGGCTGGAGCTGAGCAGAGTTCGCCCTTGTTAAAGACACTACTACCGGACACGGAGTCCGAGGCTGTGGGGACATCCAGGTCCAGCAGCAGAATCCAACCGGCAGGGGATTCCATGTCCTCTGGCCATAGAAGCCCGGAGGCACGGTCACAAGCAAGGGACCAGCGCCGCCATCGTGAAGCGGCGGCTAACGGAAGGCCCCAAGTCACCGGCCATATGGGTGAGCACCACACGGACGTGGGCTACTTCTACCCGCATAGAGCAAGGTAGCCAGGAAAGAGTGCAGATAGTCGGGGAGGCCTACAACTCCACCTGGCCAGGGGAGATCCTGCTTGCTCACAGACTGACCAGGCCCCTACTGCTTACCAGTACTCCCGGGAGGGTCTGTGTTATACCATTAGTAAAGACCCTGAACTGCACCACACGTCTCTGTGTTTCATCGCCGCACCAGCACCATTACTTCTGGGACGCTCACACCATCACTCCCATCATTCACTCTAGCTGCCCTGAGGCAATACTTCTCCCGTGGGGAGTCATCCCATTCTTGGCTGCGCATATAACATCAGCCTCAGCGGTCTGCAGCGCAGCGGCGGTCCCCACTGACCGCAATCCACGGGTGGCGTAGTCGGACAATTACAATACCAATAGACTGCCACTGGTTTGACCGCCCTGGGCACGGACCGGGTCACCGCCACGGAGGACTACAACCCCCAGCGATCCGGCACCGGGTATCCCCCTGCACAGCACAGGCCCAGGGGGCGCGTCAACTTTGGCGTAGTCGGCAGGATTTCGTGCCCGCAACCACCGGGTACTGCGTGCCTGAAAAAGACTTTTAAGGTTACCTGTGGCGAAGTTTCCCGCCGTCCGGAGCCGTTTCCCGCCATCGGACGCCATCTTGGACCGTTTCCCGCCGTCTTCTGCCTTCTTCCCGCCATCCGCAGCTGCTTCCCGCCTTCGGACGCCATCTTCGGGACGCCGCGCGGGAAGAAGAGGGGCGTGGACGCCGAAAGCGCGCGAGATCCGAAGCTCCGCCCCACGCTCCGCCTCACGCTCCGACGCTGCGTAAGGTCCTAGAAGGGAGGAAGAGCGACGCTGATGTCATCGGAGCGCGACGCCAGGTCCTCTACCCCGACGATTGACTGCGGAGCCGCGGCCTACGGAAGAAGAGCATCGCAAGGTAGGCCACGGTCCACTAGGGGGGAAGGAGGATGTCGGACACCGAGGGGAGCTCCACTGCCACAGCCACCACCAGCGCAACCGCTGCAGCGGTCATGCCATTCACCATGCCCTATATCCCGGGGGCAACCTGGCTACCCCAGTACTCAGGGGAGTCACATACCCTGAGTGACTTTAGGGAAAGACTTGATAGCCTCTTCCAGGTATACCCCCTCACAGAAGAGCAAAAAGTGAGCATTCTGGTGGCCCAGTTAATTGGGGCAGCCCAAAGGGAGGTAAAGTCCTGGTCACCTGGGAAGAAGAGGACTGTCAGAGAAATACTAGCCCGGCTGAAAGACACATTTGACACCCGCACCTCAGCCGAGATAAAACTAAGATTTTACGGGTGCAAACAACGGGCACATAAAAGTATAAGAGACTATGCCCTAAACCTACAAGAGGCCCTGAGAGCCATTAAGCAGGCAGACCCTGACAGCGTGGGAAATGAAGACAAGCTGTTGACCGAACAATTTATTGAGGGTCTACTGTGCAATGCCCACCGAACCCAGTTGCGGGCAATGGCCTTATAGGACCCTGACCTGGACTTTGCACAGTTCAAGGACAGAGCCATCCGGGTGCTCCGAGAACCGGCACCAGGTGGCGCTGTGACCCACAGGCGCCCTGCTATCACTTATCACCAGGACGCGGCGCCCTTGTCTGCAGGGCCTGTGGGAGCTGATGTGCAGGCTTTGAACAATGACCCGGCTACAGACCTGCACCATCAGGTCCAAGAGCTGACTAAGAGCGTTGCCGCGCTAACCAGAACTGTGCAGTCTTTACAGGTCTCTTCTCCAGGAAAGATCCAGCTGGCATCCGGACCGGAGGACGTCCCGTGGCGCCGACTGAGGAGGACCCCACCGGCCAGAGGAAGACCCAGCGACAGATACAACGAGGACGGATGACCCATCTGCCGCCGCTGCAATCAACCCGGACATATGGCAAGGTACTGTAATTTAAAGGGGCACAACCTGGGGTAGAGGGCCAACCCCCAGGCTTAAGATCATCAGGCCCATCAAACTGGCGTGACAAATACGTAGGGGGACGTCCGGTCTTGCCTGTGGTACTGGATGGCATTCCTATGAGTGCCCTACTAGACACCGGGTCACAGGTCACCACCATCCCGTACGTGCTCTTCAAGCGGTACTGGAATGACTAGGACATAACCCGCTACCCAGATGATGACCTGAGCATTATTGCCAGCAATGGTCAACCCGTGCCACAGATAGGATTTAAGAAGGTGACCATCAAGGTCGGTAAAGTTGAACTGCCGGCACAAGGACTGATCATTGTGGACATTGACCGTCGCGAGAGTCACCCAAAAATAACCCTAGGTACTAACGTAATTGAAAACTGTCTTGCAGAGGTGATTCTTATTTTGCAACAGGTTGCCAAGAATGCCAGTTCCAGCCAGCAGCGTGTCCTCCAAAAAGAGATCCGGGCACTGATGAAACGGCAGCAGGTGGAACTATCTGGTGGTGAGATAGGTAGCGTGAGAATGTGTGACCCGTTCCCTATTGCCATGCCCCCGAAAAGTGAGATGATGATTTGGTGCCAGGCAGCTATTGGTCTAAGAGGTAGAGACTACCAAGCAATGGTAGAACCCGTCTACTCAGACAGTAGGCCCACCATTTTGACAGCACGGGGGGTGGTCGATGTACGCCATGGGAGGGTGCCCGTCCGCATCATAAATATCGGGGAGAGAGAAGTATACCTGCCCCGGTATGCCACGCTAGCCAAATTGTTCACCATCAACCAGAACTCTGTACAGGCCGTGGAACCCTTGCCTCCATCTCAACCAGAGGAAGGTAACGGCTCTAAGAAATCAATGGAGGACTGGTGTCAGCAACTGCATTTAGGTACTGACTCCACTCCCTCACACCAAAAACAGGGAGTCTATTGGGTGGTTCAAGAGTACGAGAGAGTGTTCAGTAAACACCCGCTAGACTTCGAGCGAGTAAAGGGGGTAGAACATCACATCCCCACGGGAGACCATCCTCCCATAAAGGAGAGATACCGACCCGTACCCCCTGCACACTATCAACACGCCAAGGGGATGCTAAAAGACATGAAGGAGGCTGGGGTAATTAGGGACAGCTGTAGCCCCTGGGCAGCTCCACTAGTCTTAGTGAAAAAGAAAGACAACACCATGAGAATGTGTGTAGTCTACAGGAAGGTCAACCGTATCACACACAAAGATGCGTACCCGTTACCAAGGATAGAAGAGTCCTTAGCTGCATTAAAATCTGCTAACTTCTTCTCTACTTTGGATCTCACTAGCGGGTACTGGCAGGTTCCTGTAGCAGAGGAGGACCGGGAGAAGACCGCATTCACCACCCCGATGGGACTCAGCGAATTTAACTGTATGCCGTTCGGGCTCTGCAACGCACCAGGAACCTTCCAACGGTTGATGGAATGCTGTCTGGGACACCGGAACTTCGAGACGGTCCTATTATACCTGGACGACGTCATCGTCTATTCCAAGACCTATGAGGACCATCTGGAACACCTGGCCGAAGTGTTTGAAGCCCTGGCGAACTATGGCCTAAAGGTAAAACCCTCAAAGTGTTATCTACTGAAGCCAAAGGTACAGTACCTGGGACATGTGGTGAGTGCTGACGGAGTGGCTCCCGACCCTGACAAGATCACCGTGATTAAGGACTGGCCAAGACCATCCAGCATAAAGGAAGTGTGGCAGTTCCTCGGGTTGGTAGGCTACTACCGAAGATTCATTCCCGGTTTTACCAAGAAGGCAGCTCCTATGCAGGACCTCCTGATAGGCCAGTCCAGGAAGGCCAAAAACCAGAAGCCACCCTTCAAATGGGAAATGCTGGAAGAGGAGTCCTTCCGCCAGCTGAAGATGGCCCTCACGGGGGATGAAATCCTGGCGTACCCTGATTACAGCCAGCCCTTTATTCTCCACACGGACGCAAGCAACATCGGGCTAGGAGCCGTACTGTCCCAGATCCAGCAGGGGAGAGAACGGGTAATTGCTTACGCCAGCCGAAAACTGCGACCCACGGAAAGAAACCCTGAGAATTACAGCTAGAGTTCCTGGCAGTGGTGTGGGCAGTAACCAAACGTTTTAAGCATTACCTTGCCTCTTCCAGGTTCACCGTGTACACGGACAACAACCCGTTGACACACCTGGACACTGCAAGACTGGGTGCCCTGGAGCAGAGATGGATGGCCCGCCTGTCCAATTATGAGTTCACAATCAAATACCGGGCAGGGCGCTCCAATACCAACGCGGACGCCCTGTCCAGGATGCCAAACCTACCGGATGAAGGGGAGGATCCAGAAGAATTGGAAGAGATCGAACTCCCTGCGTTCCACCGTCATGGGATTACCCAGTATTCCCACCGTGTGAGGGGCCAGCGATCCGCTACGTTCAACCCCTTACCCCACTACAACTGGGCGGAGACGCAAGACAGTGACCCCGCAGTCCGTCTGGTGAAGGAGATGCTGACCCAGGCTGACGCCCGCCTGGACCCAGATGCTCCGGAAGAGACCAAGCAACTGTGGACGGAGAAAAGCAGACTGTTTCTCTACAAGGAGAAGTTATGCCGCAGAATGGTCAATTCCCAGACACATGAACTGATCTGGCAGGTTGTGGTACCGAGACGGGACGCAGCTATGGTGCTGGAGGCCTACCACAATGGGGCAGGGCACTTCGGATGGAAGAAGCTGGAGTTCCTGCTGCGTGAACTTTTCTATTGGATAGGCATGAGAGGAGCCATTGAGAGGTGGTGTAGAGACTGTGGCCTGTGCAATCTAAGAAGAAGGGACCGTGCCAGCCAGAGGACTCCCCTGCAGCCCATCATCACCAGGCAGCCGCTGGAATTGGTCGCTCTGGACCATGTTAAACTGGCTCCAAGCAGAAGCGGGTATGTCTATGCCCTAACCATCGTGGATCACTACTCCCGGTTCCTGGTGGTGGTCCCTGTCAAAGACTTAACGGCTCAGACAGCAGCCAGAGCCTTCCAGCTGCATTTCTGCCGCCCACACGGGTACCCGGACCAAGTGCTGACGGACCAAGGACCAGCCTTCGAAGTGGAGGTCTTCCAGGAGTTCTGCAACCTGTATGGCTGCAAGAAGATAAGGACAACACCCTATCACCCCCAAACCAATGGACTCTGCGAGAAGATGAACCAGGTGGTGATAGATCTGCTAAAAACATTGCCCCTGGAAGAACGCAGTCTGTGGCCTGAGAAACTGCCCGATCTGGTGGACCTGTATAACCACATCCCGGTAGGTTCCACCAACTGTACCCCGGCTTACCTAATGCGAGCAAGACCTGGTAAGCTGCCTGTTGACCTGGATATGGGAGTCCTGATACCCGAGGACACCTCACCAGAAGCAGACTGGGATACAGAATGGCAGCAGCAGTACCGGAAAGTACAGGAGAGCGTCGAGCGAAGTCTCTGTCAATCAAGAGAAAGGCAGGAGAGGACTTATAACCAACATGCTCCCGCTGTTCCCCTGGTACCTGGAGAGCAGGTCTTGAAAAGAAAAAGGCGGCTCCATAAGTTGGACGACCAGTGGGAAAAGGACCCGTACACCGTACTGCCCTCAAGCCGCAATAATCCAAAGGTGTACGTCATCAGCAAGGATGGAGGAGAGACCACAGCCACTGTCTCCAGAGACCACCTGAAAAAGTGCCCCGAGAAGTTTCAAAGCACGGATGAAGATCAGGAAGACCCTCAACCCGTAGAGGAAAAGGAGGAAATGATCAGCATCGTACTCGGAGACTTTCCCCGGTCCTGGACACAAGTAAAAAACGCTATCGTGGTGCCCGTCCTCACCTTTCTCCAGCCAGCCCCTCAAGTGCCTACAGAAGACCAGGTAGAGCTGGGAGAGCAGCCGGCCCAGGAGGCAGAAGAATCCACACCAGCAGCGCAGGAGGATCAACCCTCTGCTAGTAGTGAGCCTGCCATACCCCTAGTGAGCCAAAGAGTACGCAGAAAGCTGCCCAGCTTACCCATAACACCTCCTACACCCTGTAGTGCAGGACCAGTTAGTGAGCTCCGTAGGTCCACTAGAGTCACTAGAGGTCAGATGCCCGCTCGCTGGAAAATCTAAAGTAATGCACTGTAAATTTACCTGTTTCTGTTTAACTGTTTATGGTTTATGTTTGTTGCCTGTTATTAATTATGTTTCTCAGTTACCCTGCAGATTTCTTTGGACTAACAGGTTATGGACACTGGATAACCGGAACAATTTTGTAGATAGTTGCACCTTGGTGCCTCTTGCGAAGACGGCCGCAGAAGAGAAAACCTGTCTGGCGTGGCCTCCTTGCGGCCCAAAGTAGCTAGCTCCAGCCTTGCAGCCACGCCCAGGGCCAACGCAAGGGGTTTGCTTTGGACAGGTCCCCTACTTCGCTTAAAACTTCACCTTGGGTGATATGGACACCCGGTTGCGGACACGCCGTGACCTTTAAAGAACTGAAGCTTCTTGTAAATACAGTGCCTACAAGTAGTATTCAACCCCCTGCAGATTTAGCTGGTTTGATAAGATGCAAATAAGTTAGAGCCTTCAAACTGCAAACGAGAGTAGGTTTTATGAACAGAAGCATAAATCTTACAAACCAAAAAGTTATGTTGCTCATTTGAATTTTATTAAATTTTAAACATAAAAGTGTGGGTCAATTATTATACAACCCCTATGTTTAATATTTTGTGGAATAACCCTTGTTTGCAATTACAGCTAATAATCGTCTTTTATAAGACCTGATCAGGCCGGCACAGGTCTGTGGAGTTATCTTGGCCCACTCCTCCATGCAGATCTTCTCCAAGTTATCTAGGTTCTTTGGGTGTCTCATGTGGACTTTATTCTTGAGCTCCTTCCACAAGTTTTCAATTGGGTTAAGGTCAGGAGACTGACTAGGCCACTCCAACACCTTGACTTTTTCCCTCTTGAACCAGGCCTTGGTTTTCTTGGCTGTGTGCTTTGGGTCGTTGTCTTGTTGGAAGATGAAATTACGACCCATCTTAAGATCCTTGATGGAGGAGCGGAGGTTCTTGGCCAAAATCTCCAGGTAGGCCGTGCTATCCATCTTCCCATGGATGCGGACCAGATGGCCAGGCCCCTTGGCTGAGAAACAGCTCCACAGCATGATGCTGCCACCACCATGCTTGACTGTAGGGATGGTATTCTTGGGGTCGTATGCAGTGCCATCCAGTCTCCAAACGTCACGTGTGTGGTTGGCACCAAAGATCTCGATCTTGGTCTCATCAGACCATAGAACCTTGAACCAGTCTGTCTCAGAGTCCTCCAAGTGATCATGAGCAAACTGTAGACGAGCCTTGACATGACGCTTGGAAAGTAAAGGTACCATACAGGCTTGTCTGGAACGGAGACCATTGCGGTGGAGTACGTTACTTATGGTATTGACTGAAACCAATGTCCCCACTGCCATGAGATCTTCCCGGAGCTCATTCCTTGTTGTCCTTGGGTTAGCCTTGACTCTTCGGACAAGCCTGGCCTCGGCACGGGAGGACACTTTCAAAGGCTGTCCAGGCCGTGGAAGGCTAACAGTAGTTCCATAAGCCTTCCACTTACGGATGATGCTCCCAACAGTGGAGACAGGTAGGCCCAACTCCTTGGAAAGGGTTTTGTACCCCTTGCCAGCCTTGTGACCCTCCACGATCTTGTCTCTGATGGCCTTGGAATGCTCCTTTGTCTTTCCCATGTTGACCATGTCTGAGTGCTGTTCACAAGTTTGGGGAGGGTCTTAAATAGTCAGAAAAGGCTGACAAAAGAGATCTTTAATCCACACATGTGAAGCTCATTATTCTTGGTGCCTGAACTACTTCTTAATACTTTAGGGGGACCAAACAGAATTCTTGTGGTTTGAGGGATTGAATAATAAATGACACTCTGAATTAACTTTTAACGTTTTTAAAAAAAAAAAATAATTTGCTGCAGTGCATTTCCCACTTCCAGGCTGATCTACAGTACAGGGGTCTGGTTACCACAGTAATAGAGATATTATGTCTGAGAGCAAGTGGGAGGTTTCTCTGGTCAGGAGCCCTAAGCATGCAACACGGCCCACCCAGACCTGGGAGGGGAGGAATCTGCCCTTATAAACTGGGTCTGGGGCGGGATTAGGAAGTGAAGTCCCAGACAGAGACGCAGTCTGGTCTGGAGGACAGCAGACACAGGGAAAGGAAGACCTAGGAGCTCTGTAGGAACAGTAGCTGAATACCAGGGGCTGGAGCTGAGCAGAGTTCGCCCTTGTTAAAGACACTAATACCGGACACGGAGTCCGAGGCTGTGGGGACATCCAGGTCCAGCAGCAGAATCCAACCGGCAGGGGATTCCATGTCCTCTGGCCATAGAAGCCCGGAGGCACGGTCACAAGCAAGGGACCAGCACCGCCATCGTGAAGCGGCGGCTAACGGAAGGCCCCAAGTCACCGGCCATACGGGTGAGCACCACACGGTATACTCAGGGACGTGGGCTACTTCTACCCGCATAGAGCAAGGTAGCCAGGAAAGAGTGCAGATAGTCGGGGAGGCCTACAACTGCACCTGGCCAGGGGAGATCCTGCTTGCTCACAGACTGACCAGGCCCCTACTGCTAACCAGTACTCCCGGGAGGGTCTGTGTTATACCATCAGTAAAGACCCTGAACTGCACCACACGTCTCTGTGTTTCATCGCCGCACCAGCACCATTACTCCTGGGACGCTCACACCATCACTCCCATCATTCACTCTAGCTGCCCTGAGGCAATACTTCTCCGGTGGGGAGTCATCCCATTCTTGGCTGCGCATATAACATCAGCCTCAGCGGTCTGCAGCGCAGCGGCGGTCCCCACTGACCGCAATCCACGGGTGGCGTAGTCGGACAATTACAATACCAATAGACTGCCACTGGTTTGACCGCCCTGGGCACGGACCGGGTCATCGCCACGGAGGACTACAACCCCCAGCGATCCGGCACCGGGTATCCCCCTGCACAGCACAGGCCCAGGGGGCGCGTCACTTGAAGCCCGTATGGAGGATGTTTCCTTCTTTAACTGATAGTCTCATAATTATTATTATTAGTTGTAAAATTGATTGTTACATTATTACATCCAATGCCAGGAATAGAAACTGGCTGCTTCTGAATTTCTTCATTTTCAATAATTAAAATTACTTCCTTTTTTTCCACTACCCAACCTTCAAAACATAATTTTGTGTTCTATCAAAATGATTATAAACATAACTATATATAATTTTTATTGGCTCATTGGATTCCTAGTTTTCTAACACATTTATTTGAATTAATCAAGCGAGACACTGTAATGTAAACATGTTTTAAATTGCCAGAGGTAAAGAACCAGGATTTGTAATTTAGATACTGACCACATCCTGTGTCATGTCAGTCTTTTGGAAGATGCACACAAACACAGTATGTCTGGTCTTTGTACATTTCACATCTAATTTGAGAATGTAGGGAATATGACAGTTTCAAGAAAAGTTACCAATTATTAAAATACAAATTGGAATATTTCCAAAAAAAGTGATAGATGAACAGGAAGCAATTACACTACATGAAATAATTATACTTGACCTGGCCCGGTTTTCCCAGCTATGAAAGACACCCTCTCATACTGCATTCTTTCTAATACAGGATGATTCTATAATGGTATTATGGCTTTACAATTACTATAAATATCAATAATAGAGCAATTAAAGTTGTGGACAACTAAGGAACCATTTGATCATTTTGAAACTGCTTGGTTTATCCAGGAGTTGAAACATGGGTATGGAATGAATAACTTTACTAAAAGGATGCCGCAGACCCCCATGATAAAGGCGGGGCTGCACAGGTGCAAAATACTGATGAAACAATCATTCATACACCTACCAATTCATGGAGGGAGTGGTTGCCTAATATTAAAAATGCACACCGATGAGGCTGATATAGGACACTTGCCACACAGTTAGGTGTTGTGATGCACAGTGTCTGGCTTACAGCCTTTTGATGCTGTAAAAAAAAAAAAAAACGTGGTTAAAAAAAACTATGCTTTTTTCATCATACTGCCAAAACAAAAAAGTGGAATAACACACGATCAAAAGTCGAACAGAAGTAAAAATAAAAAAAATCTTGTCCCGCAAAAAATAAGCCGCCATACAGCTCCATCAGTAGAGAAATAAAAAAAAGTTATAGCACTCAGAATATAGCGATGCAAAAACAATTCTTTTTTCTATAAAATAGTTTTTATTATGTAAAAGTGGCAAAACATAAAAAATTCTATATATATATGTGGTATCGCTGTAATCGTACTGACTCAAAGAATAAAGCTGCCTTATTACTTTTATCATACGGTGAACAGCATAAAAAAAACCAAATAATAATTTCTGAATTGCTGGGTTTTGTTCATTCTGCCTTATAAAAATCAGAATAGATTTTGCCTTCCAAAAATCTGAATAGAAAGCAATCAAAAAACGCTATGCGCCCGGAAATGATATCAATAAAAACGTCAACTCGTTACGCAAAAAAACAAGCCCTCACATGACTCTGTCGGTAGAAATATAGAAAAATGATAGCACTCAAACTATGGCGATGCAATAACTTGTTTTTGAATAAAAAGCATTTTTTAGAGTGTGATAGTAGCAAAACGTAAAAAAATGATATAAATCTGGTATCGCTGTAATCGCACCGACCCAAAGAATAAAGTTGTCTAATCACCAACCGCACAAGAAACGGCATAAAGAATAAATAAAATGAATTCTTTACCTGTTGTTGATTTGTTTATTGTGCCTCCCAAAGATCTCAGTAGGGCTTGGCACATATTTATCCTGCGCTCTACACTGAGTGCTTACACAGGGGTCTCCGTGTAAATCTCTGAAATACGTGATTCAGATGGAACCCCCAGAGGAAGTTTTCCTATAATGAGGCAGATGGATATGCTGTGGACGCCGTCTGTCCTGTGATCCAGTGGCGTCCGTCATTTTAGGCACGCATAAAAGTCTGGTTGGCCGCAGTTTTGTGCACCTCAGAAAAGAAGAACAGTACTGAACAGAGGCCAGACAGAGTCCAGAGTAATTCTGTTGCCTCATTATAGTGAATGGATCCCTCAGGGGTTTCATCTGAATCACATCATTCAGAGATTTAGATGGAAACCCCGATCCACACACGTGGTCATAATTGTTGGTACCCCTCATTTAATGAAAGAAAAACCCACAATGGTCACAGAAATAACTTGAATCTGACAAAAGTAATAATAAATTAAAATCTATGAAAATGAACAACTGAAAGTCAGACATTGTTTTTCAATCCTGCTTCCACAGAATTTTTTTAAAAATTAAAATCATGAAATAGGCCTGGACAGAAATGATGGTACCCCTGAAAATAATGTGACAAAAGGGACATGTTAAATCAAGTTGTGTCCACTAATTAGCATCACAGGTGTCTACAATTTTGTAATCCGTCAGTGGGCCTGTATATAGGACTACAGATACTCACTGTGCTGTTTGGTGACACGGTGTGTACCACACTCAACATGGACCAGAGGAAGCAAAGGAAAGAGAAAATTATAGACAAGCATGTTAAAGGTAAAGGTTATAAGACCATCTCCAAGCAGCTTGATGTTCCTGTGCCTACAGTTGCACATATTATTCAGAAATTTAAGATCCATGGGACTGTAGCCAACCTCCCATGATGTGGCCGCAGGAGGAAAATTGATGACAAATCAAAGAGACAGATAATACAAATGGTAACAAATGAGCCCAGGAAAACTTCTAAAGAGATTAAAGGTGAACTTCAAGCTCAAGGAACATCAGTGTCAGATCGCACCATCAGTCGTTGTTTGATCCAAAGTGGACTTCATGGGAGACGGCCAAGGAGAATATCATTGTTGAAAAAAAATCATAAAAAAGGCAGACTGGAATTTGCCAAACTACATGTTGACAAGCCATGAAGCTTCTGGGAGAATGTCCTATGGACAGATGATACAAAAATGGAAGTTTTTGGCAAGGCACATCAGCTCTATGTTCACAGATGGAAAAATGAAGCATATCAAGAAAAGAACACTGTCCCTACTGTGAAACATGGAGGAGGCTCGGTTATGTTCTGGGGCTGCTTTGCTGCATCTGGCACAGGGTGTCTTGAATCTGTGCAGGCTACAATGAAATCTCATGACTATCAAGGGATTCTACAGAGAAACGTGCTGCCCAGTGTCAGAAAGCTTGGTCTTAGTCACAGGTCATGGGTCTTGCAACAGGATAATGACCCAAAACACACAGCTAAAAACACCCAAGAATGGCTAAGAGTAAAACATTGGACTATTCTGAAGTGGCCTTCTATGAGCCCTGACCTAAATCCTATTGAGCATCTTTGGAAAGAGCTGAAACATGCCATCTGGAAAAGGCAACCTTCAAACATGAGACAACTGGAGCAGTTTGCACATGAGGAGTGGGCCAAAATACCTGTCGAGAGGTGCAGAAGTCTCATTGACAGTTACAGGAACCATTTGATTGCAGTGATTGCCTCAAAAGGTTGTTCAACAAAATATTAAGTTAACAGTACCATCATTTCTGTCCAGGCCTACTTTATGATTTTATTTTTTTTTTAAATTCTGTGGAAGCAGGATCGAAAAACAATGTCTGATTTTCATTTATTAATGTTCATAGATTTTTAATTTATTATTACTTTCAGATTCAAGTTATTTCTGTGACCATTGTGGGTTTTTCTTTCATTAAACGAGGGTACAATTTTGACCACGTGTGTAAGTGCTCAGCGTAGAGCGCAGGATAAATGTGATCCAAAATGTTATGTAAAATGTTCTTAATGAAAGCTTTAACGCAATCAACAAAAACACCCTTCTCAGATCCATCATCTGTCAATGGAAATATAGGGGGCTTCCGTGTTACTGGTAGAACAAAGACTCTGGAAAAGCGCTATGGCTCCTCGCCCCCCAAAAGAAATCCAGCGAATTCTGCACTCCCAAATCCAAATGCCCCTCTCCCTTCTGAGCCCCATTGTGCCTAAAACACATTTAGCGCCACGTGTTTGGCATTTCTGTAGTGATGATAGTCCTTTTAATTTACGGGGTGCATGGCTCCAGATGTACGAGCTGGCCACAATGTATGTGCAATGTGCACTTCAATGTGCTGGGCGCTACAACATCAGGGGCACTGCAATGTACGGGCACTACAAAGGCAGATTTGCAATTTTCACTCAGCTACATCCACTGCTGCTTGTTTCTGGAGAACATACATGGAATCAAAATCGCCACTACACATGTAGATAAATTCACAGAGGGGTGTAATTTCCAAAATGGGATTACTTGAGGGGGATTCTGCTCTTCTGGCACTGAGAGGCACTGCGTATGGAGTCCACAAACTATTCTATAATAATTTGTACTCTGAGAGTCAAATAGCGCTCCATCTTTTCCGAGTCTCGCCATGTGGCTAAGCAGTACTGTACAGCCACATATGGGGGATTGCCACAATCAGCAGAAATTATGTTTCAAATTTTTATGCAATTTTAACCTATTTCCCCATGTGAAAATGTAAAACCTGAGGCTAAAACAACCATTTTTGTGGTAAAAATGTAATTATTATTATTATTTTTAACTGCCCAGTGGTATAAAATTCTGTGACACACAGGTTTTATCAATATGATCACTGCACCCTTAGATTAATTCATTGAGAGATGTAGCTCGTAAAATGGGGGATTCTGCTGTTCTGGAACCTCAGGGGCTCTGCCAATGTGACATGACACCCTCAAATCATTCCAGCAAAATCTGACTCCCATGTGGAGCTTCTTCCCTTCTGAGCTTTGCACTTTGTCTTAAAATAAGTTTTTGACTACATATGGGGTATTGACGTACTCAGGAGAAATTGCGTAACAAATTATATGGTTCATTTTCTCCTATTATGGCTTCTGAAAATTGAAAACTTGGGGCCAAAGCAACATTTTAGTGGAAATAATGGTAAGTTTCCAATGACTCAGCCCTATGTTATACAATTCTGTGAATCACCTGATGGTTAAAAATGCTCACTACACCACTAGATGAATTCCTCAAGAAATGTAGTTTCCAAAATGGGGTTACTTCGAGGGGTTTCTGCTGCACGTCAGGGGCTCTTCAAATGTGACATGGCATCCACAATCTATTCCAGCCAAAATTGCTCTTTAGAATTAAATTAGAGCTCCTTCCCTTCTGAGCCCTACCGTGCACCCAAACAGTAGTTTCCCTTCACGTATGGGGTATCAGCATACTCAAGAGAAATTTCTCAACAAATTCTATGGTCCATTTTCTCCTGTTACCCTTGTAGAAATTAAAAACTAAGGGTTGAAGCAACATTTTTGCAGGAAAAATTTATTTTTTCATTTTCACGGCTCAACGTTATAAAATTCTGTGAAGCACCTGTGGGTTCAAGGTGCTTAACACACCTCTAAATAAGTTCCTTGAGGGGTGTAGTTTCCAAAATGGGGTCACTTGTAGGGGTTTCCACTGTTTAGGCATATCAAACGCAACATGGTGTCCACTATCTATTCCAGCCAATTTTGCGCTCCTAAAGTTGAATGGTTCTCCTTCACTTCCAAGCCTTGCCGCGCAGCCAAACATATGGGGTACCGGTGTTACCCTTTTGAAAATGCAAACTTTGGAGCTAAAGCAATATTTTTGTAGGAAACAGTAACATTTTCCTTTTTCCTTCCACATTGTTTTAATTTTGGTGAAGCCCCTAAATGGTTAATAAACTTCTTCTTGAATGTGGTTTTGAGCACTTTGAGGTGTATAGCTTTTAAAATGGTGTCACATAGGCCCCTCAAAGTCGCTATAAATGTGATGTGATCCCTAAATAATTGTTTTTGTAAATTTTGTTGGAAAAATTAGAAATTGCTGATTAACCTTTAACCCTTCTAACTCCTTGAACAAAAATTGTTTCAAAATGGATGCTGATGTGAAGTAGACATGTGGTAAATGTTATTTATTAACTATTTTGTGTGATATAACTATCTGGTTTAAGGGCATAAAAATTGCTAAATTTTCTAATTTTTTTGTCAAATTTCTGATATGTTCATAAATAATCATATCGATAATAATCATAATAATCATAAAATAATGATATTGATCAAAATTTACCACTAACACGAAATACAACATGTCACAAAAAACAGTCTCAGAATCACTGGGATATGTTGAAACGTTTTAGAGTTATTACCTCATAAAGTGACACTGGTCAGATTTGAAAAAATTGGCCTGGTCAGGAAGATGAAAACAGGCTGAGGGTGAAGGGGTTAATATTCTTTTTTTAAATTGGCAATAGTGGGTCATTTGAATTTTTATGTTTTTCATTATTTTAAGATTATTTTTTATTTATTTATTTTTTAGTCTTCAGAGTACTTGAACCTCCGATCATCTGATCTTTTCTACTATATACTGCAATACTTCTGTATTGCAGTATATAGTAAAAATCATGGTTTTCTATGAAATCCAGCCACTGGATGTTTTTCTAAGGAGTACTGGTATGGCAGATGCAGGAGTCTTCAGCAGATGCACTACTGCCAGTGGAACCCATTGGCACCCTACAATCACGTCAATGGGGGCCATTGGTATGTGGAATGGCATGTTCCCTGATTTTCACTCTTTAAATGCCATTGTCAGACAATGGTACAGTTACCATCTACTGCGAATGGGGCTGTGCCTGCTCAATACAACTTCTTCCAACTTGCACTATATATGTATGGCGGATGTCGGGATAGGGTTGAAACATCTATTAACACTTTAGAAACATTCTCAGAAATGTAATGGCAATGCCTTAAAATAGTCTATGTATATTTTAAGGGAATCTGTCAGCAGGTTTTTGCTATGTAATCTGAAGACAGCAGGAGATAGGGGCTGAAACACAGATTTCAGTGATGTGTAAAGGCCCCGTCACACTAAGTGACGCTACAGCGATCCCGACAACGATACGACCTGTCAGGGATTGTTGCTGCGTCGCTATGTGGTCGCTGGTGAGATGTCAAACAGTCAGATTTTCCCAACGACGCAGCAACGATGCGGCGACCCGTAACGATCTGTATAACGATGCACGCCTATGTGTTTCTGTGTCTGAGTCGTCAACAAGGTCGTTGGTAAGGTGTCAAACACACCGATGCATGCTACCCAGTGGGGCCTCAACGATCAAAGAAATGTCCAGACCATTCCGACACGACCAGCGATCTCACAGCAGGGGCCTGGTCGCTGCTAAGTGTCAAACGTAGCGAGATCGCCTTCTTAGGTCAGAACCTTGACCGGGTAGAGACAGTGGTTAACTCTGACCCGCTCCTCGTCTCAAGGCCAGAGTACGAGGACTGTGTATCTTCAGTCAGCTGCAGACTTTTGCTGGATCCTGGCAGAAGACCACAATCAAAGACCTTGAACTTAAGATGGCCGTAGATTAAATATGAATCAATAAGTGTTTCCTAAAAGTGTGTCCTCCACCCTCACCCACTACATGGTTCCCCCTATCTTTGGTTCCCCCCATCTCCTCTATCCCGGGCCGGGGCAGCACCCTGGTGCATTTAAGCCCCCTACAGGACAGGAGTGGTGTAGTGTTGAGTGATAAAGTGGGATCCTGTGAGATGCTCCATCCTTACCTGGAAGAGGAGATACCACACCTCGAACTGAGGTGCAGTACCCCTGTGGCGACTGAACCCTCAGGGGCACCACAGATCCATATTCTAGGCATGCTCAATGGCCTGTGCAAATTCACTGCAGGGAAGTGGAGGTAGGTGAGTTGTGACTATCACATATTGTAATAATTCTGAATCATGAGTTTTCTGCATAAAAGTGATATCTCTTATTATTTTTCTACCTGTGATGATAATGAGATGGCTGTTGAAAAGTGATTTCCTCAGATCAGAAAGTACCAGCACATTATGAAGCTCAGAGGTCCAAGAGAAAACTGCAAGATTTCCTGCTCTTTTAAAAATATATTAGAAATGGACAATTAAAAAAAAGCCACCAATATTTTTTTTTATCAAAACAATATGTTCTGATTTTACATTCCCTTTATAGCTTTACAATTGGAAACCCTCTCATAAAACCCATTTTGCATTCATGTTTTTCCACTCTAAGCTTGTTACAACTATTGGTCATTTTGCAATGTACATTGGGATAAGACTAATCAAATACATTCCTTTCTATGGATGTCTGTTGTTAATTTGATCTGATAACTTTAAAATGGATGAATCAACTGCATGGAATGTACTGTAGATGTATTTCTTATATAAATACACAATCTGCTCATGATTTTGGCTTTAAAGTTGTTACATGTGGAAAACGCAACTGTCTATAACACAATAGTGTTGTTAGGAGCTTCTCAGCTAATTACTGGAGAATTACAAACTGTGTCAAGGACAGAAGATTAGAACTTTATAATATTGTATGGAGAGTCTGTTCTGTATTAGACTGGAATTTTAAGATGCTTTGTTTAGAATTGTCTTTAATCAGTTTGAAGGTCAAATATTATCCTAGAGAACATATGTAAACCAGACAGGCTTCTGCGCCTCTATTCTTTTATGTGTCCATATACACCGCTCAAAAAAAGAAAGATTTAAGTTGAAAATCTTTAATGTTATAAATTGTGTAGTTCGTTGAGGAGAAAATGACATATAAACAGCCAATGAAAGTCAAAATCATCAACTAATTGAGGGCTGAACTCCAAAAAATCCCAAAAAATCATAGTAAAAAATTGAAATCACAGGCAGATCCAATTTGGGTGAATTTCACACAGCAGCTTGTATTGTGACTCAGTACTGAGTATGGCTCCCACATGCCTGTATGCATTCCTAACAACATCTGGGCATACTCCTGCTGCGATGGCTGATACTCCCCTTGGGGAATCGCCTCAATGAGGACATAAGTGAGATCCTAGACAGTCTATGTGAAAAAAAGAATAAAAATGGTAAAAAAAAAATTTATACTTACCTTCTGATGGCCCCCGATCTTTTCTCCGCTGCGTCCGGTCTCTTGTACGGCTCGCGGTGGTGTAAAAGGACCTTCAATGATGTCATTTAGTCATGTGACAGGTCACGCGACCGCTGACACATGACTAAATTACATCATGGAAGGTCCTTTCCCACTACCGCGAGCCGTACAAGAGACCGGGCGCAGCGGAAAAAAGACTGGGGGACATCGGAAGGTGAGTATATGTTTATTTTTTATTTTAAATTCTTTTTTTAACAGGTACCATGGTACCCGGGTCTGGAGGAGAGTCTCCTCTTCTCCAGACCCGGGTACCATCCGCACATTGAATCCGTTAATATCCGCATGTGCACATGTGGTGATGAAGATATTAAGCGATTCAATGCAAGTCAATGGCGGCAATTACGCTGCGTGTCCGCAAAATAATTGGTAGTGCTGCGTATTTTTCTGTAATGTTAATCCGCAGCAGAAATTTCTGCAGCATGTGCACAGCACATGCGGATTATCGTTGGGGACCATGGAGCACGTATTACCAAGTGTTTTTAATCGTTTTCGCTGCGGAAATTCCCCTGCAAAAACGCTTGAAAAACTCATAGTGGGCACACAGCCTTATAGCTCTATCCATCACTGCTCATAAAGATCTTCATGCATATGAGACCTTCTTGCAAGAGCATGAATTGCTGTGTCATTATGGAGAAGCTGGACTACCTGTGCAACCTCAATGGACTACAGCAGTGATTTTCAACCAGTGTTCCGCGGCACACTAGTGTGCCGCGACACATGGTCGGGTGTGCCGCGGGGAAAGTTTTCCAAACTATGGTGCCCCCTGTGTTTTGTTTCCCGGCAATGCGCTCGATGCGCAGTCACACCTTCTTACAATGTAGGAGACGTGTACAATAACACATGCGCAAGCTTTGAACCTCGCGCGGCTTAATGACGTCACCGAGGCCGGCGCGTCATCCTGAGAGCGGAGAGACTCTCGCATTTGCCCGCCGCCAAGGTAATGCCCGCCAATAATGCTGACTATATGAGCTTTTGCCTGAGTATATGAACTGTTGGCAGAATACTCAGCATATGAGCTGGTACTTTTAGCACTCCAGCAGTATACTGCATATAACAATGAGAAATGTAAAATAAGAAATGCTATAGTCATGAGGCTGGAGTACTACAAGTACCAACTCATATGCTGAGTATATGAGCTGGCACTTGTACTCTGGCCTCATGGCCATAGTACTTCTCATTGTACCCCTTTATATTGCAGTATATGAGCCACATAATAATCAGCACCATATACTGTGGCGCTGTACAGTGCACATCACCACAGTATATGATGCTGATAATCATGTGCTCATATACGTGGGACTGTATTTATGAGGTTACATGGGATTGAATATATGAGGGGGTTATCCTTTTTTATTTCACTTTTTTAAAATAAATAATTTATTGAAAGGACCTCTGCCAGGCATATTTCACTCTTGAGGGCTAAAAAAGTAGCTCTTGTGGTGGTAAGAAGCTGATTTAAAACCCCCAAGAGTGAACTCCGTGAGAGTTGTATGTATGGAATAATAAATGATATTAGTACCGTTCTTCAGCAGTCATGTCCTGCTTGAATTGACTCTAGTGGCATAGCACTTGGCAGCCGGCTCTATTCTACTTATAGAGAAAGCTGAGTGCTACGTCACTAGTGTCAATTCAAGCAGGAAATGCAGACCGTAGTAATATAAGTTATTATCACACACATACAGCTCTCGCGAAGTTCCCTCTTGGGGAGTTTAAATCAGCTTCTTGTCACCACGAGAGCTGCTTTTTAAGCCCTCAGGAATGAAATATGCCTAGCAGAGGTCCTTTAAGTGTTGCAGATAATGTAATACTCTTCTATTTTAGTGTGTGGCTGCGCACACTATCTCAGCAGTGATGGAGAAGTATTTGAGAATGGAAAAGGCAAATGCCGAACAGGACCCTGGACACAATTCTAACCCAAATGAAGGCCCTAGTATGAGAGTTCGACAAAAGAAAAAAGACAAGACGGTGAGCTCAAGGCAATACAGTGAAAGCTATCTTTCATTTGGATTTACTTCCACTGGGGAAGCGACAGCACCAACACCACTGTGCTTGGTGTGTGGTGAGAAGCTTTCCAATAGCGCTATGGTGCCAAGCAAACTTAAACGCCATCTCCAAACGAAACACCCTTCCGTTCAAAATAAACCGATGGAGTATTTTGTACGCTTACGTACAAACAATGAGAAAGGGGCAACTTTTTTGAGGAAAAGCACAAAGGTAAATAAGAGAGCCCTCAAAGCTAGCTACCTTGTTGCTGAACTCATAGCTAAATCAAAAAAGTCCCACACTGTGGCAGAAACATTAATACTACCAGCTTGTAAAGCTATTGTAAATGAGATGCTTGGCCCTGAAGCAGCTAAAGAGATAGCTAAAGTGCCTCTCTCTGATAACACAATTGCCAGACGGATTGATGACTTGTCTGCGGACATTGAAACAGTTGTTTTGGAAAAGGTGCGCATCAGTAAGAAATTTGCCTTGCAACTTGATGAGTCGACGGATATCAGTGGACATTGTCAGTTGTTGGCCAATGTGCGTTTTGTGGATGGTGAAGCCATTAGAGAAAACTTCCTATTTTGCAAGGCACTGACAGAAAAATCAACAGGAGAGGCAATATTCCAAGTCACATCGGAATATCTTGATAAAAGTGGACTTACATGGGAAAACTGCACAGGTGTCTGCACTGATGGAGCCGCAGCCATGGTCGGGCGCATCAAAGGCTTTGTAAGTAGGGTTAAAGAAAGAAACCCAGATGTTCTTGCTACCCACTGTTTCTTGCACCGTGAGGCCCTCGTTGCAAAGACCTTACCAGCAGATCTAGCTCCTGTGTTGGATGATGTTGTGCGCATAGTGAACTTTGTGAAGACGCGACCTTTGAGATGTCGCTTATTTGCGTCTTTGTGTACAGAAATGGGAGCGGAACATAAAATCTTATTGCTCCACATGGAGGTCAGGTGGCTGTCACGCGGCAAAGTGCTGGCCCGTGTGTATGAGTTGTGAGAGGAACTTAAAATATTTCTTACAAACGAGAGGTCCGATTATTCAAAGCTGCTTGCAAGTGATGAGTGGTGTGCAAAGCTGGCATACCTGGCTGATATATTTCAATATCTGAATGAACTAAACACACGGATGCAAGGTCGAAATGAAAACCTGCTTACAAGCACTGATAAAATGAACGGATTCCGTTTAAAGGTGCAGCTCTGGCAACAACATGTGCAGGGTGGCAACCTTCAGATGTTCCCACTCACCGAGAAACTGCATGATGACAATACTGCTGCAATGTGCGAAGCGATTGGCAGACATTTGAAAACTCTTGAGGAGAAGTTATCGTTCTATTTCTCTTCAGCCTTCACAGAATGCCTTGACTGGGTTAGGGACCCATACAGCTCATTATCCGTTGCTGGAAAGGACATGACTTTAAAGGAGCAAGAGGAACTCGTTGAACTGAAGCAAGATCGCGGTTTAAAGCTAAAGTTTGCTGATCTTCCTTTGGACAGTTTTTGGTTATCTGTTGCCAAGGAGTTCCCCATTCTGGCCAACAAAGCTATTTTGACATTGCTCCCATTTTCAACCACATATCTATGTGAGCTGGGCTTCTCAAGCTTGACTGCGATAAAAACTAAAAACAGGGAGAAACTGAGAACTGTTGAGGAAGAGCTTTGTGTGTGTCTTTCCACCATTCCTGCCAGGATATCCCTTTTGTGTTTATCGAAACAGGCCCAGGTTTCACACTGAGTGAGCAAAATAAATTTAGAATCTATATTATTAACTATATGTATAATATGACTGTTTTAGTGTCATTTTGTGCTATTTTGGTTGGTGGTGTGCCCCAGGATTTTCTAAGTATAAAAAGTGTGCCGCGGCTCAAAAAAGGTTGAAAATCACTGGACTACAGGGACAACCTTGTGTTACCTGTTGTGACAAGAACACTAGCAAAATGCAAAACTAGAATAGAATCTGTCAGAAAGGATAAGGAGAAAGTAATTGTTGTGCCACCTCCTGTAAAACCATTCACTGTTTTGGGTCGCCTCATTGTTGCCTCTTCAGTGCACCTGTTGCCACTTTCATTTTCACCAAAGCAGGTGGAATTGCTTCACAATCACATCTGGTTCTTAAGTGAACAGATTGATATCTCTGAAGGTTAATTAACTAGGGGTTGAACTGTACTGTTATGTGCAAGTGTTTTCTGAGCAGTGTACATTAGAGGTCCAGGTCTTCTGTCAAGTTTGAAATTATGATTTGTCGTTAGGTCTCGTTTCAGGCAAAATTGGTCCCTGTCAGAAATAACATTGTTATTAAACTTTTTATACACTTTTTCCATATCCTTAGGTAAAGTTTCTCCTACTTTCCAACTTGTTTTTTTGTGGGTGTGTTCCCCTTGGAATACATGCTTAATATTAGTTCTGTTTCCTCTGAATGCTGATGCCTTCACTAGCTGCCATGTCTTAATTCCTGGACTATTTCCATCGTCTGCCGATGAGGATAGAGCCCCTGAGGAATTTCGTTTGTAGATATTAATACTGACAGACTCTTGTTGCTGTCATTTTCTATCTTGCAGACTGCGCTGTATGTACGCCTCGCTTTCTCTACACTTTGATATGACCTGTGTGATTTCTTTCTTCCACCCTGTAGACTCTGGCTCGGCTGCTCTCTGCACATTCTCGTACACTATTCCTGGTGTATATGTGACGCCCAGCTACGCTTGGTATCACAGATCCTGGAAGAGTGCATTGATGGATTCCTCCACAAGAGGCCCCTATAACCATTCACACAGCTCCACCTTCCACCTCAGACCACCAGAGGGAGCCCGTTATGGATAGATAAATAGGGAAGGTGGGGCCAGGCAGCAGTCAGTCTAGACTGGAGTAGACAGAAAGCCAAGCCTGTTGAGAGAGTTCCTGCAGTAGAGAAGCCTGAGAGAGGTTAGTCTGCAGTGGAGCACAGTCCAGACTCAGTTGTAGCTCAGAGTGGTGAGCTTGAGGTGTGCCGTCGCCATAAGATCGGTGAAGCGCGGCAAGCTGCCGTTAGTGTGAGTAGCCTAGTGAGGGCCCGAGTAGGCCGAAGGCGAGGGGAGAGTTAGTACATAGGGGGCAGAGGAGCTTAATTTGCTCACCCCGAAGAATTTACTGGACACCGGGTCCGAAGTTTACCGGGATCTCTATGACCCAGTAAGATATAACCGGAATCCCTGGAGAACTACAAGTCCCAGGATCGCTAGAGAGCTGATACGTAACAGAGCCGGGAGACGCTTAGGCCCCGCAAACCGGGAGCGTGTACTCCAAGAGAAGGCCCTACCACAAGGTCAGCCAGCGCAGGACAGAGACAAAGTTAGGCCTAGCTCCAGGCAGGTCAGAAACTTACTACGCAGAGGCAAGAAACAGGAGGCCCTACACCCGCTCATTGGGGAGGATCCTGACATGCACCCTTCACCCTACAGTGCTCCGGGACGTGCCTGAATTTCCATCAGTAAAAGGTACTGAAATGACTGTCGTGTCTGACTGAAGTGACTGTCGTGTCTGTCCCGTTCTTGCTCTGACCCGGCTGGGTCTCGCCTGTCCTGCATCTGACGCGCCCCCTGGGCCTGTGCTGCTGCTGCTGTGCAGGGGGAATACCCGGAGCCGGATCGCTGGGGGTTGTAGTTCTCCGTGGCGGTGACCCGGTCCGTGCCCAGGGTGGTCAAACCAGTGGCAGTCTAAATGTTGTAATAAGTGTCCGACTACGCCACCCATGGATTGCGGTCAGTGGGGACCGCCGCTGCGCTGCCGACCGCTGAGGCTGATGTTGGTTGCGCAGCCGAGTATGGGATAACTCCCCACAGGAGGAGTATTGCCTCAGGGCAGCTAATGTGAGAGATGATGGGAGTGATGGTGTGAGCGTCCCAGTACTAATGGTGCTGGTGCGGCAAGGAATCACAGAGACGTGTGGTGCAGTTCAGGGTCTTTACTGATGGTACAAGGCAGACCCTCCCGGGAGTACTGGCTAGTATAAGGGGCCTGGTCAGTCTGCGAGCAAGCAGGAGTTCCCCTGGCCAGGTGGAGTTGTAGGCCTCCCCGTTTATCTGCACTCTTCCTGGCTACCTTGCTGTCAGCGGTTACAAGTAGCCCACGTCCCTGAGTATACCGTGTGGTGCTCACCCGTATGGCTGGTGACTTGGGGCCTTCTGTTAGCCTCCGCTCCTGGATGGCGGCGCTGGTCCCTTCTCTGTGACTGAGCCTCCGGGCTTCTATGGCCAGAGGACCTGGAATCCCCTGCCGGCTGGTTTCTGCTGCTGGGTGTATATCAGTCCCCACAGCCTCGGACTCCTGTGTCCGGCTTTAGTATCTTCGTCCAGGGCGAACTCTGCTCAGCTCCAGCCCCTGGCCTTCAGCTACTGCTCCTCCAGAGCTCTTGTTCTTGCTTTCCCTGTGTCTGGAACTGAACTCCAGGCTCTGACTATTCTAATACCGCCCCAGACCCAGTTTATAAGGGCAGATTCCTCCCCTCCCAGGTCTGGGCGGACCGTGTTGCATGCTTAGGGATCCTGACCAGAGAAACCTCCCACTTGCTCTCAGACATAATATCTCTATTACTGTGGCAACCAGACCCCTGGGGTGTCACACATCCCCCTTCCGTACGCTGCCCTGAGGCCTAGCTCCACCTGTGGGGAGCTATACCATCGAGCTGCCATATCACCGGCCTCAGTGGACTGCTGCAGCGCTGGTGCTTCTCACCAGATACCACAGGTGGCGTCACGAACTTTTATAAAATAAACAAACTACCACCCTTTTAAAGAGTGACCCCAGGGTACGGGCCCGGGAGCCGACCACTGCGACATCCCTAAGGCCAGGCTAAAGGCCCGGGTACCGAGTCATCCCCTTCCCCTGGGCGAGTCATCTATATGTGTGTTTAAGATGAATCAATAGTGGATCCAGAATGCCTCATTTTTCTCGTGGTAAGTGCTATATCTAGTACCATTTAAGAATATATGTATTATAAAACTCATTGGTAATAGCCAGGGTACCACATGTCTCATTAAAAATCCACATAACATTTTTCTCAGTGACAAAGAATAAGAGGCACCTTCATAAAGCCATAATAAACTCTGTAGTAAGGAGTTAACAATTATACTAGGAATATTCTACTTATATTATCTAGGATAAGATCTCTTGCCCCATATGTAAATGGGTTGGTGTCGGTTAGAAGATATAGTCAATTATGTAGTCCAGATGTAAAGTTCCTGCACACTAACATCAAAATCATTTGTCTTAAGATATTCTTAATTTCAAGGAACTTTACTTTTAGTATCCAGATTTTACTCTGGAATATAACCTAATTCTAGAGCTTATGGTTTCCCATCTATTAATTGTCTTTCATAAAATAATGATACATAATTGCATTAATTTCTTTAAAACATGTTCCATTTCCATCTATGATTTTTTTTCTTACAAATTGTCTCAATTCAATATTAGAAATCTAATGTGAAATGAATAAGAGACACCATTTAGAAAGTTAACCTATGCGGTTTGTGATTTTCACATTGCATTTTTGGCGCATGCCAATGGCTCCTTCGAAGCTTCCATCTCAAGCTCTTAAAAACGGGATTTGGGCAGAAAAGCCGACGAGAGTTTGGTGAAGCAGAGTCACTTTGTTCTCTGTCTGACTTCTTTTTCGGCAATGTCTGTCTTTTTTTAGATAGGCACAAAAGCTCAGTTGACCACAATTTTATGTCTGCCTCTAAAAAGTGGACACAAAGTGACTCCTTCTATTTCATTAAACTCAATAGTCTGTCGTTGGTTGCATCCGAATCCTGTTTTTCGTGGCTTCAAAAGGAAACCCGTTTTTTAAATTAAGGAACACTCGAAGGAATTTCAAGCTATTGGTTTCCTATTGCCGAAATAAACTATTCTTTACCCTTACAAGATGCATATGGTTCGTCATATGGCACAAGGACATTACACACGGTTTCCAGCAAGTCTTTGAGCACAGATATGCAGACCCTCTATAATATGGTCAATAACGTATTAAATATTCTAATTAATAAAAAAAAAGACTGCGGTAAAAGTGTCATTACAATAATTGTGGAAAACAAACAAGAAACTGGACTTGTTTGTGTCTGAAGACAGACAATCAATACATGATAAGCTTAGCTGAACTGCCGTAAGTGATTACAAGAAATCTGTGCTCCTGTCTCGAATGCCTAATCGTAAACACCTCATCTTCATGTCAAATGTGGGCAACAATGAATAATTCAGTCTGAGAAATGCCACAATTCAGTTTATGTCTGTTATTATTTTTATTGGCAAGATATTCTGGCAGCAGGAGGAAAGTGGTTGGAATACGCTTGAAGCACCATGATTCATTATTGGCTTGCTGACATAACGCAGTAGTCATCAGATATTATTAGCATCAATGGATGCTAACAGGGCAGGACCCAGTATTGTGTCCGTACTTTTCATTTAGCTGAACCCTCACAAATTTTAAAGTTTAAACATCTTCCGGGGGCATAAATTGGCAAAAAGTTAAACTAGTGGTTTGTATATTTAGGAAAAAAAAAAGATTATTCAAGTGTTGTATCTCCCTTTATATTCTTATTTAGGATGCTCCCACATATTAGATTAATGGTGGCAAATCCTGTCACTATTGGCAGGATCTGCCGACAAATAGATGTGTATGAGACACTGCCAAATGTCAGTCAAAAGCAAAGGTCAGGGAGGAAAAATAAGGATTGGGCATGTTGGAATTTAACATGTCTAGTCCACATTACTTCTGCTGGGGTATTAGCTGCTAATTGAGGTGTCTGGCAGTGTAAGTCTCCCTCTCCCCACTAGAAATAAACAAGCATGACTGGCCAGACAGAAAGTAAGGGGAACTCAGATGAAATAGCTGTCACTCTGTCTTTAAAAGGGTTCTCAGAAAATTGTTCTAAAATTAAAAAACTAAAATAAATAATACACGTTTAATTTTTTTTTTTTTCTAAATATCTTTACTTAGCAAAAATGTCTGTACTACCTATTGCATTCTGTCAGGATTTTAAAGATGACAACTGCCATAAATCAGTGTGCACCCATCCTAGATTTCAGAGGACACGCAGTAGGACGAGCTGCATAAAAAACATCTGCTCTAGACATATGTCAGGTCCAAGCAGCATCCTGTCAGGAATAGTGAACTCACATTCCTCCGTTCAGTCAACCTGACAGGACACTGAGTGGAGTCGGAATAAAGGAGAAGGTAAAACCTTTCTTTAACTGACTGAGAATGATCATCCATCTCCATCAACCTGACAGTTTTAGTGTAGTGCTCGCTTTTCATGCTGCTTGTCCTAGGACGGCTGTACACTGCTAGATGAAAGTTGTCATCTTTAAAAGCCTGACAGAATGCACTAATAAAAGCATATCTGTTTGCTAAATATAGGTATTTAGAAAAATGTGTAATTTTTTAATGTGTATTATTTATTTTATCACATTTCTCGGAATGCAAAGGTGGACTAGCTTATACATTATAATGGACTGGGCATTTTCTTGGGTGCAGTAATACAGATGTAATTAGGATAAACTTTGTGATCGCAGAATGAAAAATATAAAATGACAGAATATACATTAAACATCTACAGAGAACTTGTAGATTTAATAGTAAATTGACATTAGTACAGTAGTGACATTAGTACTCAGAGAACGTTGCCTATATTTTAAGGAGAGCTACTTGCATATTTATTCTCTAAGCAATAAAGGAAGTCTCTCTACCGTCCTACAGACTGTCCTACCAGAGTTTCAATGTAGTTGTCCATTTGGCACCCCACATATCTAAAACACATCCCTGTTCTATACCTATAAGGTCCACAAATCACATGTTAATAGATGTGAATAGAAATATTTTACCTGTAAAGAGATTAAAGTGATTTAAAGAGATTTATATACACCGGCTGGGTTGTAGTCTGTAATATAATATCCAAAAAAAGCTTCTAAGATATTTGTGAAGCCCAGCTGTGCTTGGCATCACAGACCCAGAAGGGTGTATTGAAGGATTCCTCCACAAGAGGCCCCCATAACCATTCACACATCTCCACCTTCCACCTCAGACCACCAGAGGGAGCTCCTTAGGGAGATATAAAAGGGAAGGTGGAGCCTGGCAGTTAGTGAGTTGGAGTCAGCGTTCAGTCTGGTTTAACAGTGAGTCCAGTGCAGTCTGAGAGGAGTTACCTCAGAGGACAAAAGTCTGTTCCAGCTCCTGCAATTGCTATCCTGCAGTGGAGCTTCCAGATCAAGACTCCGTGTAGCTCAGAGAGGTGAGCTTTAGGTGTGCCGGCGCCATAAGATCGGTGAAACGCGGCCCGCTGCCGTTTGTGTGAGTAGCCTATTGAGGGTCCGAGTAGGCCGAAGGCAAAAAGAGTAGAGAGTTAGTTCATAGGGGGCAGAGGAGCTTAATTAGCTCACCCCGAAGAAGAATCAGTTACCGGACACCGGGTCCGAAGCTTGCCGGGATCTCCACGACCCAGTAAGATAAACCGGAATCCCTGGAGAACTACAAGTCCCAGGATCGCAAAAGTGCTGATACGTACCAGAGCCAGGAGACACATAGGCCCCGTAGGTCGGGAGCGTGCACTCCAAGAGAAGGCCCTACCACAAGGTCTGCCAGCGCAGGACAGAGACAAAGTTAGGCCTAGCTCCAGGCAGGTCAGAAACTTATTACGCAGCAGCAAGAACCAGGAGGCCCAAAACCTGCTCATTGGGGAGGATCCGGACATACACCCTTCACCCTACAGTGCTCTGGGGAGTGCCTGAATTTCCATCAGTAAAAGGTACTGAAGTGACTTTTGTGTCCGTCCCTGTTCTTGCTCCGACTCGGCTGAGTCTCCTTGTCTTGCATCCCCGTTCTTATACTGCCCTGAGGCCCAGCTCTACCTGTGGAGAGCAATACCATCAAGCTGCCCTATCATCAGCCTCAGTGGACTGCGCAGCGCTGGTGATCCTCACCAGAAACCACAGGTGGCGTCACGAACTCTTTCTTTTATAAACTTAACATCGATTAACGCCCTTTTAAAGAGAGACCCCAGAGTACGGGCCCGGGAGCCGACCACCGCGACCTCCTTAAGGCTAAAGGCCCGGGTAACCGAGTCATCCCCCATCCCCTGGGCTTGTCATATTGACCCTATTCTAAAGGTCAATGAATGGCGGCACTAAACAGTCACCAATCAGCTAATTGTTTGCTGAATGACAGCTATTTCATTTTCTTTTTACACAGGCAGACTGCACTCCTGATGCACCGTGAGCAATCTGTAATAGATTGTTCAGTGCACATAGGCTGGCATTGTTCTGGGCAGCACAGGTCATTTTTACACAGGACGATGTGCTGCCGAGAACGATGATCTTTTATGCAGCATAAAAGATGATTTCACCTGATGATCGGCGGCCTGTTTAGGCTGCAAGATTGTCATGAAACAAGCGGCCTAGGATGATCTTTCAGTGTTAATGCATGTATAACAAAAGTTATCTATATACAGTACAGACCAAAAGTTTGGACACACCTTCTCATTTAAAGATTTTTCTGTATTTTCACGACTATGAAAATTGTACATTCACACTGATGGCATCAAAACTATGAAATAACACATGTGGAATTATATACTTAACAAAAAAGTGTGAAACAACTGAAAATATGTCTTATATTCTAGGTTCTTCAAAGTAGCCACCTTTTGCTTTGATGACTGCTTTGCACACTCTTGGCATTCTCTTGATGAGCTTCAAGAGGTAGTCACCGGAAATGGTCTTCCAACAATCTTGAAGGAGTTCCCAGAGATACTTAGCACTTGTTGGCCCTTTTGCCTTCACTCTGCGGTCCAGCTCACCCCAAACCATCTGGATTGGGTTCAGGTCTGGTGACTGTGGAGGCCAGGTCATCTGGCATAGCACCCCATCACTCTCGTTCTTGGTCAAATAGCCCTTAGACAGCCTGGAGGTGTGTTTGGGGTCATTGTCCTGTTGAAAAATAAATGATGGTCCAACTAAACGCAAACCGGATGGAATAGCATGCCGCTGCAAGATGCTGTGGTAGCCATGCTGGTTCAGTATGCCTTCAATTTTGAATAAATCCCCAACAGTGTCACCAGCAAAGCACCCCCACACCATCACACCTCCTTCTCCATGCTTCACGGTGGGAACCAAGCATGTAGAATCCTTCCGTTCATCTTTTCTGCGTCGCACAAAGACACAGTGGTTGGAACCAAAGATCTCAAATTTGGAATCATCAGACCAAAGCACAGGTTTCCACTGGTTTAATGTCCATTCCTTGTGTTCTTTAGCCCAAACAAGTCTCCTCTGCTTGTTGCCTGTCCTTAGCAGTGGTTTCCTAGCAGCTATTTTACCATGAAGGCCTGCTGCACAAAGTCTCCTCTTAACAGTTGTTGTAGAGATGTGTCTGCTGCTAGAACTCTGTGTGGCATTGACCTGGTATCTAATCTGAGCTGCTGTTAACCTGCGATTTCTGAGGCTGGTGACTCGGATAAACTTATCCTCAGAAGCAGAGGTGACTCTTGGTCTTCCTTTCCTGGGGCGGTCCTCATGTGAGCCAGTTTCTTTGTAGCGCTTGATGGTTTTTGCAACTGCACTTGGGGACACTTTCAAAGTTTGTCCAATTTTTCGGACTGACTGACCTTCATTTCTTAAAGTAATGATGGCCACTCGTTTTTCTTTACTTAGCTGCTTTTTTCTTGCCATAATACAAATTCTAACAGTCTATTCAGTAGGACTATCAGCTGTGTATTCACCTGACTTCTGCACAACACAACTGATGGTCCCAACCCCATTTATAAGGCAAGAAATCCCACTTATTAAACCTGACAGGGCACACCTGTGAAGTGAAAACCATTTCCGGTGACTACCTCTTGAAGCTCATCAAGAGAATGCCAAGAGTGTGCAAAGCAGTCATCAAAGCAAAAGGTGGCTACTTTGAAGAACCTAGAATATAAGACATATTTTCAGTTGTTTCACACTTTTTTGTTAAGTATATAATTCCACATGTGTTAATTCATAGTTTTCATGCCTTCAGTGTGAATGTACAATTTTCAAAGTCATGAAAATACAGAAAAATCTTTAAATGAGAAGGTGTGTCCAAACTTTTGGAAGGTACTGTATATAGAAGGCCTGACTTACACGATAATCATACTAGTTCCACCTTGAAGGAATTATCAAGATACTTGCTTTCTGGTTGAACACTTGCATCTGTGCAATGGCACAACTGGCATGTGTGTGCTTTGTACTTGGCTGTTTTGATTGTCTTTCCTTAGTGATGTTTTAATTAAAAGTAGTGTTTATGTCTCCCCATGTGTTTCGCACACGTCTGTTCACCATCTGAAATAGACAGCTGTATCTGTGAAGCCTTCAAATAAACTGTCCAATTTTATTTTGTATGTCTGGATTTGTATGTGTTTAAAATCTGGTACCCAATGTGTCTGCATTTCTTAAAATAATCTGTACATCTTTACGAGTGTCCTCACCTAACCAGGAAACAATATAACAGGTGGATCTCTTCTTTTTACCAAGTCACTGAGACAAGGCATGCTAAATCAATTGTTAGCAGCGCAAAAAGAAGACTGTGTTCAGGTCGCCTAACTCAGACAAAACAACTGGCAAAGAACAATAAACATGGCTAAATGGCTGCAGGTTTATTTGTCGAAATACAATTTAGGTTCACATCTAAGGAAGACGATGTTCATAGCATTTTTCCTTTGTTAGGATTCAACTTGGGCAACTTGAACAAGCACTTTCCTAATTTCTTGTATAATAAACTAGAATACTTTTGTATTGCAATGTACTATACCTTCCATACTTACATTGCCTGGAAGCCTATTATGTCTTCATAGACCTCATACACGGAAAAGCTGGTGACCCCACAATCACTTTGCAGGTTGCTGTTGAGAGTACAAAGGGTGCATCCACTCTCCGTAAATATGCTAGATGCCAAGTTGAAAATTGGAACTATCTACAATTCCACTGCGATTAGAGAGGGGTGTTGGGTGTATAATACAGCCACGTCTGCAGGTGATGGGCACAGGTTCTGTGCCAGCACCATCACTTTGCTGTAATAGTATGTCAAAGTGAGTGTTTTATGAATGAGTTGAAGGCGTTGTTCAGACACAAGATATTGAAAATAAAACATGAAATAGGTCCCCACACCTATATTATTGTAGTAATATTCAGGCGCACAAATAAGCTGTTGCCAATATATAACTATGTATATACTATGTGCGTTAGCACACTGCGATTAATGAATACTTAAATTCCACTGATACTATATTTGTAAAAAACATGAAGTACGCAGTTAATATTTTTAGATTAAAAAGTGTAAAAGCCACCCAACTGCGACAAGATGTACCTTACTGTATATGGATGGTCCCTAACTAGAGACTCATCTCTCCATGTGCACAGGCAGGCCTCAAATGGAATGGAGATGAGTTAAGAATCAGGCTTAGCTTGTAATGAAACCAGCCTGGGAAAGATGTGTGGATAAGGGAACACAGCCTGGGAGGGGATCACAACCCCAATGCACAATACAAAAAATATTTAAAAATAAAAAAGGGCCCACACTCATCTTTCCCAGACAGGTTTTAATTAGAAGCTAAGCCTGGTTCCTATCTCTTCTCCATTGCAGATGAGGTCTGGGCATATGGATAAGTGAAACAGAGTTAGGGATCATCCATATGAGGTACACCTTGACGTGGTTGAATGACTTTATGCCAAAATGTTAAGTACCATAATTTTTTTTTGCGTGTATGGCAATAGTGGAATTCATGCACTTATTAATCGCAGTTTGATATAGCATTGTGTGTTTGCATATGTTTCTATCCTATGGATAGGTCTTTAATATGAAATCGGTGAGGGTCCTAGGTGTCCGATCCTTGCAAATCTGATATTGCTGACCTTGAATGGAGCTACAACGTACAACTCCATTCAATATGTAGCTGCCACCTCCAGGTACTGAAAAATGTATCCCATTTTCTTCAATAGGATTCTCCTTTTCTCCTAAAGGGAACATGTCACTAGTTTCATCCTGTCCAAACCATGGGAAGCATGAATCAGAGAATGGCTACACAATTGCAGCCAGGTATATTTTATTCTGAAACACTGTGTGGCTTTAGAGAAAGAATAGTTTAAAAAGCTATAGGCGGCCAAGGAGAAGCGTAACTAGTCCAACAACCTTCCCGACTGGCCTCTCCCCGCCTCCCTCCATGTGTGTACACAGTGTAGGAGTTTAGCTCTTTGGTAGTAGCCAGGTGCACACAAACACAAAGCTTCTGCAAACAAGAAAGTTTATTAGACTTCATAAACTTTCAGTATAAGGGAAAACACAAGGCCTTTCCTTCAGCATAACGGCAAGTCAAAAACAAACAGAAAATAAACAGTCCATTTGATGGCACCCGCTCAGGTAAGTGTCCAACTCTAAGTCTCGAGCAGAGACAGAACACTGGAGGTCTTTAAACCTTCACTCACAGGCACTCAATGAGGCAGCTGAACTGTCTTATATAGGCCGTACCCCACGCACAGGTGGAGATATGGGAGCAGCCAGTCACACCCATTTCTTTGACTGCTCCTAAACCCGACCCTTGCTACGCCCTATTAACTCTCTCATCACTATACATGCTGGAGCCTGCTTTTCTGGGCTTACATCACTGAGGCTAACCACCTCCAGGGCACATATCTCCCCCTAAGGACCTGTTCAGCGGCCCTCTTACAATAGAAAGAGACCTGCTAATCACCTGGATAGGGGTGGTGAGAGAATGATTGGCAGCCACGCTGAACTAGTCATGTCTCTCCCTATGGTTCCCAGCCAACTTTTCAAATAATGATTTCTCTGAAATGCTGCAGCATGAGTATGGTGACAGGATCCTTTTAAATAAAAGCTGTCCTGCAATACCTGGCAAAGGTAATTAATACCTTTGGACCAAACAACCCTTGTAGTCATTGGAAAGTATAAAATTGCAAGTACATATTTATGCTTCCTATATAGACACCTTGTGGTTTATGAATCAGATAATACAATATGTGTATGAAGAAAACTCCCATCCATCTGCCAAACTAAGCAGACAGATCAGAGACTAAAATATGCCTTACAAAATTGCAAGGGGTCAGCTGTAAGTGAGATATGATACAACATTAGTCATAGCAACTGAACATTTGTGTAATGATCTCAAACGATGACTGGCTAAACTGGACAAAATATTTCTCTCTAATGTGTTTGGTCATCGCCAAAAGAGTTGGCACCCTTGAAATTGCTGTTGGGAGAAGCACCATTCAAATATGAGAGACCTGGAGCAGTTTGCAAATGAAGAGTGGTCCAAAATTCCAGTTGAGAGGTGTAAGAACCTTGTTGATGGTTATAGGAAGCGATTGATTGTAGTTATTTATTCCAAATGGTGTGCAACCAAATATTAAGTTCAGGGTGCCAACTATTTTGCTCGGCCCATTTTTGGCATTTTGTGTGAAATTATGTCCAATTTGACTTTCTTTCTTTGTTTTTTGTATTGTTCCAATAGACACAAAGAAAATAAACATGAGTATAACAAAACTTGTGTAATTTTCTGGGAGAAATACCTCATTTTCTGGAACAATTTCAAGGATGTCAACACTTTCGGCTGTGACTGTATGCGCCCATTTATTATTCTAGCATTAAAGGTTATCCCAATGCTAAAAGTACTAATCATATGATCTCCTTTGGTATTAAGGCATTGTAATTCAATAACCCCAATATTTGAAATGATATGGACTAGGGAGGAGGTGGGGCAATTTGTTTTCACTTTAAATGCAAGTATTTTGGGCTAAATACTATTTTTTCAGTTAATTTTGATTTTACACTGTTAGTGCAATACATAAGTTATAGTAGACAATCTATTGCTGGTTGAAGAATTAGTTATCTAAGAAGCCATCAGTGAGCTCATACTAGGAGAGTTCAGAACTCCTATATTCAATTCAGTTCAACTTCATGTGGTCTTAAATCAGCTGAGAGTAGCTCAGAAAAAAAGAAGGTAAGAGATTTTAAACCCTGCTGTCAGAACAAGCTCACTGAAAGATTCTCAGCTGACTCATTCACAGCAACCAGCGGGAGACTGTACAATACAGAAGCTATAGAAGATAAATGGTGCAATTTTTTTTAAATTAAACTCAGTTGCAAAAATGATTTCAAGCTCAAAATACATACAATTAAAGAGGACTTGTTACTTGCTTAAAAAAGAAGGTAAATACCTTGTAAAAATCCCTGAACTTCCCTGATTATCATGCTTTTTTCGGATTTGCGTTGTGTCACTCCATTGCCAAGATATTCTCATTTGTTTCTTCTGCAGAGTACTATGTGAAATCTCTGCTTTGCAGTCCAACTGGGCATTATGTCAGCGTCTTCTCTGGGGCGTGTGCTTTCACCTCTCCCTCCTAGATGCTCACCAGTCACAGTTGGGCAGCATCTGAGACTGACAGACTACTAAATCAGCTGCTGAGCTATGATTTGCAGTGTCTGTAAGAGGGGAAGGATGCCCCTAGAAAGGACTCTGAAGAAATGCCCAGTTGGACTGCAAAATAAAGATTTCACATACTGCGCTCTAGAAGAAACTAATGTGAATATCTCTGCAATTGAGTTACGCATATCTAAATAGAAAATAGTGGCAGAATAAGAAGAACTCAGGGATTTTTACAAAAAATTATTTATTTGAGCACTTGATAGGTTCTCTTTGGGTAAAAAATACCCCTGAAGATGTCCTCATCATATGTTCCATGTCAACCAAATACTGCATTGTATGTGTAATATAACCAATCTGAGATTAATGTCTTACACTACAATATACTGCAATCGGTTCTTGTTGACCTCTTAATACATACAATGTACAGTTCCAAGGCCTGGTAGCCTAGTGGTACATACTGAGGTCACTTCTTGCTTGCCTATGAGTATACGTATGGGCTAGTTTCTGCTGAATGAGTGGTTACCGCACAGAGAGATGAAAATAACTGTCAAAAGGAATGATAAGCAAGGTGGTCTTATAAGCTCTGCAACATGTAAAAAATGCTAATATAATGCTGATGTTGATGTGAATAGTTATCCTTTTACAATATAGCTTCAATTTTTTTTAAAAAAGAAACAAAAAGTACAAAAAAATACTCATACTTCGTATTGAGGTGATTAAACTGGATTTATTTGAGGAAACAGTCTGGCATCCCTTCAGCTTCTTATTACGATGAAAATATTGATATGTAAATATGATTGTCAAGGCAGAAAATCATTTGCTACATAAGCTTTGTTACATTTGTGAATTGTAATCATTTCCGGAAGTTTGGAAGCTGGCTGCTATCTTTGCATGCAATATGGAATACAACCCACTGTTCATTGAAATCGAGATATAAAGGACACTTATTTTCCCCGCAATAGCAGCATTAATTTGGAAAGTTTCCATTTGAGAGATAAACATGCAACATATTGCAGTGCATGCTTCATCTTAATATTATAAGTCAGTAGTGTAATTGCCTTCCCAGTAAATAGACACAAATCACAGAATAACTGTGCCATGGTACACTTGTTGCTGAAGATTTAGATCTAGTCATATAACTTTTTCAGTGTTTTTTTAAATACACATAACATACACTTAGTTACATAACAGTGTAAAGAACATGAATACATCATGTGTTGATGGTACATAGAAGAACAATGGAAATGGACGTACACTCATGAAGCTTTGACTGCAAACAATCTGTAAATGTTCAGCCTTCACCTTCACTCTTATTATATAGTCATCATGTGGACAGACACCAAAACAATTTTCTTTATAATTATAGGGAAACTATATTGTAATCTGCAGTAATACTCAATGTATCAAGAAAAATAAAAGAAAAAAAGCCCATCTATACTTCCTATGGAGATCTGTATTGACATGATTAGTTGAGATTTTGACTACATATGTTCCGCACTCAAAAATAAATATACAGAATTGATGGAGTGGACTATCAGATGTCAATTCTAACTTACCAAGTTCATGCATTTAAATTGTATACAAAGTCAAAAATCGGGAGATACACATAGTAGTGGGGTGAGACAGCCACTGTGTCAGGACAGTGATACAAGGCATAAAAAGACACAGACATACTGAAACATGCATAGAAAACAAAGGACGTGTAGTCAACACACAAGGGTGACAAATTCTGGCAAGAGAATCTGACCACTTGACATACTGCATAGATATTAAGCACAGGACATTTGCCACAAGGAACGTGTTGCATCTCCTGAAGCCAAAACCATGCCACAAAGGGAGCCCTCAGAATGACAGCTCTCTTAAGAACAGACCCCATTTCTTTTGTGTGGATTGTTTCTTTTGAGCAGTACTTTTGCCTGGAATTGTTCCAAAATAAGGAAAAGGCAACATAGTAGGGAAGAGACTGTTATATATTTGATCATGCATAGTCATTTCATGCAGTTTTATTAGTTTCTATTTTTTTCAATTGACATTTCATATTTAAGTTCTTCATACTAGACAAGGCCTGCACTGAAGATTACCACAATATGCAGGTCACCTGGTACCAAAGAGGTTTAGTTACTTGTGACGCCTGGAACTTTGATCTGTTCTGTGTGCACTTTTTGCTCATTCGTTCCTTATGGACAGAAAACTCATTTAATAACCAAATGAGAACAGTTTAAAAAAAGTGATAATTTCATGTTTGCACAGCCCTCATTTCATCATATATTTCAGTTTGTTTTTTTTTACAGTTAAATCAATACTACATTGTGGCATGGCATTAATTTTACCTGTGGGAATTCCTGATTTTGTATTCTGCATAGACTTCTTAGTAGTGAGGGATAGATTATAGGATTATAGGACTGTATTGGTATAAATACTTGTATATAGGGTATTGGGACAGTGGGTACAGCTTGTACCAGCAAACAATTGAATAAGTGTATTGTATATGTTGGAACCATGATTGAGATTACTATTACAGGGTTAAACTATTTAAGTTGCATATACTGTATATTCAGCAGTGACAAATCACAATTTCACATTGCATTTTCAAGTTAATAAAACATTAGCATTAAAAGAGTTGTCCACAATTTGGACAATCCCTTCTCAATCACTGTTTCCACAAAGTAAAATAATAACAGCTATACTTGCCTCCAGTGCCATTTTAGTGGTGTTGGCTCTAGCTCTCCCAGGGCTCACGTGACATAACAATCCCTGTGGCCAATCAGCGGCCACCTCACTGTCCCCTCCTTCGGATGTAACAGACATCTGGAGGAATGAGAGCCGTGGCTGTTCTCTCACTCCGGATATCTGATTTGTTAGAGGGGAGGAGAGTGAAGCAGCCACTAATTGTTATGTCATGTGATCCCAATGTCAGTTGAGCCCCGGGGAGCCAGTGTTGACACCGCTAGAACAGGGCTGTGACCAGAGGTGAGTATGTGTTATTATTTTACTTATGGAAAACATAAGGATTCAGAAGGGCAAACTCTTTAAGATTAAAACTATGCCTGTCTTAATAATAGTGCTAGTTTATAAAACTTACAAACCTGACCAATATAAAGTACTATAGTTCCCAATTCATCAGTGATTATACTAGAATTCTGGCATAAAATAATTTGAAAAGTTGCAAAACTTTAGTGTGATGCGAAGCTATGCAAAGAAATTGTGAATTTTGGCATTTTCAACCAGTTTTGCCAAAGAGTGTGGAGCAGCAGAAGAGCCAAGGCTGAATAGGGTGTGATAACACCTGCCAAACAAATTCATCAAAAGTGGGAGAGTTCCTTTTGCCAGAACTGCTACTCCAGTCTCTAACTGGAGTAATATTTCTGGCAAGGCGCATGTACGTGTACGCCTCTTAATGAATTCAGCGCATCTTATTCCTGCATGCCCCTCATTAAAACTGGCGTATGACACACCAGTTTTAATGTGTTTAAAAAGCAATTTGTGTCAAACCAGGGCAACATGGAATTTTCATGTTCTCCCTTCTGTGGGTTGAGTCTGGACAAACTCCACAGTGATTAGCTTGTTAGCGTCTAATTAAATTGGCTCTACCATATGTCTGTGGACAAGAGGAAAGTTTTACTCCTGGGACAGAAATACTTCTGTGGAGTATCTATATGCTATATAAGTAATAAGAAAGTACTTTCACGTGTATAATTCTGTTTCAGTATAAATACATTAAGAAACTAAATATTCCAGATTACATGAATCTAAATTGAACAATATCAGATGTATTCTAAACTGCGAGATACTGTACTTTTTTTAAGGTGCTCAAAAATACATAAACTCTTTAATAATTTTAACAATGATGGAAATGGATTAAATAACGCTTGTGCACAATGCAAATATATGCCCATAGAAGTACTACAAATTGGCCTGTTTTAAAGGGTTGTTCATTTTAGGAATAATCTGGACAAATGTGTGAAAAAAAGATTGTCCAATTTGTCTTGACACATGTATTTACTGCAGTAAATGTCCAGCTATTGATTTCAGATTTCAGATCTTCAGATGCTAAAGGATTTAGTCACTAGGTATAATCATGACAAATGCGCGATAGAGATTAATGTAGTCAATCTACTAATATATACAAATTATCTGCACTGTGTTTATATTCTGTGAAACCACATGGTTTGCTTAACAATCATCTCCCATGCTCTATGCTAATTCTGATGGAGCATCCAGTGACGCAGAAATGAAAGTATTCGGTCATTTTACTACCAACGTTTAATCTGAACTTCTTCAGGTCCAGGATATGAGACCATCAGCAATATATGACTGTGGAGGTTGGTGATGGACATTGCATCACAGAACCCTCCATCTGTGGCCACCTTCTGGAGTGGAGCGGCGTATTTAGAAGACTTGGCTAACCATTGGATGTTGCTTCACAAAAACAAAGTAGAACCTATAATATGCATTAGTAAGTTGGTTACATTAGTGTTTAATGCACAATTGTAATGGTAACACTTAAATAGATGAACCCATTTCATATCCAAAGATCTCATCAAGGATCTAATGCAATCAAAGACTGAATATTTACTGCAGTAAGAAAAAAACAAGTACAAGAAGTCGGTGACACCTTTTTTTTAGGGAAACTTGTGATACTTTGATAGAAACTTTTATTGTTTTAAGGTATGTGCACACATCTATATCAGGTGGATTGCACCTGGAAACTGCCTGAAAAAGCGCTAAAAAATGCAAAAAACTATGAACATTTGCACAGTAATGTCTCTTTTAATTTCTTTTAGTTGCTTCAGCTAAAGCAGCTAAAAGAAGTGACTAGACCAATCTTTAGGCAGCTTCCATTTGGAAGTCACCAACTTTGTTATATATAGAATTAAGAAAAAACAAACACCAGTGGATAGACAGCCACAAAATACAACCAAAAGGAAGTCTGAAAAGACGTTTCAGGGATAAAACCACTGTTTTCCTGAAGCATCTTCTGCTTCAAAAACTATGCAGGTGCGCCAGCATCTAAAAGGCGATGTGTGCATAGACCCTTGGTTTGGATTTACACATGCAGTTTTTGTGGCTGTTTATTCAGCCAAACACAGAGGTGGATAAAAAAAGAGAGATGCATCAGTCTTTCCTTTATCCGTTTGCTTCTTTTTTTGGACTCACTTTGTATTTGGCCTGAAAAACTACATATGATTTCAGCCTCTAGGCAACTGACCACTGTTCTCTCCAAATAGAAAGAAAGCAAGAATACTGTATGTTCTGCTTAAACACCGAGCCCAACAATGAACCAAAAGAAGTGTTCCTGGTATTATTGAAAACTCTTCAAAATGGCATAAAATACACATAACAACAAACTTTAAAATGCACTTAACATGATAATATTCCTTTCCTTACCTGTTACTGCTCTCCAGATCCTTGCAGCTCCGATGCTTACAATCCTGTATAATGACATTTCAGCTATAGCGATGTCACTATGGAAGACACGCCAATAATGTTGGCAATATGTCATTAAATAGGTTCATAAACACTGGTGCAGCAGGGAATCTGAAATGAAGAATAAAATCAGAAAGATAAGTATATTAACAAGTTTGTTTTTCTATTTTAGACCATTTGAGAAAGGTTTTTTTTGTACATGGAAAAAAAACTTCTTTGAGCTCCATAATGGGAAACAACTCTATCACTATAATATACAAAATGAATTTGTTTTACTACATGAAACCGATCAGCCGTTCTGTATACATAGAGACAAATACATACCAGCAATTTCGACACCGAGACGACATAGGACAAAGCTATAATTGACATTAAAAAGTCTACACACAAGCATACTTCAGCATACAACTATGTATTCCAGAAACTACTAAAAGAAAAATATCCAGGTCCTGCTGAATAGATAGAAAAACTCTAAATAGAAAACCATCTGCCTGCACATTCCTGATATTAGTCATAATGCACTATAAAAACAAGGACATTTTTTTTTTAGAAAATGAAATAAAAAATGAACAATATAACACTTGAGAAAAGTATGTGTTATACAACAAGCTTTTTCGTCCTGTAATTCAGTCTGATGTCTCGATTTATAGAAGTATACTGTAGAGCATGCTTGCAAATTATAAACAAATTTCCAGCAAAGAATAACTGAATTTAATTAAAGGGGTTGTCCACTACTCGGGGAACCCTTTCTCAATTCCTATGATAACCTCCAGGAAAATAACATCACCTATACTCATTCCCTGTGCCATTCAAGCGATGTTGGCACTGGCTCTCCCAGGGATCATGTAACATTAATATGTTACGCAATCCCTGGGGGCAATCAGCGCTGGCTTCACTCTTCTCTCTTCTCTTTTTGCCTGCTGTCTCACTTCCTCTGGATTTTTTATTTGCCATAAAAAGGGGACAGTGAAGCCAGCGCTAAATCGCCAAAGTCATAAAAATGTCCCGCGAACGTGGAGAACTAGTGCCGACACTGTTGGAATGGTTACGTCACCGGCGGTGAGTATTGGTGTTATTTTACTGGGGTAAAACATAGGGTTTGAGAAGGGGTTGTAGTAATGGAGAACCCTTTTAAAAAACAAGCCCATGCAATATACCGGGAGTAACTTGTGCTACTTAGGTAAAATCTTTTACTTTTATGCTCTTTTACAAACTGCAGATTAAAGAGATTATACACTACTTTTTGTATTAATGATCTATAATGACCACACCAAAGAGCTGTCATCACCTCCAGCATGGGCCAGATGTAAACAGTGTACTGAGTGGTACATCACAGCTCCAAACACTGTTTAGTGGCCATTGCTTACTACTGCTGATCAGATCCTATTCAGCAGAATAAGAGCTGATCTGAGGACCAGGCAGCCACTAAATAGTATATGAAGTTGTGGTGTTCCGATCCGTACACTATTCATATCCAGCTGGTGCAGGAAGTGATAACATCTGATTGGTGGGGGATCTGGGTGTTGGACTCTTCTGATTTTATACCGATTACCTATCCCAAGGATACCAAAGTAGTGGACAGTCCCTTTAATGTCTGAAGGTGATATTGGTGTGCAATACCTAATTTTACGTACTTTTTGGTAATATTAAATTACAATCAGTTGACAGACTATTAAGTAGGTATTTAAAGTTACATTACAAAAAATTGTGATTTTTTTAGCATGGATAAAAAAAATATCCCCTCCTGTAAAGATTGCTGCCCTGGTGGTCAAATAATGTCTAGCTCCTGAAATCCACAGTTATCAGAAGATATTGTTAGTGAAAAACTGCTGTGGAAATCTTTTATTATATGGTTAATTTTACAATAAAACATAGTTGGAAGCAGTACACCATGTCACAACTACCTTGAGCCCCCTGTTTTAGCTGTGAAATTACCAATTCACAGTAGACAAATGCCAAACAATGGGACTGGTCGACCAATTAATGTGTATGGAATTGCTCCATCTCTCCCGCAGGCCAGATATCAGGAAAGAGAAAGGTTAAGCATGTTCCATTTCAACATGCTCGATCATTTGTTGTCAGAAGTTTCTGGAAGTGACTTATTTTTCTATGGAGAATATATACGTACTTGGTTGAGCGAGTTGTTATGGAGTGGGCTACAAAAAGAATAGATGTTAGCCAAACGAACAGCCATCTAAGATGCATGGTTAATTTTAGGTGTCCCTAATACCCAGTTGGCCCCTATAGACAGGGTTTGTCCTTATGAGACAACTCACTTAAACCAAACATACAACTTCACATAACTTGGCCATTTTGGAAATTTAAATAAAGGATGAAGTTGTACTCACCTACGTGAAAAGTCATATAATTTCTTATAGAAATTGCAAATATTATACAACCAAATAAGTTTGTATAAGACTACACATACAAAGTTAGGAATTAGGAGACCTCAATTTCTAGCATATACATGGTTTTCTTTTAAATTGTGCATTTTGTTCACTTAAAGTAAAATTCTCTATACAGAGAGTATATCTTAGTTTGACACTTAGATATGGCCAATCTAATGTTACCAAGGTTTTACTTTAAAACTTGTTAACATATAACCTAGCTTGTATGGAATTGAAACTTAAAATGCTCTAGACTAAAATATTATTATTTGTTTTACAAAACAGTAATAAAGATAAAAAAAAAAATACAAAAAAAGTGGAAGCAGTAACCATAACAATCAGATTTTTTTATATTATTGGAATTGATTTGGAAGTCTTATGTTGTGTTTTTATAGATTGAGCAAAAATGTTTTAATGAGTAAGTGTTTTGCTTTTGGCTGTATGTAATCACTATAAAAAGCCCATTATTCACAAAAATAAATTCCATATTTAAAATATTTGTGTTGGCTATTTTTCTATAGGTTTTGTCTTAATATATAAGGTAATAGAAACAGAAAATATATTAAAAATAGGAGGGTTTTTTATTAATAAAAAGGTAAGAAAAAATACAGAAAGCTAAATAGATTCTGCTTAAATGATTAAAAAGAACACATGACAAAAAAAAGGAATAAGTAATGATTAAAAGGTATAAGGAAATAAGTATGCTAGAAGTTCTGTAGACAAATGTTACGCCAACAGCAGGTAAAGCCTAAGAAACCTACTGTGTGCAGTGACAAATGTCTGTCTGCAAATTATATCACCCATCTTCTTTCAAGAGCAACATTTTTCAAACATTATCTCTTGCTTTTAAAATTAGATACAAAATTTGTGTATCTGCTAAACAAAGAGAGGAAAGTCAAGTTCTTTTTAGCATTATGAAACAATGTGAAATTCACGGCAAATTACAGCTTTTGTAAGCTCACAACTTGTGTGAAAAACATTTGACACATTACGTAATTTACAATTTCACAAGCAATAGATTTCAACTGTGCATTGTCGTTGCACACCTCTACCTTTTCTGTGGCATGATACATCTTTGTCCTATCTTTAACTTACAAAGCATTTTTTATGATTATTTTTTTTTTCTTTTTGAAAAATATAATAGGAAAGCAAGTCCCTTACAGTTAATTACAAAGCCCTTTTTAATACGTCTTCCTCTGCACAGTCTCAGAAACAAAACGTTCAGGAAGTATCTTTTAGAAACTTAATTCAACTAATCGGCAGGTAAACAAAAAACCTGAGAAAATAAACTCTGATACCAACAGGATGTTACCATTGTATATTTACAGTATACACTTTTTATGGAAATAAAAAGGTATTTTAATAACTCCTTCCTTAACTTGCAGGATAAAGAAGGGTTTTAATGTTTTAGAGCAGCCAATATAACGTTATTCAAGAATATACATAGATAATCTATTCTTGTGATCAGTGGGGAAACCACATAAAGCCCTCTGGTCATAATAAAAGCAGGACCCTTTCAATGTCTCTCCAGGCATCGTGGTGCATCTGCACATGTGGCTGTATTTGGTACTCTAGCTCAGCTCAGCTGAAGCTCAGCTCAGTTTAAAGAGGACCTGTCAGTTGCTCAAAAAAATTGAGTTTAATACCTTATAAAAAATCTTGGAGCTCCCCTGAATGTGCGAAATTTTTCATTTTTTGATCTGCGTTACTCCATTGCAGAGATATTTGCATTTGTTTTGGGCACAGTATATGAAATCTCTGTTTGCTGTCCAACTGGGTGTTCCTTCAGAGTCTTTTCTGGGGGCATGTGCTTTCACCCCTCCCTCCCAGATGCTGCCACAGCTCGGCAGTGTGTGAGACTGCTAGACTGCTACATCAGCTGCCGTGCTGTGATTCATAGTGTCTGGGAGTTAGAGATGAATGCGCATACCCCCATAGAAGATTTAAAGAAACGTCCAGTTGAACTAAAAGCAGAGATTTCTCATACTGTGTTCTAAAATCAACAAATTAAAATCTCAGTAATGGAGTGACGCAGCACAAAACGGAAAAAAGAGGCATAATCAGGGGAGCTCAGGGATTTTCACAAGGTAACTCCAGTTTTTAGAGCAAGTGACAGGTCCTCTTTAAGTGCAGGATGACTACAGCCGATTAATTCAGCTGATCACTGGTGGTCCTGATGAACTCTCACTGAACTCAAATTGATGGCATTCCCTAAGGATAAGCCATTCATATATTTTCCTCGGAAATAAGGTGCTTTAAATACAAATAATATCAGGAAAGGAGAGTGGGAACTGACGGCTACTTCTTAAAGATTCCTTACTGTTTACATACTGTGATTTGTCCCAGTGTGGTCATTCCCATAATGTACGGTACTCTGAGGGGTTTTTTTTAAATCTGATTGTTTGCATACTATATTCTCTGTCTCTATGAGAAAAATAAAAAGAACACCATGATTTTAATGCAAAATATTATTTTAGCATAAAAATATAAAGTAAACCACCTAAATAAGTATTAATTAAATAATCCAGTTGAAACCTCGATTAATGAAAAAATACAACATATACAATACCAATACCCACGTTGAGAATAAAGCAAATTATCAGAAAAAAAGTAATGTCCAGTAGTAAGAATATTGCAAGACTCGTGCAGCACCAGATACAGTCAAACTATTTTGCCTTATTGGAGCTGGAGCCATTGCAGTTTATAACACATGAACCCATCTTTGCTGAAGTATAAAATATGGCCATAAAAAATTTCCTTTATATACTATGAGTCCATCCTACAGTGCACAATTCAGAATGAAATCAAATGAAGAGTCTGCTCCGTGACTCGATCTTTGGCTGCTTATTTGCTTCCAGAATGCACTGTTGTGATTGAGGCTGGTCTCGGCCTATGATCTCCACCGACTGCTGTGATAGCCGAAGACGAGGTTACTCCAGACAAGAAGCTATATGGGCTGGATGGAGACTTACCTGTAAGAAAAAATCAAATACAAATAATATGAAAAAACAATGCAACATATTGTAATGTCAACACAAATGTAATATCACCACATTAGAGAGGTTTTCTGTTCACCAGATATTGATTATATTGATGACCTATCATCAGGATAGGTCATTAATATCAGGCAGGTGAAGGTCCAAAACTGCACAGTTACATTCCATTCAAGTAGTGTCTTCTGCTGACAGAACAGCTCCTATTCAATAGAACTGGAGCTGTTCTGCATGTACTCAGCAGTGGCCGCTACACATTGAAAAGAAACAGGTAATTTAAGAGGACTTTTCACCAAATATTTAATGTTGAACTGCACACACGATGTAGCAGTGGCTGCAGAGTGGAATAAAATGTTTTGAAGTTTTTTGCTTGTTTTTTGTTTGCCTTCCCGTTGCAGAGTCATTAGCAATCACAGTACTTGACACCTAATGAAGTAACATTTTTAAGTTCAAGTAGGTGTTATCAGACAGTTTTCACTGAGGGAGTGAACTTCTTGTAAGGTGGTGACCAATCATAACCAAGCAGCAACACAGGAGAAAAAGAACACACCCCCACCATCGCTTAGATCGGGTTTCTCAGTGTATGAGATGTATAACAGACAGCTCTGATTTCCTTTCTAACTTCCTGCATTATTAGAAAACACAGATGACTAACACTTTTCAGATAATATCCCTCTGGACGGAGGGGAAACACAGCTGAGTTTAGCTGTGGCACATTACAAATCATTCTATCAGCTTTCCTCCTCTCCTAGCACTGTTTATCTGGAGATGTGTCAGTAATCACACTTATGTCTGCTGTGCTCAACTTGTACTAGTTCAGCAGTGAGATAATGACCAGGGTGTAATTACATATCACACAGGAGTAGCCTAGAACAGACAGCTCCTGTGTGGGATATAACGACAGCACTGATATCACTCCAGAGCGAGTACAAATTGCTTGAGCAGAAGAGAAGTAAGTGTGATTACATCTCCCATGCTGACAAACCTGCTCTAAGTTATTGTTTGGGGAGGGTGGTCTTCTATCCTTTGAGTGTTGCTGCCTGCTTAAGATTGGCTAGCATCATACAGGGAGAGGAAGTACATGCCCACAGTGAAAACTGACTGATAACACCTGCTTGGGACTTTAAAAAAAAAGCAAACTTTTAGGTGCCACATACTTTGATTGCTAATATTTCTGCAACAGAGAAGCAAAATTAAAAAAAATGTTTTATTCAGCTCTGGAGCCGTATCACATTTTGTGTCCAGTTCAACATGAAAAATTTGGTGAAATGTCTTCTTCTTAGAGAGATTTGCTAACTACTGCATGCGCACCACTGCTGCATTCACACAGGGGACTTTGGGACTCCCATTCTTGGAATCAGGTCCCATCAGCTGACTACAAGTGATCATACATTCATCATTTATCTTGTGGATATAAGATAAACATATTTAGTGGGAGAAAACCTTTAAAGTGTTTCTCCAGACTTGGGGCTCAAGTCTGCAGTCACTTCATGTGACTGCAGACTTGTGAGACCTCACAGTGCACGCTATCAGGATTGAATGTTGCTGTGGCAGACAGTCTTGTGACTTCAAGTCAGACTCCTGGACAGATTCTGACTAGACTTTCCTGCCTCGCTCAGTTCACTTGTATTAAGAGAGGCTGTGCACGTCTAGTCGGCATATGATCGCATGTATGCAAATTGCATACTTACAGTCACGCGCACGTCCACTTCCTTAACAAAACACTTATCTTTATATTCAGAATTAAAATATGCTAAACAATGCAATTTCTAGAACTTATAAGCATTGACATGAAACCCATTTTGATTCTTTACTAAACATTATTTCCATACTATCAGCAGAAAATGACTATTGCTTTTAGGACAGTTCTTTTTAAAGTTGGAAAATGGCTTACAGATGGTACACCTATGTCAGCTGCCTTATTTAGTGAAAAGGACTATACATGCCAATTTGACTTTTACCTCTGGGGGAAGCAATATCTACCAACCTGTAATGTATTTAACAAGGTAGTACAAATCACAGCAGTTTCTACACTTCAAGCAGCCATCTAAAAGATTGGTCCTCTGTTTAGCTCTCCATGCAGTTTAGATAGCAGTAGGCTGAACGATGGTTTGACAGGCCGTTCGGCCCGCAGCCATCTCTCCCATATACAGATGCGCCCCCTGTGTTCTCTATGATAGAGCCTCTGCCTGAGATGTCTTATCTCTTACAGAAGTGTGCAATTGACCACCTGAAATCGCACATGCCAAATCCTTATCTCCCCTGACATCATCTGTCGGAGAAGAGTCTGGGGCTCCCATATATATCAGCGGCCTTAAGAGTCAATAACATTCAGTGTCATATAAGTTGTTATTATTATATACAACTAGTTTGGTATAAATTTTAGAATTATTTTAGATTTCTTCTGCACTATAATTGAAACCAGTAAAATAATCACCTCAGTCTTGACAAACAAGCTAATATAATATTTTCCTACGTGGTGAAGAATCATTGGAAAATTGTCTGGTTTCCTGTTGGCTAAGGTTTACATAAAAAAAAGGTTGAAAAAGCCAAACAGCACTGTCTGTGTTGTGTTCTAATGAGATTTCAGGACATATCAGGACTGTAGAATGGCCTTTAAAAATACCTAACAACTTATAGGTATGGAATTTTCTGTTTATTCTTTAGTTTAATATCTAAAATAAAGCATTCGATAAGAAGCAATAGAAAATACAATAACTGATTTGTATCTTACGGTTTACTTTTTTACACGGTTTCTCAAAACATGGCTCACAAATGATATATACTTAATACGGTCATGATGACTGAACTTCTTTTGCATGTGTGGATCTTTTCTTACAAGTTTCTTTAGAGCTTAAGGAGATGAATAATTACTTAGTCTTTATGTAGTACTCAGCTATTATGGGTGTCACCCCGAGATTTGTTGTTTGTCCTGATGAAGTAGTTTGTTAACTTTGAAACGCATTTGACGCGCCCCTGGGCCTGTGTCGCGCTGCGTTGCGCACGCGGGAGCTTACCCGGAGCCGGATCTGTTTAGGGTTGTAGTCTCGTGGCGGTGACCCGGTCCGTGCCCAGGGAGTCAAACTGGACGGCAGTCTGTTAGCGGTAGAAAATGGTTGATGACTACGCCACCCGTTGAATGCAGCCAGGGGGGCTGCTGCTGCAGGGCAGACCGCTGAGGCCGGTGGAAGGATGGTGCAGCGTGATAGTATAACCCCCAACGGGAGGGGTATGGCCTCAGGGCAGCCGACGTGGATGATGGGGCTAGCAGGAACCACTCAGAGACGGTATGGTAGCGTTCAGGGTCTTTACTGGTAACAACGATAGACCCTCCCGGAGTACTTGCTAGCGAACGGGGCCTGGTCAGTCCTTGAGCAGATGGGATCTCCCCTGGCCAGGCGTAGTTGTAGGCCTCCCAAGCTGACTGTACTCTTCTGGCTACCTTGCTAGAAGCTGATGTAAGTAGCCCACGTCCCTGAGTGTACCGTGTGGTGCTCACCCGTATGGCCGGTGACTCGGGGCCTTCTAATGGCTTCCGCTCCACGATGGCGGTGCTGGTCCCACGCGTGTGACCGTGCCTTCGGGCTTCTGGGCCAGGGGACCTGAAATCCCCTGCCTGACGGATTCTGCTGCTGGGTAGAAGTTAGTCCCCACAGCCTCGGACTCCGGGTCCGGTAAAGAATCTTCTTAGTCAGGGCGAGCTCTTTAGCTGCCAGCCCCTGACTCCTTGTGACTCTGCTGCTTCCTATGCTGCTCTTGTCTCTACTCTTCCTGGACTCACTAACCCTGCCTCAGCCCCGGGTTTATACAGGGGAAGTTCTTCCCCTCCCAAGGCTGGGCAGGAGGTGTGGCATGCACAGGATCCCTGACCAAAGGACCTCCCACCTGCTCTCAGACGTAATATCTCTATCACTGTGACAACCAGACCCCTGGGGTGTCACACTCCCCCCTAGTGAAATTTAGTACTCCGGGACTAAACACTTTTTAGAAAAATAGAACAAGGTATATCAAAGAACAATAAAATACAATAAGGAAACACAATAAGATGGTCACGGATGTCCGCAACCGGGTGCAGTCTTTGAAGAAAAGCAAAGGTGTCCATTTCACCAACACAGGGAGACGTAACCAGGTAGGGGTCTGTCCTACCCCAAGTCCTTAACAGTCTCTAGTCCATCCTGGGTTACGCTCCAACTATATACAAAGGATTCCCGGTAAATCCACCGAAGACTCCTAAAAACAACTAGAAACACAAAATTACACACAAGCAACAATAAACAGGTAAACATTGTAAAACAACTTAAACATTTAGATCCTCCAACGTGCGGGTAACTGGCCTCTAGTGGCCCTAGTGGACCTACGGAGCTGACTGTCTGGCCCTGAACTACAGGGTGTAGGAGCTGTCAAGGGTAAACTGGGCAGCTGTCTACCGGCTCTTTGTCTCACTAGGGGTACGGCAGGCTCACTATAAGCAGAGGGTGGATTCTCCTGGTCCGCTTGGGTGGAGTCTTCTGCCTCCTGGACCGGCTGCTCTTCCAGCTCTACCCGTTGCTCCGTAGGTTCTTGGGATGATGGTTGGAGGAAGGTGAGTACGGGTACCACAACTGCACCATTGACTTGAGTCCAAGACCGAGGGAAGTCCCCGAGCACGGTACTAACCATATCTTCCCTTTCTTCCACGGGTCGATGGTCTTCCTGTTCCTCCTCAGGGTTCCTCAGTTGTTCGGGGCACTTCTTCAGGTGGTCCCGGGATACAATGGCTGTGGTTTCCCCTCCGTCTTTACTGATGGTACAGACCTTCGGGTTCTCGTGGCTTGAGGGCAGTACGGTGTACGGGTCCTTCTCCCACTGGTCGTCCAACTTGTGGAGCCGTCTCTTCCTCTTCAAGACCTGCTCTCCGGGTACCAGGGGAACAGCGGGAGCATACTGGTTGTAAGTCTTCTCTTGTCTTTCCCTAGCCTGACAGAGACTTCGCTCCACGCTCTCCTGTACTTTCCGGTACTGCTGCTGCCTCTCTGTGTCCCAGTCTGTTTCTGGTGAAGTGTCCTCGGGCGTCAGGACTCCCATTTCCAGGTCAACAGGTAACTTACCAGGTCTTGCCCTCATTAGGTAAGCCGGGGTACAGTTGGTGGAACCTACCGGGATGTGGTTGTATAGGTCCACCAGATCGGGCAACTTCTCAGGCCACAGACTGCGTTCTTCCAGGGGCAACGTTTTTAGAAGATCCATTACCACCTGGTTCATTTTCTCACAAAGTCCATTAGTTTGCGGATGGTAGGGTGTCGTCCTTATCTTCCGGCAGCCATACAGATTGCAAAATTCCTGGAAGACCTCCGCTTCAAAGGCAGGTCCCTGGTCCGTCAGCACTTGGTCCGGGTACCCGTGTGGACGGCAAAAGTGCTGCTGGAAGGCTCTAGATGCTGTTCGAGCCGTTAAGTCCTTGACGGGGACGACAACCAGAAACCGGGAGTAATGATCCACGATGGTTAACGCGTAGACGTAGCCACTTCTGCTGGGGGTCAGTTTTACATGATCCAAGGCTACCAGTTCCAACGGTTGCCGGGTGACGATGGACTGCAGGGGAGTCTTCTGGCTGGCCCGGTCCTTCCTTCTCAGATTGCACGGGCCACAGTCTCTGCACCACTTCTCGATGGTTCCCCTCATGCCTACCCAGTGGAACCGCTCGCGCAGCAGGAACTCCAGCTTTTTCCACCCGAAGTGTCCAGCTCCGTCGTGGTATGCCTCCATCACCATGGCTGCGTCTCTTCGTGGCACCACTACTTGCCAGAGTAGTTCATGCGTCCTGGAGTTAACCATTCTGCGGCACAACTTCCCCTTGTAAAGGAACAGTCGACTCTTCTCTGCCCATAGTTGTTTGGCTTCCTCTGGAGCGTCTGATTCCAGGCTAGCCTCCGGGCGAGTCAGCATCTCCTTCACCAGTCGGACGGCAGGGTCGCTGTCTTGCGTTTCCGCCCAGTTGTAGTGAGGTAAGGGGTTCAACGTAGCAGCCTGCTTACTCCTTACCCGGTGGGAATACTGGATAGTCCCATGACGGTGGAACGCAGGGAGTTCAACTTCTTCCAGTCCCTCCGGATCTTCTCCTCCGTCCGGCAGGTTGGGCATCCTGGACAGGGCGTCCGCGTTGGTATTGGAGCGCCCTGCCCGGTATTTAATTGTGAACTCGTAGTTGGACAGACGGGCCATCCACCTCTGCTCCAGGGCACCGAGTCTTGCCGTGTCCAGGTGTGTCAACGGGTTGTTATCCGTGTATACGGTGAACCGGGAAGAAGCGAGGTAATGCCTAAAGCGCTCGGTGACTGCCCATACCACGGCCAGGAACTCTAGCTTAAATGAGCTGTAATTTTCGGGGTTCCTTTCGGTGGGTCGCAGTTTTCGGCTGGCATAGGAGATTACTCGTTCTCTCCCCTGCTGAATCTGGGACAGTACGGCTCCTAGCCCGATGTTACTGGCGTCGGTGTAGAGGATGAAGGGCTGGCTATAGTCCGGGTACGCCAAGATTTCATCCCCCGTGAGGGCCATCTTCAGCTGGCGGAAGGACTCTTCTTCTAGCTTTTCCCATTTGAAGGGCGGCTTCTGGTTCTTGGCCTTCCGGGACTGGCCTATCAGGAGGTCCTGCATAGGTGCTGCCTTTTTGGTGAAACCGGGAATAAACCTTCGGTAGTAGCCTACCAACCCTAGGAACTGCCGCACTTCTTTTACGCTGGAGGGGCTTGGCCATCCCTTAATTGCGGTGATCTTATCGGGGTCGGGAGCCACTCCGTCAGCGCTCACCACGTGTCCCAGGTATTGCACCTTTGGTTTCAGGAGGTGACACTTGGAGGGTTTCACCTTTAGGCCGTAACTCGCCAGAGCTTCGAACACCTCCGCCAGGTGTTTCAGGTGGTCCTCATAAGTTTTGGAGTATACGATGACATCGTCCAGGTACAACAGGACCGTCTCGAAGTTTCTGTGGCCCAGACAGCACTCCATTAATCGTTGGAAGGTTCCTGGGGCGTTGCAGAGTCCGAACGGCATGCAGGTGAACTCGCTAAGTCCCATCGGGGTGGTGAATGCGGTCTTCTCCCGGTCCGCCTCTGCTACAGGAACCTGCCAGTACCCGCTAGTGAGATCCAAGGTAGAGAAGAAGTTAGCAGATCTTAAAGCAGCCAATGACTCCTCTATCCTTGGTAAGGGGTACGCATCCTTGTGTGTGATACGGTTGATTTTCCGGTAATCTACACACATCCTCATGGTGTTGTCTTTCTTTTTGACTAAAACTAGTGGGGCTGCCCAGGGGCTACAGCTATCCCGGATTACCCCAGCCTCCTTCATGTCTCTAAGCATCCCCTTGGCGTGTTGGTAATGTGCAGGGGGTACGGGTCGATACCTCTCTTTTATGGGAGGATGATCTCCCGTGGGGATGCGGTGTTCTACCCCCTTGACTCGCCCGAAGTCTAACGGGTGTTTACTAAACACTCTCTCATACTCTTGAACCACCCGATAGACTCCTTGTTTCTGGTGTGAGGGAGTGGAGTCAGTACCCAGATGTAGTTGCTGACACCAGTCCTCCATGTCTTTCTTAGAGCCGTTACCTTCCTCCGGGTGAGATGGAGGCAAGGGTTCCACAGATTGTATAGAATTTTGATTAGTGGTATATAATTTGGCTAGCGTGGCATACCGGGGCAGGTACACTTCCCTCTCCCCGATATTTATTATGCGAACGGGCACCCTCCCATGGCGTACATTGACCACCCCCCGTGCTGTCAAAATGGTGGGCCTACTGTCTGAGTAAACTGGTTCTACCATTGCCTGGTAATCTCTACCTCTCAGACCAATAGCTGCCCGGCACCAAATCATCATTTCACTTTTTGGGGGCATGGCAATAGGAAAAGGGTCACACATTCTTACGCTACCAATCTCACCGCCGGAGAGTTCCACTTGTTGCCGTTGCATCAGTGCCCGGATCTCTTTCTGGAGCACCCGCTGCTCGCCGGAGCTGGCATTCTTGGCAACCTGCTGTAAAAGGAAAATCACCTCTGCAAGACAATTTTCAATTACATTAGTTCCTAGAGTTATTTTTGGGTGACTCTCATGTTTGTCAATATCTACAATGATCAGTCCCTGTGCGGCCAGTTCGACTCTACCAATTTTGATGGTCACCTCTTTAAATCCGATCTGTGGCACGGGCTGACCATTGCTGGCGATGATACTCAAGTCGTCGTCAGGGTAGCGGGTAATATCCGAGTCATTCCAGTACTGCTTGAAGAGCACGTACGGGATGGTGGTGACCTGTGACCCGGTGTCCAGTAGGGCACTCATGGGAATGCCATCCAGTACCACAGGCAAGACTGGACGTCCTCCCACATATCTGTCGCGCCAGTTCGATGGGCCTGGTGATCTTTTTCCTGGGGGTTGGCCCTCTACCCCAGGTTGTGCCCGTTTAAAGAACAGTACCTTTCCATATGTCCGGGTTGATTGCAGCGGCGGCAGATGGGTCGTCCGTCCTCGCTGTATCGGTCACTGGGTCTTCCTCTGGCCGGTGGGGTCCTCCTTGGTCGACGCCACGGGATGTCCTCCGGTCCGGATGCCAGCTGGATCTTCCCTGGAGTGGAAACCTGTAAAGACTGCACAGTTCGGGTTAGCGCAGCAACGCTTTTAGCTAGCTCTTGGACCTGATGGTGTAGGTCTGGAGCCGGGTCATTGTCCAAAGCCTGCGCATCAGCTCCCACAGGCCCTGCTGACAAGGGCGCCGCCTCCTGGTAGTAAGTGGTAGTGGGGCGTCTGTGGGTCACAACGCCACCTGGTGCCGGTTCTCGGAGCACCCGGATGGCTCTGTCCTTGAACTGTGCAAATTCTAGATGAGGGTCCTGTAAGGCCATTGCCCGCAACTGGGTGCGGTGGGCATTGCAATATAAACCCTCTATAAATTGTTCGGTCAACAGCCTGTCCTCGTTTCCCACTCCATTAGGGTCGGTCTGCTTAATGGCCCTCAGGGCCTCTTGTAGGTTGAGTGCATAGTCCCTTATACTCTCATGCGCTCGCTGCTTGCACCCGTAGAATCTAAGTTTAATCTCGGCTGAGGTGCGGGTATCAAAGGTGTCCTTCAGCCGGGTTAGTATCCCTGCGACAGTCTTCCTCCCAGGTGGCCAGGATTTTACTTCCCTTTTGGCTGCCCCAGTTAGTTGGGCCACCAGGATGCTCACTTTTTGCTCTTCTGTGAGGGGGTACACCTGGAAGAGGCTATCCAGCTTTTCTCTAAAGTCATGCAGGGTATGTGACTCCCCTGAGTACTGGGGTAGCCAAGCTGCTCCCGGGATATAGGGCATGGTGAAGGGCATAACTGCAACAGCGGTAGCGCTGGCGGGGGTTGAGGCAGTGGAGCTCTCCTCCGTATCCGACATCTTCCTCCCCCCTAGTGGACCGTGGCCTACCTTGCGATGATCCTGTTCCGTAGGCCGCGGCTCCGCAGTGGATCGTCAGGGTTGAGGACCTTCCGTCGCGCTCCTGTGACGTCGGCGTCTGCTGGGCTCCTTCCAGGACCTTACGCAACGTCCGGACGTGAGGCGGGGCTTCAGTTCTCGCGCGCTTTCGGAGTCCACGCCCCTCTTCTTCCCGCGCGGCGTCCTCAAGATGGCGTCCAATGGCGGGAAAACTCCACGGATGGCGGGAAGAAGGCTGAAGATGGCGCCGGATGGCGGGAAACTTCACCGATGGCGGGAAGAAGGCTGAAGATGGCGCCGGATGGCGGGAATCTTCACCGATGGTAAGTTTGAACAGTCTTTGCTTTTCAGGCACGCAGTACCCGGTGGTTGCGGGCACGTGATCCTGCCGACTACGCCAAAGTTGACGCGCCCCTGGGCCTGTGTCGCGCTGCGTTGCGCACGCGGGAGCTTACCCGGAGCCGGATCTGTTTAGGGTTGTAGTCTCGTGGCGGTGACCCGGTCCGTGCCCAGGGAGTCAAACTGGACGGCAGTCTGTTAGCGGTAGAAAATGGTTGATGACTACGCCACCCGTTGAATGCAGCCAGGGGGGCTGCTGCTGCAGGGCAGACCGCTGAGGCCGGTGGAAGGATGGTGCAGCGTGATAGTATAACCCCCAACGGGAGGGGTATGGCCTCAGGGCAGCCGACGTGGATGATGGGGCTAGCAGGAACCACTCAGAGACGGTATGGTAGCGTTCAGGGTCTTTACTGGTAACAACGATAGACCCTCCCGGAGTACTTGCTAGCGAACGGGGCCTGGTCAGTCCTTGAGCAGATGGGATCTCCCCTGGCCAGGCGTAGTTGTAGGCCTCCCAAGCTGACTGTACTCTTCTGGCTACCTTGCTAGAAGCTGATGTAAGTAGCCCACGTCCCTGAGTGTACCGTGTGGTGCTCACCCGTATGGCCGGTGACTCGGGGCCTTCTAATGGCTTCCGCTCCACGATGGCGGTGCTGGTCCCACGCGTGTGACCGTGCCTTCGGGCTTCTGGGCCAGGGGACCTGAAATCCCCTGCCTGACGGATTCTGCTGCTGGGTAGAAGTTAGTCCCCACAGCCTCGGACTCCGGGTTCGGTAAAGAATCTTCTTAGTCAGGGCGAGCTCTTTAGCTGCCAGCCCCTGACTCCTTGTGACTCTGCTGCTTCCTATGCTGCTCTTGTCTCTACTCTTCCTGGACTCACTAACCCTGCCTCAGCCCCGGGTTTATACAGGGGAAGTTCTTCCCCTCCCAAGGCTGGGCAGGAGGTGTGGCATGCACAGGATCCCTGACCAAAGGACCTCCCACCTGCTCTCAGACGTAATATCTCTATCACTGTGACAACCAGACCCCTGGGGTGTCACACATTGACAATAAATTGCACAGAAATATCCTTGGTCTCCTAGTTTCATCTACCGGTATTTCCTGGCTTCATCTACCGGTATTTCCTGGCTTCATCTAATGGTATTTCCTGGTTTCATCTACTGGTATTTCTTGGTTTCATCTACCGGTATTTCCTGGTTTCATCTACCGGTATTTCCTGGTTTCATCTACCTGTATTTCCTGGTTTCATCTACCGGTAATTCCTGGTTTCATCTACCGGTAATTCCTGGTTTCATCTAATGGTATTTCCTGGTTTCATCTACTGGTATCTTCCTGGTTACAACTACTAGTGTCTTCCTGGTTTCATCTACCGGTATTTCCTGATTTCATCTACTGGTATCTTCCTGGTTTCATCTACCGGTATTTCCTGGTTTCATCTACTGGTATCTTCCTGGTTTCATCTACCGGTATTTCCTGGTTTCATCTACTGGTATTTCCTGGTTTCATCTACTGGTATTTCCTGGTTTCATCTACCGGTATTTCCTGGTTTCATCTACTGGTATCTTCCTGGTTTCATCTAGTTGTATTTCCTGGTTTCATTTACTGGTATCCTCAGCAGCACAATGAACCCCTTCTCTTCATTGTTTCTACTGGGATTATCTTGCGGGTCTGCAACAACTCCATCAGGTGAGAAATTCCCAGCACCCTGATCCTACTTATATGCCAGATAAGACCCTATTGCACTATTGTTTTTCCAGCTTTTCTTCACTCACGCCTCATAATATTATAATAGATCCATAGATCTTTTTGTGATTGCAAACTATACGAACATCCACTGATTTCATCTGGGAAATCACTGGAAAATTCCAAATTAGCTTATTTTTGAATAGTTTTATTATTGAGAAGCAAATGAGAGTGTTTCTTGGATGCATTTCCGTGGGTTTTATGTGCAGTACTGGCCTTTGTACACTTGTTTAGACTGGTGCACACCATATAGACTTGTTTGTGTGCCATTTGTTTATTAGTAACTCATTGCACTTGCAGGTTAAAATAAACTATATTTATTTAAGTCACCTACAGAAGCTCTTTAGAGGAATCTGCTGCCAGGTGTATGATGGCAGCATAAAATAGGGAATGAGTCTCTGATTCCAGCTGTTTGGCAATTGCTGGGCATCTTAGTGTAGTTTTCATAAAATCACTGTTTTATCTGCTGCTGCTCTGCTAGTCTTCTAATAAGCGCTGTATAAAAATGCCTGCGCCATTGATTTAGGCGTAGGCAGAAAGCCGCCAATTAATGGGGATGGGATAGCAGGGACTCGTTAAACCTCCCGCTACCAGCAATTTTTTTTTACATATTTGCACCTCTGGTTGCCAGAACAATTTTCACACTTTTGACATGTACAAATAAAATCTAAATTACAAAATAAAAAATATATGTTATTATGTTACACCCCCCATACATTTTCTGAAAGTAGACACGGGGCACATTGTCAAAATGCCACTTAGCAATTTTAATACACAAGCACCTTTATGCAACTTTGCTTCAAAGCGAATATTTTTAATGAAAATAGCATGCATATTTATATTAGTGGCAAAAAGTGTGACCCACACTGAAATTAGATACAAAACGCCTCCTTAAAATAAAAGTTCAACGTGTGCAGAGTCCCTGCATACTGCTTGGACCTAGATCTACATTTTATGTATCTTTATAAAATAATCAGAACTGGAAAGACCAAAAGTCTGGTTTTATGCTGGAACATTTAAATCTGACAAGTGCCACTTTACATAGGAATAACTGTGGAATCCTAGTGGATCTAAGACAGTTTTTTTTTCATGACACATTGAATTTGAATTAATTAAAAAAAAAAAACATTGCAATTAATGTGTAGTGTCTGGAAGAAAAGAGAAAATTGCAATTTTTTTCAAAATTGAGATGGGCATGGGGGTGTTGTATATTAACTTTATTCTGTGGGTCACTACGATTAATGAGATACCAAATTTATATAGATTTATATTTTACTATCGCGTATTAAAAATAGTTTGTAAAATAAAATAAATATTTTAGTGTCGCCAAATTTTGGGAGATGTAATCTTTTTATTTTTCTGTTAATGGAGCTGTTTTTGAGTGCCACTGTGGGGTTTATGTGACTTTTTTGATCATTTTTTATTCCATCTTTTGTGAGATAACTTGAAATAAAAGCAACAATTCTGACTTTTTTTATGGTGTTCACTGGGGGGATAAATAGCCATTTCATTTTATGTTTTGGTTCTTTACAGACACAATGATACAAAAAATGTATAGTTTATTTCTAGTTTACCACTTTTTTACCACGAAATCCAATTTTTCCATAACAATAATATATGTGTCGTCATATTGTAAAAGCAGTAACTTTCTTATGTTTTCGCTAAGGGACATGTATGAGGCTTATTTTTTACGTTGTGAACTGTAGTTTTTATTTTTAACTTTGTCGGTGAGATACATAAAACCTAGTGTTATAGAGGGACAGGAGGAGATCACACATTATCTCTTTTCTGGCAGGGAAAGGATTAATGTCACGGCCCTACTTAGCAGGAGCTCATCTCTGAAAGAATAGCACAACTGCTAGAGAGAGAGAACAGTGTTTTATGAAAACTACAGCAAGAAGCCCCGTAAGTGATCAAGTGTTACTATCAGGGTCTCTGCCCCTACTTTATACGGCTCTCAAATGGGGAAACAGAAACCTGGTGACACAAACTCCAATTTTGGAACTATTTAAACAAATAAATCAAGAATAATAATATATTACTTCCTACCATTTTCCTGTTTAAGCTGTAAGAAAACACAGGTCCTATTTATGGCAGCCTATGTACCATTGATGCAATGCTCGTAAAGCCTGTCATCATCTGATGAAAGGCACTGTGGCATCGTAACACTTTGTGTCAGCATTTCATTGAAAGAATATGGCCTGTCATACATTGTCATACATCCTGCAACAAAGGTGGGAATAATGAAATTTCCTGTAGCCATTTAGGTTATTTTTGGATTCTGCTTGAAAAGGAAGCAATTCCAATTGTATTACATTAGCGAGGATCACTGAGAACAATTGACTTACAGTCTTTATGACTTGTTCCATCTGGAAGAGGTTTTGCAGGGCTGTGTCCACTGGACATACTTGAACTGTCTTGGCTGCTTCCAAGGTGCAATCTTCTCATGTGTCTCACTACGGCAGTAGCATTAAATGCTTGCTGAAGGTGGACAGAATGGAAATGTTAGAAAAGGACATTTGCTTAAAGGGAATCTATCAGTAGGATGAACCCTCCTAAGCCGTCTATATGGGCATGTAGGTCAAAGAATGATGTATAAAATTATACCTTGATTTTTGCTTTTCATTGTCTTTTTACTGAGAAATCCACTTTCTTCTTAATATGTAATTGATCCGTTATGATCTATGGGCCGTACACAGAACTCCCTTAGAATCTGCCTCCAGCGTTTATGTTACATGAAATGGCGAGTTACCAGTGTGAGACATGTAGATCAGGAGAGGAGACTGTCAGTCATTACATGTCTCACACTGGTACAATCCCTTTCATATAAAATAAGCTCAGGGATTTTCAGGTAGATTTATGTTCGGCCCATAGATCTTAATGGCTCATTTACATATTTAGAAAAATGTTGATTTCTGTGAAATAAAACATTGGATTGCAGACATCAAGGTATCATAATATTCAACTCTCTATGACAGCTTTGGAGGGTTTATCCTACTGACAGATTCTCTTTAACATTTTACATTGTTTAAATTATTAGTCTCATTCAAAATTTGTATTCCATAATCCATCCTAATTATGTAAATAATGGAGTGTAAGTGTATTAAAATACTTACCGATCGTGGTCTTCTCTAGTTTCCAGCAATGCTCCGGCCCCACCTGACTTCTCTGTAGCCTTGCCAGCTCACACAGCATCAAACTTGTGGAGCAGCAGCTGTTTTAGCAATATAAGTCTAAGAAACTGCATAGATTTACATTCAGAAAGGGACTTCCGGTCCACATTTAAACCCCTGTGTCGGCCAGCCTGATTTCAGGTTATGTGTGCTAGAAGAGGAATGGGGTAGTGCTTGGAACCGAGGAAGATGGTCTATAAGTAGTTTAATACACTTACACTACATTACATACATAATTAGAACCGATTACAGAATTAAAATTTGATGAGCCTTATTCTTTAATAAAAGCATTTTCACTTAAAAAGAAGGTACGATTATTTATTATAACACCACCCCCCTGCCAAAAATACATTTTTAAGAATTACAATAGTAAAAATGACGTACTATTTAATGTCATCCTAGTCAATACAACTACACACTTTTTGAGTTAACATTCACTGCTTGTAAACACTCGTTTTCCTATATGTATCTATCTATGTATATATATATTTATATATATATATATATATATATATATATATATATATATATATATATTTATATTTGTTTTATCTATAGCATATAAACAGTGTATATACATATACACTGCCGTTCAAAAGTTTGGGGTCACCCAGACAATTATGTAAAAAGTATGAAAACTCATACTTTTATTTATCAAATGAGTTGCAAAATGAATAGAAAATATCGTCCAGACATTGACAAGGTTAGAAATAATGATTTTTATTTGAAAGAATTATTTTCTCCTTCAAACTTTGCTTTCGTCAAAGAATGCTCCCTTTGCAGCAATTCCAGCATTGCAGACCTTTGGCATTCTAGCTGTTAATTTGCTGAGGTAATCTTGAGAAATTTCCCCCCATGCTTCCTGAAGCCCCTCCCACAAGTTGGATTGGCTTGATGGGCACTTTTTGCGTACCATACGGTCAAGCTGCTCCCACAACAGCTCAATGGGGTTGAGATCTGGTGACTGCGCTGGCCACTCCATTACAGATAGGGAAGAAGCAGGCAGCTGGTATTCTAAATAGTTCATGCATAATTTGGAGGTGTGCTTTGGGTCATTGTCCTGTTGTAGGATGAAATTGGCTCCAATCAAGTGCTGTCCACAGGGTATGGCATGGCTTTGCAAAATGGAGTAATAGCCTTCCTTATTCAAAATCCCATTTACCTTGTACAAATCTCCCACTTTACCAGCACCAAAGCAACCCCAGACCATCACATTACCTCCACCATGCTTGACAGATGGTGTCAGGCACTCTTCCAGCATCTTTTCAGTTGTTCTATGTCTCACAAATGTTCTTCTGTGTGATCCAAACACCTCAAACTTTGATTTGTTTGTCCATAAAACTTTTTTCCAATCTTCCTCTGTCCAATGTTTGTGTTCTTTTGCCCATATTAATATTTTCCTTTTCTTGGCCAGTCTCAGATATGGCTTTTTCTTTGCCACTTTGCCCTGAAGGCCAGCATCCCGGAGTCGCCTCTTCACTGTAGACGTTGACACTGGCGTTTTGCGTGTACTATTTAATGAAGCTGCCAGTTGAGGAGCTGTGAGGCGTCGATTTCTCAAACTAGAGACTCTAATGTACTTGTCTTGTTGCTCAGTTGTGCAGTGGGGCCTCCCACTTCTCTTTCTACTCTGGTTAGAGCCTGTTTGTGCTCTCCTCTGAAGGGAGTAGTACACACCGTTGTACGAAAACTTCAGTTTATTGGCAATTTCTCGCATGGAATAGACTTCATTTCTAAGAACAAGAATAGACTGTTGAGTTTCACATGAAAGTTCTCTCTTTTTCTGGCCATTTTGAGAGTTTCATAGAACAAACAAATGTAATGCTCCAGATTCTCAACGAGTTCAAAGGAAGGTCAATTTTATAGCTTCTCAAATCAGCCAAACCGTTTTCAGCTGGGCTAACATACTTGTGCAAGGGTTTTCTAGGGTTTTCTAAACATCCATTAGCCTTCTTACACAGTTAGCAAACACAATGTACCATTAAAATACTAGAGTGGTGGTTGTTGGAGATGGGCCTCTATACACCTATGTAGATATTGCATTAAAAACAAGACGTTTGCAGCTAGAATAGTCATTTACCACGTTAACAATGTATAGAGTGTATTACTAATTGATTTAATGTTAGCTTCATTGAAAAAAATGTGCTTTTCTTTGAAAAATAATGAAATTTCTAAATGACCCCAAACTTTTGAACGGTAGTGTATATATATATATATATATACTAGATGGTGGCCCGATTCTAATGCATCGGGTATTCTAGAATAAACATGCGGCTGACCGGGCGCCACTAAGCAGCGCAGCTGTGTTTAAATGGGTTGTGCACTACTTTTAATTAACTTCACAATGTCTCCCCTCGGTGCCCCTAATGAATTTGGTCATTATGTTATGTTGTCAATCTTGCTTGTGACAACATCACTGACGACGCACAGCCAGCATGTAATTGTCCCGCCTGCAGCCAGCTGTTGCTTCCGCTTACATCACAACTATTTGTGGCTGCAGCCAGGGGTCTGCTGTTCCGCGCACCACAGTGAATGACGGGATGGGTTATCCCCCATCGTGTCATATCCAGCATCCACAGCGCGGTCTGTCAATGTGGTTTGTATGGCTGCGTCATTCATCTAATCCTGGTTTGTATGGCTGACTTATTTTGGATTGTACGCCTTCCTCATCTTAGCTTGTATGGCCTGCTTATCCTGGTTTTGTATGACCTACTCATTCCCCCATCTCCACAGCACATTTCAAAAACTAAACCCTAATCCTCCCCTTGTTTCCTTTTCTCTGCTCCAGCGCTGTCTGTCCTGTTTTCAGCAGCTCCTCGCAGGATGTGAGGCACAGCATGCGCTCTCAGATACTGCTGTGATTAGCTGCTGTCTGTAGATTCGCTGCTTTCCACGCCGGGACTAAGTGCGTGGAGAGGCACAAATCTGCATTAACTTTAGTAGCACATGCTGCAGATGTCGCTATGAAGATTTAACAATAATACAATGAATACAGAAAATAATACTTTATTAACTATTATTGGTTATAGAACTTAATACAACTGAACAAAATTATTAAACAGATAATCAAAATATATAAACTATTCGATGAATATGTAACAATATTTTACAATAAATCATCGGACAAAAGAAGTACGACTTTAGAATATATTTCTTAACAATATCAACCTAAAATAATTTTGCACACGACATTTTTGGTGAATACTTTTGGACTATCTGTAAGCAACTTTCCTTGTAAATGGATATCCAAAACTTGCACCTTGACATTGGATCTCATTTTAACTCTTGAAAATGCAACATACAGTTGTCCATGTCCAAAAACGGGCTCTGGTAAATATATGCCAACACGGTGTAGAGTTTGACCTTGTGACTTGTTTATTGTCATGGCAAATGCTGGTTTTACTGGAAACTGTCGACGTCTAAGCCTAAATGGAAGACCGGTGTCTGAAGGACATAAATCAATGCGTGGAATGAACACTTCGTCTCCTTTTGCAGATCCAGTGATCACTGTTGCTTGAATTATGTGGGAATGGAGTCCAGTAACAATAAGGCGAGTTCCATTACATAGACCATTTCTTGTATTTAGATTCCGCAGCAACATGACGATTGCTCCAACTTTAAGTTGTAGTCTGTGGGATGGCATTCCTGATGGCGTAACACTATTTAAAAATTCAACTGGATAATGCTCTCGTTCATCTTCATTGTCGACATCCACCGAATCATCACTTTTGTATAATTTATACTCTCCAGGCATTCTATCCATCACACGGGAATTTAGCAGAGCTACGTCATCGTTCTTGGGACAGAGAATAGCATAGGAAGAGGCTCTCTCAACACTGCTTTGGTCGCTCACATCTATTTCAACGCGTTGTCCAAAAACATCACTTACGATGCAGTCAGTGCACAACATGTCTTCTGGTATTTCAACAATGTCTTCTCCAAGGTTATATTCATTGCTAAGTTCACCATTCCCAAGTTTAAGAAGCCAGTTGCTGTACTCTGGGTCAGAAGATCGCATGTTGTTAATTAGTTGTAGTTTATTAAACTCTTTCCAAAGGTCTGACATTTTTAGGGTTGACTCGATAATATTTGTTCTTGTTCCATTCGGTACAACTGGAAGGCATTGCCTAAAATCTCCGCCAAGGACAAAAACTTTACCTCCAAAAGGAATTTCATTTTTTTCAGCAATATTTGTAGTCATAACTTCACGCAGAAGTCTGTCAATTAAGCTCAAAGCATATTTAGGCGCCATGGTGCACTCATCAAGTGTCAAAAGATTTGCACTGTTCAACTGTTTTCCTGCAAATGTGTCTTGTTTGATTCTGGAAACGGAGAATTCATTGACCGGAACCGGTATCCCAAAGAGTGAATGCATAGTGCGACCTCCTCTTAAAAGGTTTGCTGCAATACCTGTTGTAGCCGATGGCAATACGACTTTTCCTAACCCTCTAACGTGATGCATTAAAACTTCATAGAGGTATGTTTTACCGCTGCCTCCAGGACCGTCAATAAAGAAACATTTTGCCGTTGGATCGGCTTGGTTTTCTACAGCGCTCACAATAGTGTCATATGCAATTCGTTGTTCTTGATTTAAGGAGTTTTTCTTCTCTGTTGCCAACAATAATTCATAAGCTTCGTCATACTCTTGAATTTGAGCAACTTGACTTGTAGGCTGTGGCAAATTAAAGTCTGAAAATGTTTTTCCATGCATTAGCAGGATATTTTGGATATCTTGCATGGCATAAGATTCGCAATTGTGACAATGTCCACTTTTGTTGTGAAGACGTAAGCAGTAATCTTCAATTATATGTTCTTTGAAATTTGTCCAAAGTTGATCCGGATTTGTAGGCGGTCCAAAGACACAAATGTAGGCAAACAATTCACGAAGTTTCTTAGGCATATGTAGGGTAACTGCATCTTCTAAAGTAAGTGTCCACATAGTATCATCCAATAGAAGTCCTAAAGCCAAAGTTGCAGCTTTAAATGTATCGTGCACTACTCCATTAACTGTTTTCAAATCTTCGTAACTTCTAGCTCCTTTGACATGCAGTAGTAACAGCCGAAGGCAATATCTTTCTTGATCCGTGACACTAACAGTATACATGCGTCCAATTATTCTGCTAAGTCCTCGTTGTCTTGGCTTCCAAATTTTATTCCAAACGTAATGCTCTGGAATCTCTCGATACAAATACTGCCTTGCGTTTTCGTCACGTTGGTTCAGCAAAAACCATTCCATTAATGTTGACGTTGTGCTTAAATTTTTGGAGACATCTTCGACTTGAGCATTTTCAAAGAAATAAAGCTGTTGTTGATTTGGTAAATGAATAGCTAAACGTATAATGGCATGGGACTGTGAATGCATTGGAAATGCAAATATTCTCCAAGTAGCTTCTGGAGCACTGACATATCTTGAGTCAACAAACCGTGATGATTCATCGTGATTGACTGTTTTTTGTTGGATTTCGACGTTAGCTTTGTCATGTCCCTTGTAGATGTACTTGAAAAGATATTTAACACTTTTTATTGAAGCGCAGATTTCAACGTTGATGTGACAGTTGTAGCGTTTTAATAAGTACGGGTTGTATGGAACTATCCATGAGTTATTTATAATCTTTTTGTTGTGTACAATGTTATCAATCAGTTGTCTCTGGTAGGATGGGTAGCCGTCCAAATCTTTAACAGTGTGCTGTCTCAACTGCTTTGGAAACCCTTTTGTACACTTTCCGTTTTCCATGCATGGACTTTTTGGATTTGCTACACCGCATGGGCCATGAACCATATTACAGATTACAATATTATACAATTCAGGATACTTTTCTTGGTTAGGAATTTCAGCCCACACTATGTTGTCAATTTCGTCCTCCGTGCGAAATTTGGAATCCGCGTCTAAAATAATTAGTATATGCGCATGTGGGAGACCTCGTTTCTGAAACTCTATGATGTGTACCATTGCTACGACTGTTCCAAAAAGGCCTTTTTTGATGTCTTCTAAAAGGCTGCTGAGTTTTAGTGGAAATACGCGTGCAACTAAGTCCGGCCTGTGTTCAACTTGCTGCCAGGGTTGTAGATTTTCTGTGATTTCCGGCCATTTAGGATTACAGGTCATTGTTAAAAAAATGTCAGGTCTTCCATACTTTGTTACTATTGCCATTGCATCTTGATAACGCTGTTGCATGTTGCGGGGGCTACCTTCAAAGGACAACGGGAGAATTACTGTTTTTCCTATTGGAATTTCTTTTTGAATGGATTGTTTTTGCAAATGTTCTTGAAGAACGCAGTAGTCTTCAACTTTAAGTTGTTTTTGGTTCCTTCATATGAAATTGAGCCGATTTGCTTCAATTTTTACGTATGCGTCTACTAAGTACTGTTGTGTCAGTTTCCCACCGTTTAAAATAGGATTGAAGTAATTTCGCACAGACAGAAGAAAACTGTAGTACTGTAGTTGTGTAATTCTTCTTGAAGTTCCTTGCTGGTGTAGGTTTTCATGCCAGCCTTGATCACCGCTTGGAAAGAATAGCGGATACAGAAGAGCATCAAGGTTGCTGTGCAAAATGCTAATCCGTTGTGTTTTAGGAACGAAAGGGTTGTTTTTGTCTGGCTTAAGATGGACTAATATATCTCTTTGAAAAGGAGGCTCTCCATCATCGCTTTGAAAAACAACTGCGACCTCACTTACAAGTGGTTTGTTGTAACATCGGGGATCTTGTTGACGTTCTTGTTTAATGGCCATGATAATAGAAGGCATTTCCGTCCCATTTTGTATATCTCTCTGTTCCTCTTCAGCTTCAACGTCTTTTAGCATGCGATATGCGGCAGCAAATGGGCTGATTGTTTGTAAATGTACGGCAATTAGGTTCATCAGTTCTGCATTACACTTTTCATTTTCTTTTCGGTTCATCCTTTGTTCTGTAGCCTCATTTGGATCAAAGATGTATAATTGTGCAAATGTTGGTGGTTGTCCTAGTTCTGGGTGAAGTGTTCCGGTACGGTGGTAGATCTGGCCATGAATTTTAAAACAATACAGTCCGAATCCAGGGGGCGGTGCAATGTTGGCACCAAATGAAGCAAAAGCATGAGAACTGTTGATACTTCTGATGTTTTCCATAAAATTTCTACTGTGTTCATGCGTTCCTTTCATCAACTGCTCAAACAGATCTGAGTAGTGACATCTTGGTAGCATTACTTTTCCTTTTTGGCAGCATTGAGTAAACTGATTGTCAGATGGTTTTTCCTTGATAAAATTCATAGATTCGCATTTTGAACAAACTACATTCATCTTCCCACAGTAGTGTTGAATAATGTTAGTTTCATTGTCTGTTACGTAACGTGCAAGTTGTTGAATGTTCTGCTTGGTTTACCTTAGTTGGTAGAGCATTCGTTTTTGATAAATTTGTCGATCGTGTTGTTCTCGGTTTGTCCTGGATTCTAGAGATTCATTGAGACGACATTGTCTATGGGATTCCACATCGTGTTCCTGTCTAGCCGCAGTGTGTTGCAGTGTTTCCCGTTCCCGACGTTGTCTGTGAGATTCCGCATCCTGTGCTTGTCTGGCGGCAGTGACTTGTGGTGTCTCTTGTGTCCGACGTTGTCTGTGAGATTCCGCATCCTGGGCTTGTCTGGTGACAGTGTGTTGTGGTGTGTCTTGTTCCTGGCGTTTTTGTTGAGATTCCGCATCCTGGGTTTGTCTGGCGGCAGTGTGTTGTGGTGTCTCTTGTTCCCGACGTTGTCTGTGACATTTGGCATCCTGGGCTTGTCTGGCGACAGTGTGTTGTGGTGTCTCCTGTTCCCGACGTTTTCTGTGAGATTCCGCATCTTGGGCTTGTCTGCCGGCAGTGTGTTGTGGTGTCTCCTTGTCCCGAAGTTTTCTGTGAGCTTCCGCATCCTGGGCTTGTCTGCCGGCAGTGTGTTGTGGAGTCTCCTGGTCCCGAATTTTTCTGTGAGCTTCTGCATCCTGTGCTTGTCTGGCGGAAGTGTGTGGTGTTGTCTCCTGCTTCCGAATTTTTCGGTGAGCTTCCGCATCCTGGGCTTGTCTGCTGGCAGTGTGTTGTGGTGTCTCCTGTTCCCGGCTTTTTTGGTGAGATTCCGCATCCTGGGCTTGTCTGGCAGCAGTGTGTTGTGGTGTCTCCTGTTCCCGGCGTTTTTGGTGAGCTTCCGCATCCTGAGCTTGTCTTGTGGCAGTGTGTTGTAGTGTCTCCTGTTCCCGGCTTTTTTGGTGAGATTCCGCATCCTGGGCTTGTCTGGCAGCAGTGTGTTGTGGTGTCTCCTGTTCCCAGCGTTTTTGGTGAGCTTCCGCATCCTGAGCTTGTCTTGTGGCAGTGTGTTGTAGTGTCTCCTGTTCCCGCCGTTTTTGTTGAGCTTCTGCATTCTGGGCTTGTCTTGCAGCAGTTTGTTGCGGTGTCTCCTGCTCCCGTCGTTTCTTGTGATATTCTGCATCCTGGGCTTGTCTGGCGGCAGTGTGTTGCGGTGTCTCCTGTTCGCGGCGTTTTTTTTGAGCTTCTGCATTGTGGGCTTGTCTGGCGGCAGTGTGTTGCTGTGTCTCCTGTTCCCGGCGTTTTTGTTGAGCTTCGGCATCCTGGGCTTGTCTGGCGGCAGTGTGTTGCGGTGTCTCCTGTTCCCGGCGTTTTTTGTGAGCTTCTGCATCCTGGGCTTGTCTGGCGGCAGTGTGTTATGGTGTCTGTTGCTCTCGACGTTGTCGTTTTCTTGCTGCTTCTGCTGCTTTTCTGTCTTCCTCCGTGGCGTATTTTCGCTTACGACCCATTATAAAACAGGAAACGTAAATAAGTATCTGTTCAGCGCGCTGTCACTGGCAGAACGTGTTCAGTAAACCTGACTGAAGTCCCACGCACAGTGTGACTGAAGTCCCTCGCACAGTGTGACTGAAGTCCCTCGCACAGTGTGACTGAAGTCCCTCGCACAGTGTGACTGAAGTCCCTCGCACAGTGTGACTGAAGTCCCTCGCACAGTCTGACTGAAATCCCTCGCACAGTGTGACAAAGAAAACCTGCTCAGTACGTTATGAGCATTTTGTGAGTCACATGACAAATGGGCGGAGTTAGCCGTGCTATCTCCCGAAGGTGGCGTAGATATTTCAAATGTTGCGGTAATTGGCCGGAGAGCGTGTTTAAATTTGGAGCGGAAATCTGTGATTGGTCGCGGGCGGCGTCCGCGACCAATCATAAAAGCAGGTTTTAAATCTCGCGCGCCGTGTTACTAAGCAGCGGACAGTATGTTTGAATTCAGCGTTAAAATCTCTGATTGGTCGCGTCAGGAGAGCGCGACCAATCAGCGTATCGTATTGGTGAGGACCGGGGAGCGGCTGCCTGTGCGGCTACTTCCGCTCCGAGAACCCGGGACATGAGCGGGCGCTGGCAGCAGAAGTATCCGGACTCGCAGCGCCGCTCCCCGGTCCTCCCTTCAGCATGGATGTCAGTGGCGCTGCTGGGCGGATACTTCCGCTGCGAGAACCTGGGACATGAGCGAGCGCTCGCAACAGAAGTATCCCGACCCGCAGCGCCGCTCCCCGGTCCTCCCTTCACACCCTAGCCGCTGATCTCCCCACAGCATCCGAATAGTGTTCCAAAGGTCCTGACATTTTTATTCAAAATCGCTGATTGGTCGCTGGCGCTGCCCGCGACCAATCACCGATTTTGGCGCCACATTTAAATAGCGTCCGCGACCAATCAGCACAGCGGAGTTTAAATGTGGAGCCAAGATCGGTAATTGGTCGCGGCCGATATTTGAATGTGGTCACGCTGTGCGCGACCAATCACCGATTTTGGCGGCACATTTAAATAGCGTCCGCGACCAATCAGTACAGCGGTGTTTAAATGTGGAGCCAAGATCGGTGATTGGTCGCGGCCGATATTTAAATTTGGCGCCCAAATCGGTGACCAATCAGCGATTTGTAACACAAATGTCCGGACCTTTGTAACACCATGCGGATACTGTGGGGACATCAGCGGCTAGGTTGTGAAGGGAGGACCGGGGAGCGGCGCTGCAGGTCGGGATACTTCTGCTGCGAGCGCCCGCTCATGTCCTGGGTTCTCGCAGCGGAAGTATCCGCACAGGCAGCGCCGCTGACATCCATGCGGCTAAGGCGTGAAGGGAGGACCGGGGAGCGCCGCTGCCTGTGCGGCTACTTCCGCTGCGAGAACCCGGGACATGAGCGGGCGCTCGCAGCAGAAGTATCCCGACCCGCAGCGCCGCTCCCCGGTCCTCCCTTTACACCCTAGCCGCTGATGTCCCCACAGTATCCGCATGGTGTTACAAAGGTCCGGACATTTGTGTTACAAATCGCTGATTGGTCACCGATTTGGGCGCCAAATTTATATATCGGCCGCGACCAATCACCGATCTTGGCTCCACATTTAAACACCGCTGTACTGATTGGTCGCCGACGCTGGGCGCGACCAATCACCGATTTTGGCGGCACATTTAAATAGCGTCCGCGACCAATCAGTACAGCGGTGTTTAAATGTGGAGCCAAGATCGGTGATTGGTCGCGGCCGATATTTAAATTTGGCACCAAAATCGGTGATTGGTCGCGGGCAGCGCCAGCGACCAATCAGCGATTTGTAACACAAATGTCCGGATCTTTGTAACACCATGCGGATACTGTGGGGACATCAGCGGCTAGGGTGTGAAGGGAGGACCGGGTAGCGGCGCTGCAGGTCGGGATACTGCTGCTCCGAGCGCCCGCTCATGTCCCGGGTTCTCGGAGCGGAAGTATCCGCACAGGCAGCGCCGCTGACATCCATGCGGCTAGGGCGTGAAGGGAGGACCGGGGAGCGGCGCTGACATCCAACTGGTCGCGGCCGGTATTTAAATGTGCTGCACAAATCGTTGATTGGTCGCGGACTTGGCCCGCGACCAATCACTGACCTTGCGGCCAAAGTGAAACACTACTGTGCTGATTGGTCGCGGACGCTGCCCGCGATCAATCACCGATTTGGGCGCCAAATTTAAATATTGGTCGCGACCAATCACCGATCTTGGCTCCACATTTAAACACCGCTGTGCTGATTGGTCGCGGCCGATATTTAAATGTGGCGCCCAAATCGGTGATTGGTCGCGGGCGGCGTCGGCGACCAATCAGCACAGCGGTGTTTAAGTTTTGCGCTAAGATCAGTGATTGGTCGGGTCCGAAGACCGCGACCAATCATCGAATCGTCTTGGTGAGGACCGGGGAGCGGCGCTGCCTGTGTGGCTACTTACGCTGCGAGTACCCGGGACATGAGCGGGCGCTGGCAGCAGAAATATCCCGACCCGCAGCGCCGCTCCCCGGTCCTCCCTTCCGCATGGAGGTCAGCGGCGCCGGCGGTTCATCCGCTGATACCGGCCGGGAGATGAGCGCCTCGCGCCGCTCATCTCCCGGCTGCATCTCCGTCCCGCAGATGGGTCCGGCAGTCGGGTTCCTTCTGCTGTTGCCGGCCGGGAGATGAGCGCCTCCCGGCGCTCATTTCCCGGCTGCATCGCCGCTAAGCTCCGTCTCGCAGTTGAGCCGCTAACGGCCGCCATCTTTTTTCAGAAATCCCGCGGCGCTGATTGGCCGCTGCCGGACCAATGAGCGACGCGGGATTTCCTGGACAGAGAGACACACAGACAGACGGGATAAGACGATTATATATATAGATGTGTGTGTGTATGTATTGACCAGCAACTGAATATTCTCTTTTTTTTAGCTTTGTACAATTTTTAACCACAACCTTAACAAATGTGCCAAGGATGATAGAAGTATCCTGCGCACTTGATTAAATGACAAGCCACGATGAGATGAAGAATTGCTGGTTTAATGTCAACGCGTTTGGGAGTCACTCCAACTCCTTCTTCAGAACGAGCAGAAATACCATTGTTTTTAGTTTTTTTTCAGTTTTTATTTGTGGTTGTCCTGAAGAAGGAGTCGGTGTGACTCCGCAATGTGTTGACATTAAACCAGCAATTCTTCATCTCATCATGACTTGTCATTTAATCAGCAGCACAGGATGCTTCCATCACCCTTGGCACATTTGTATATATTTCCATTGGAAGCTGCAGTGGCTGTCATTTATGCAATTCTAGGGGTTGTGTGAGACACAACTCCATAAGGTGAGCACACCTACCCTTTGTTTTCTCTTTATTACTTGGATAAGACCCTATTGTGCTTTTGCATTTTTTATCCACCACCACAACCTTGTTTCCAACCTACAATACATTTTTTAGCGATCACCCCACACATAGAGTACATGGCAGACCCTTATTTCAGCTGAGCTCAGGTTTGAGAAAAGATAGCATATTACTAACATGAATCATAAACGTGTTGTGTTGCAGTAATTTCCGTTAACAAAATGTCAAGAGTCGTGTGAATAAATCTTAACTTTAATATGGAACTAACGTAAATTTTCAATTAACCCAATTTTATCTTTAGGAATCATGATTTCAAATACCATTTTTTCTATTTCATTTATAGGCTACCGCACACCTGCAGTATTTTAAGATAGTAGAAAAAAATTATGATTTTATAAACACTTACCCTCCATTTGCTTTTTGCAAAATTTTTACGGATTTGAGCGCTAACAGATTCGTGTATGTTTTTACATAGAGCTGTATCTCCGGCAATCCTGAAAAATATTCCAAATATATATCTTATATTTTTGCATGTACAATTTGGTAAACAAGGAAACAACTATTCAGTGATGGACTGTCAAAATTACATGAAGCGTAAGTAACAACACAGGTAGGTAAAGTAAAGCGTGGGGTTCACAGCCTTTCCCTCCTTATTATATCCATTTGGATAATGTTAAAGGGTCACACTCTAAGACCGGGGTTACATTAGCGTATAGCATCCAATGTGAGAGCAATGACACTCAGCTCAAACTCCGCTACGAGCGTGAGCCGAGCGTCATTTTACTGTGATCCGATCCTCTTGCATGAAGATCACCATTCTATTCATTATTTAAGTTTTTGTTTTTTCTATCTATTTTTCCTTAGGGTATATTCATGTTCTTTCATTCGTATTTTCCATCTATTTCTTACATTTTGGCTGTGTATTACACTATCCTATTACACATATGGATTTATATACTCATTAATAGGGAATTTGCCAGGGCTGTTCTTTGGATGCCCTGTTGATTGTGTTGCAAAAATATTATTTTCCTATTTTAATTGGTTTTCTTCTAATATATTGTGTCTCTTGTTTGTTACGTTTACTAAATAAAAAAATGCTGATGTTTTTAGCATATATATTTTGTTTATTGTATTATATTGGTGCTAGTGCTGGTTTACACCATTTCCTCTTTTTTTCGTATTACATGATAATAATGCAGAACAGCCAAAGACCCACCACCATTCATCTGATCCATTGCCCCCTTGGAAAGAATTAGCACTGAATAAAAAGGTCCAAACCTATGGAACTATATTGTGGAATGAAAAAACAACAACCTGAAAACTCAGGGGAGCAGTGGGAATAAAATAAGAGCAAACAGTGGGCACTTTTGACCTGGTGACGTCCTCTGTAAACAAGGCTGAACTGAAATTCCAGAAATGGGCCATGGAGTATTCTAAACCTGTCATCCTCCCTCTTATTGCTTTCCTTGCGTAAAAGTCAGTGATCTCTGCAGTTATGGGTGAGTGCTGTATTTGAATATAACTATGAAAGGAATATAGAAATGTAATATAAATTATACATTTAAGTCTATTGATCTTTTTTATCTTTAACCAGTTCAAGACCAGGCTATTTACCCCCATTTCTGACCAGATACATTTTCATTTTTTTTCATACATGTGGTTTAAAGAACTGTAACATCTTTTGTCATTGGAATATTCAAGTAATTTGTACATCTTTCGTTCATGATAAATGGGGCTTCATGTTTATGTCACTGTCATATTCTCTTATTTTTGCTGATATCAGTGGGAAAATAAGCGAACTGTCTGTTTTTCCCATTTTTTATGACCACTAAAATACATTTCTGTAACAGTTATTTTTACACATCAAACATGTTTGATGGAGCTAGTAACAGCAAATTGAATTGGCAGTGGCTTATTTATTTATTATCTGCTATTTTTATATTAATTAATTGAATTATTTATTTTTCATTTATTTTACACATTGTGCCCCCTTGAGGTCATAAAAAAACATTCTGGTGGAGAATTTCAATATTTAAATCGTTTTATTTTCATCTCATCTCAGTCTCCTGGCTGCATGGCAGAGCCGTCTAGGTCTCCTATAACCCAGCAACTCCTGCTCCCTCTTTAGACACAGTGAAGACAGAGGGGGCACAGATGGTAATAAACCGTCTCTGCCTTCTCTATGAGCACTCCAACTTTCTCTGACAGCCAGATCCCCACTCCCGCAACTGCAAAGTCTATGGGCGCCCTGGAAGTAGCAAAGATATTTATATGAAGAATTCTGTGTAGGTATAATATAATATAATACCGCTTATCAGTAAAAATCTACAATTCTATAAGGATGGTAAACTGGAAAATACATCATCATACAAAAGAAGCACTGTGGGAAAGCAAGGCAGAGTGTCTATATCCTTGATAAATTAAATGTTTTGTTTGATATCAGCAGGAGGAATCATGTCTATTCTGTGTAGTTACAATCTAATATGCAGAAAGTACATGGTCTGAAACTCTTGCTAGCAAGGTAAGCTGTGGACTGTCTTAAAAAGATTTTACCATGACAGTAAATTAATTTTATGTAAAAGATCTTAGAAAAACAATACGATTTTAAAATACAATTAATCTGCAGAATTGCATTATATTCCTATTACTGGGTATTACAGGCTGACAGTGATATACAAAGTATTGGCATCCCTGCAATTCCGTCAGATAATACTCAGTTTCTTCCTGAAAATGATTGCAATCACAAATTCTTTGGTATTATTATCTTCATTTAATTTGCTTGCAAGGAAAAAACACAAAAGAGAATGAAGCAAAAATCAAATCATTGATCATTTCACACAAAACTCCAAAAATGGGCCAGACAAAAGTATTGGCACCCTCAGCCTAATACTTGGTTGCACAACCTTTAGCCAAAATAACTGCGAACAACCGCTTCTGGTAACCATCAATGAATTTCTTACAATGCTCTGCTGGAATTGTAGACCATTCTTCTTTGGCAAACTGCTCCAGGTCCCTGATATTTGAAGGGAGCCTTCTCCAAACTGCCATTTTGAGATCTCTCCACAGGTGTTCTATGGGATTCAGGTCTGGACTCATTGCTGGCCACCTTAGAAGTCTCCAGTGCTTTCTTTCAAACCATTTTATAGTGCTTTTGGAAGTGTGTTTTGGGTCATTGTCCAGCTGGAAGACCCATGACCTCTGAGGGAGACCCAGCTTTCTCACACTGGGCCCTACATTATGCTGCAAAATTTGTTGGTAGTCTTCAGACTTCATAATGCCATGCACACGGTCAAGCAGTCCACTGCCAGAGGCAGCAAAGCAACCCCAAAACATCAGGGAACCTCCGCCATGTTTGACTGTAGGGACCGTGTTCTTTTCTTTGAATGCCTCTTTTTTTTTCCTGTACACTATATGTTGATACTTTTTCCCAAAAAGCTCTACTTTTGTCTCATCTGACCAGATAACATTCTTCCAAAACGTTTTAGGCTTTCTCAGGTAAGTTTTGGCAAACTCCAGCCTGGCTTTTTTATGTCTCGGGGTAAGCTAAAATAACAAAGGAGTGGCTTCAGAACAACTCTGTGACCATTCTTGACTGACCCAGCCAGAGCCCTGACCTAAACCCAATTGAGCATCTCTGGAGAGACCTGAAAATGGCTGTCCACCAACGTTCACCATCCAACCTGACGGAACTGGAGAGGTTCTGCAAGGAAGAATGGCAGAGGATCCTCAAATCCATGTGTGAAAAACTAGTTGCATCATTCCCAAGAAGACTCGTGGCTGTACTAGCTCAAAAGGGTGCTTCTACTCAATACTGAGCAAAGGGTCTGAATACTTATGACCATGTGATATTTCAGATTTCTTTTTTAATAAATTTTCAAAAATGTCTACATTTCTGTTTTTTTCAGTTAAGATGGGGTGCAGAGTGTACTTTAATGAGAAAAACAATGAACTTTTTAGAATTTACCAGATGGCTGCAATGAAACAAAGAGTGGAAAATTTAAATGGGTCTGAATACTTTTCGTACCCACTTTATATATTTTTTTAAGCAAAGTGTGAAATCACTAGCAGAAATCCAGAGACATTCGTGACATATAGGTCTTGCTCCACAAAATGCCTTATCTATTCTGCTCCATGTGAATGGAGTTTTGTAAAATTCCACTCACTTGCATTGCATTGGGCTTAGTTGCAGAATAATCAGGAATGAGAATTGGAAAACTGCATGAAATTCGCCATAAGTAAGCATGGCTGCCTTCCGAGTTGTGTTGAGTGATATTCTGCATGTTGCGAAGGAGATTGCCTCCAAGAAGTGCTACTTTATATGTTTACTACACCTCTGCTGAACCTAGGCACTGCTGCCAAGGCGCATGCTCCTCCAGTACAGCAACGACTAAACAATGCAAGCTGAAATAAACTATCGAGCCTTGTAAAATCTAACTGTCAATCAGCTGGGGCCGATCATATTTAAAAAGGAACTGCCTCTTCCTTAAAAATGGAGTTTAATACCTTATAAAACCTCTGAACTCTTCTGATTCTGACGCTCTTTTCCCTTTTGCAATGTGTCGCTCTATTGCAGAGATATTCACATTTGTTTCTTTTGGAGTGCAGTTTGTGAAATTTCTGCTTGCAGTCCAAGTGGGCATTTCTTCAGAGTATTCCCCAGGTGTGTGTGCTTTTTACGCCGCCCTCTCAGATGCTGCCAATCACAGCTGCGAAATATAGCATCTGAGAAGGAAGGGTGAAAACACAGGCTTCCAAAGAAAACTCTAAATAGACGCCCAGTTGAGCTACAAGCAGAGATTTCACATACTGTGCTCCTAATGCATCAAATGTGAATATCTCTGCAATGAGACAAAAAGGAAAAGAGCGGAAGAATCAGGAGAGCTCAGGATTTTTTTTTACAAGGTATTTAACTAAATTTTTGAGCAGGTGACAGGGCCTATTTAAAGGGAACCTTTCAGAAATCTATACCCCCTATCCACCCACAAATCGTTCAGTTCTTTCAAAAGATAAGCCAGTTGATCCCTTTATGACTCCAAAATGCTGCTTCAGCAAGAAATCACATTTTGAAGTTAAGTCAGGAAGTGCATAGGGGCGTGACAGTGCAGTTACAGGTCCTAGGCCTCCGCTGTATTCCTAAACTTGCAGCACCCTCCCCTGGTTCATCGACAAGTCAGTGGCCAGAGTACCACGGGAGTGTGGTGCTAGTTCAGGAATACATGACAGGCTCAGGAGCCGTAAATGCATCGTCACACCCCAATGCATTTCCAGATTTAACTTCAAAACATGATTTTTCACATTGGGCTCATAAAGGGATCAACTGGCTTATATTTTAGAGGGCTACACAAGTATATTAATGGTTTAGGAGGGTAGCAGTTTCTGACAGGTTCCTTTTAAAGTTATTACCATGTATTGTTGTTTACTACACTATAAATCGTCCTCTACAAATCAGGAACAACAGCCAGTACATATAATTTTATTGTTGTGATAAATATGTTTTCTTAGGACCACCTTGCTTTATACCGAATATGGTGTCTCATTCAGGCAACCCCTTTTTAAGACTGATTTCGGATTCACACTAAACATCTATTTGCCAAGCTGAATTCTATCTGAAAAAAGACTGTCTTCTTTATTTTTCTACTTCTTCTTCAGGAGGCATTTTTTATTTTTCTGTCTAGAGCTTGTTGTTTAGCATGATGAGTTATAGTTAAATGCCACTAGACATGAGTAATGCCCTGGTTAACTGTGGCAACTTATCTTCTGCGCCTGATATCCTGGGCATCTCTCACACTTACTAGGCCCTGGGCATATATATCATGACATCGCATGGGGCCTAGTAAGCACATAGCAACTAGGATACCAGGTAAACAGGTGCAGACCAGCTGCTACAAAGGACCAGACTGGACACCGACCATCCAGTGCTTCCCAGAGCGAGCACTGTCTGAATGCTGCTGACGTGTGTGTTGTCGCATACACATGCAGTGGCCGCGAGCATTCTCCCTCTGTCACCTTTCTTCTGACACTGCTCGCTTCACTTATGGGTATATTAGTGTAGAGAGAAGCGTTAGAAGAAAGGAGTCAGAGAGGAGAACGCTTGCGGGCAATGCGAGCACGGCTGCACACACACACTGGCAGTATTCAGACAGTGGTAATCGAGCACTGTCAATCAGAAGTGGGGGAAGGGCCCCAATATGCAATTGAGGAGATACAGTGAACCAAATTGTTGGCCATGCCATGGGTGCACCGAAGCCTCCTCATTTGCATATGAATTATCAGACCGTTTTTCTCGGATGAAGAGAAAATAGTTGGTGACCCTAGCCTTTTAGTGAGTGGTTTCTCTTCATTAACATTCTATCAGTTCTATAGGTGCTGGAACTTCCTTTTTACTCACTACACAACATGCATTATGATGGTAACCTATCACAAACTCAAAGCCCCCCTTTTCTGTTATGCCTGTATGGAGTTTGAGAGACAAGTGAGCAGGAGCTGAGAGACAACAATAAGTCTACCCTGATCCTGTAATCTTTCCCAGTGTCTCTGCTGCTAGAGCTAGATTATATGTGACATTAGGCAGTGGACAGCAAGACAAAAGGGAGACACCTAGAGGCCAGCGCTGGGGTGATTTATCTGAAGTAAGACAACACAACTTTTATATAAAGTGATTTGCAGATTACATATAAAATGGGAAGAAGTACGGTGAGCAGCATTCAACAATAAACTGAGTGAAATATAGTTACCATGGATGTCTCAGGGCCTGTTCACAGGTGTATCTCTTGCTTGGATCTTTTTCCATCAAATGACTGATAAAGTCTTTAGCTGTTGAAATACAAATAAAACGTTTATATGGAACTGTTGCTGAATTCTGCACTGTGATATAAGGCAACTGTTCCGTGTTTCTGTTTTGAATCTCATCTCAGAATTTACAACTTTTCTGCATATTTATTCTCAGAATATAAGATGCTTATTTGCAAACGATATGTAAAGAGAAACTAAACTGCTATCACTTTTATTTCTTATTTCGGTACCCTTTTAATTGAAAAAAGCCTATCAGTGTGTGGCGCCCCTGAGGGTTCAGTCGCCACAGGGGTACTCATCTCAGAATGAGGTGTGGTGTCTCCTCTCCCAGGTAAGGATGGAGTACTTCACAGGACCCCAACCACACACTCAACACTACACCACTCCAGTTCTGAAGGGGGCCTAAAGCACCATAGTGCTGCCCCGGGCCTGAATGGAGGAGTTGGGGGGAACCAAAGTAAGGGGGAACCACGTAGTGAGTGAGGGTGGAGGAAGCATTTACCTAAGCACTTTATTAGAATTCTATATAACTGGAGGCCATCTTTATAACAAGGTCTTTGGTCGTGCGTCTTTGGGACGGCAAGTCAGCACAAAGCTGCAGCCGGCTAAGGGTCCACGGTTCCCGGTCTCAGGCCTCGAGACGGGGGGTCGGGGCAGAGTTATAACTGGCTCTGTCCCCGGTCAGGGTCCAAGCAAGAAGGCCCAGGAGGGGAGCAGAGGAGTTAGGCTCCACAGGCGAAAGGATCTCAGGGGGTGCGGACGGAGCGGAGTCGCCACCTGCATACCTTATTCTGGCCCGGCCAGAGAGACCCTGCCGCAAAAGGGGGTACCGGTCCCCGATTATCTGACTTTGCACTTCACTACTCTGTCGGAAAAGTCCGGAGGCTTATGTGGATCCCAGGTGGATACGGACGGAGCGGAGTCGCCACCTGTATGCCCTAATCTGAGTTTATCCAGAGGGACCCGGCCTTACGCCACGTTCTCATCACAAGTCACCAAAAAGGGCACCCAGTCGGTCCGGGAGCTACACGTTACCCACAAGGGACATCGCAGTACCCGTACGGGACTCAGTGGGGGACACAAGGAGGGAGAAGTTCAACAAGAGAGGAACACACTAGAGCGGAGGTCCTGTCAAGCGCTCCTGAACTACCTGGATTGTGCTGAACCCCACACTGGCGGCCGCAGCTCGCCGTGTGACAGCAGAGAGAAGCTCTGAGCTGACAACACACCAAAGTGAGTAAAGACTTGGATGACTTCAACTACCGCCTCTGTCTGTTCTTTCCTCCGCGGCTCTGCACCCGCCGACGCTCTATTCTACACCCTCTCTCTACGCTGCCCTGAGGCCCCGCTCCACCTGTGGGGAGCCGCACCAACTAAGCTGCCTGAACACCGGCCTCAGAGGACTGTCACAGCGCTGGTGATCCTCACCAGACACCACAGGTGGCGTCACGAACATTCCCCTATCCCATATAACTTCCCCCCTTCTTTTAAGAGTGACCCCAGGGTATGGGCCCGGGAGCCGACCGCCGTGACATCCCCCTTGATCAGGCAACAACAAGGCCCGGGCGCCGAGTCGTCCCCATCCCCTGGGCGCGTCAAGTGTTCACGCTCAGGCGGGAGCTGGGTGTTCCTCTAGGGAGGGGGGGTTATCTGCTTGCAATTAAAATGGCACTCGCTTATAAAAAATAAAGTGATAAAGGTTTAAGTTAACCTTTAAGGAAAACTAAAGATCACGTCAAGTAATGTTCAGGGTGCTACTCAAGTTATCACAAGGCTTGTTATCCTGAAAATGCAGCAAATCTGAGCCATTATTCCAGTACGATTGTTTGTGACTGTTTTACTAAGGGCTTTGTGTGTACTCAATCACATTATAGTGCTTCATCTGTTAAATCATAGGACTTCATCCATAATAAGCAAATTGTGGCTCATTTAAAGGGGCTGTCCACTAGTTGGACAACCACTTCTTAAGTGCAACAGGCCCCCGTGTAAACTAAAAACACAATATTCTCACCTGCTGCACCAGCGCTTTTCCAATTATGACGCTGCGGTGTCTCCTGATGCTTATGTGAAACTCACATTTCTCTTGGATGAAACGTAAAAAAGTTGTCCACTACTTGGACAACTCCTTGTCACCCCCCACGCTTGCCCCCAATAAAATAAAAAAGCTTATACTCCCCTCCTGTGCCGGTGCCATTCCCGTGGTGTCGGCACTTGCTCTCCCCGGGGCTCCCGTGAGGTTGTTGTGCCACGTGCCCCCACCACCCAATCAGCGCTGACATTGAAATGTTGGGTGACCAGTTGTTTCCCAGTCAATGGACATGCAGGTCTTATATCTATCCACAGGTTCCTCGTACGCTTCATATATCCTCTCTCATTCAGTTTGCTGTTGTAGCACCATATCAACAGATCCAGGTTCTCTTGCCTTGTCCATGTATGGTTTTGTTCCAATATCCCATTTATAATCAGATTGTCCTGGTACCTCAACGTCGGGCGATGTCCGAAATGACTCTCTTCTTCATTGAGGTAGGCATTATAGTGTTAGCAGTCTTGCCCAAGGACCCCTGCTGGTGTGGTAGAGAGTATTTCTTCTGACAGGACCGGGATTCGAACCCCGGTCTCCCATGTAACCACTACGCTATACCAGCCACTATATCTATATATAAATATGTATATATATTTACATATATTACATATACATATACACACACATACGTATATATTTTTATATACTTTTTTTTTTACTTTATGTTTCAGTCCCCTTAGGGGACTTGATCACTTGTACTGTACACTGAAATTCCAATGTATTGCAATATATATTCAAAATGACGCTCTCCTGAACTTCATGGCAGCACTGGGAGCCTTTAGCAGGCCCCTGACTACTATGACATCAGCAACATTTAAACAGCATGGAGCATGTTCAGTGTTTGATTTACCTGAATCTGATATATCATCCCAATATGGAGAGTCAAATTCATAATCTGCCTTCAGAATCTGTTCAAACAATTTTGAATCATTTTCATCATAGAAAGGTGGATATCCACAAAGTCTGAAAGAATTCACAGACATACAGTATTATTGCCATATCTTAATGTATTATCTTTTATCATAACGTAACAAATTATCATTAAACATCCATACACTGTGCAGAATTAATAGGTAATTTGTATTTTTGATGATTAATTTTCAGGGTCTGACTTTTCAGAGTCATTTAAATCTTTTTTTTGGCTCATTTTGTCTGAGGAAAACTGATGTTTCATCTTCAGGAGCACACCGCTCTATAGCCTAATGGCATTCTGTTTGCCTAGGGACAGTGTGCTCCTGATGACTGACGGTTGGGGCTAGCACCATGTTTGTGCTGCCGGCCGGATTTATGCGCTGTACGATGCTGCAAACAGAGCCAGCTTTGCTTCTGGAGCATCGGAGGAGCACAGTTGCACTACGCATGCTCTGCCACCGTTGCTAAACTACAGTGGTGGTCGGTAACCTAGTCAATTAGTATGAAGCAAAAAATTAAAAATTCTTCCGTTCTTGAGAACAGATGGTTTTTCTCAACAATTAAATTGCAAAGTTGCTTGTTATTACCAGGGCTTTGAAATTTAAGGAAATCATTTCTATGAACACAACACAGCCTTTACCCAGTGTAATAAATGCTATCATCTTTAAACAATATATCTTCAATGTATTATAGTAGAGGTGGCATGTGATAATACAGGGGTTTTCCACTGTTTTATTATTAAATCATGGCCTCGGTGTACTATCAAAATAATAAACAGCACTTACCGCACTTGCCTATCAATCCCCCGCCATTCTTCTATATCAGGTCTCACATGGATCTGTTCTCCTTCTCTTCTGGTGTTGTTGGCACCTGACTGCCGCAGCCAATCAAAGGCCATCAGCAGTGACAATTTGGGGACCCTACCAGCAGTAAGGCGGAGCAGTGGGGATTGATAGGTGAGTATTTGTTATTTTGATAGTACACTTGGGCCATATGTTAGATAAAAGAATGAGGCGGAAAACCATTTAGTAATTAAATAATGTACATTTAAATAAAATTCAATGTAGTTGCATGTATATCTTTGATGGCAATGTATAAATTTATGTTTAGTTGACAAGTAATTTTTGAAAGTACGGTTATTAAGTAAAAGCCAGTATACACTACCATAATCTAGCAGTGTAAAAGATGTGGATACTTGGCGTTCTACTATTTGACATAGTAATGCAGACACTGTTATAAATGAGCAATCTGTATAAAACAGGCTTTTGTTATAAAATAACAGGAAATGTAATAACTTGTCTGTGTCTGACTAACATACAGTACTTTGCTATCAATGGTGTATTTGACAGATTGTACAATAAACCAAATAAAACCGTCTGGAAGTAATTATTATACATTACTGACTGGCATTTCTGCAGTCACATAAATATATTTTTGGGTTACATTGTGTGTAATGGTAGATATAAGATTTCCATACAATCCATGAAATGTGTCTAGGGGACATATTGTCACCATGCACATACAAAACTCCAGAACTGGATAACAAAAAGGGGAATGGAAAAACGCAGAGAAGGTGTGCAATTCAAGATAATTTAATCAAGTGATAATATATCATTTTCAGAGCATATTTCTGGAACCAGAAAGGTAGATACAAAAAGAGGTCAATGCATGTTACATACAATCATACACTTAATGATATACAATCATTAGTCCACAGGTTAAGGTAGTAAACAAAGTAGTATAATGTCAATCCATATCAATTATGTATTAGAATGATCACAAATGACCAAATCTGTCTACAAACCACAGAGATTGTAAAACATAAGACCATAAAAGGACAGAGAGTGAATATACATCACATAAGGCATAATGGTACACATACAAAGTGAGGTTTAAAGGTACCCTGCCTAACTTGAGTAAACTGCAGCGTGCAGTTATAGCTTCATTCCCCCTGATGAAGCTATAACTGCAAGAGGAAACATACGGGGTTTGTAAGAGGGGGATTCTTCCACTGCATGGCACTGCACTTTACTCAACTTAGGCAGGGTACCGTTAAACCTCTCTTTGTATGTGTACCATTATGCCTTATGTGATGTATATGCTGTGTACATATGTACATATGTTGTGAAAATTATATATTATCACTTGATTAAAATATCTTGAATTGCACACCTTCTCTCCGTTTTTCCCTTCCCCTTTTTATTGTGTGTAATATGTTCAGTTATTTGTGTTATATATAGCCTGCTTATGTCCACGAAAGGTTCACGTATCCATACAATACTATATTGATTTATAAATAATGCCGCCATCATCTACTCTATAAGAAAATAATGCGTTCTCAGCAGTGTATAGAATTATCATTTATTGTGATTACATCCATAACATATATAATTATTAAGGACCAAGTTGTTAAAGAGGATTTCCACCTAAAATGTAAAATTTAACATACACTGCTCAAAAAATAAAGGGAACACTTAAACAACAGAATATAACTCCAAGTAAATCAAACTTCTGTGACATCAAACTGTTCACTTAGGAAGCAACACTGATTGACAATCAATTCCACATGCTGTTGTGCAAATGGAATAGACAATAGATGGAAATTATTGGCAATTATCAAGACACCCTCAATAAAGGAGTGGTTCCGCAGGTGGGGACCACAGACCACATCTCAGTACCAATGCTTTCTGGCTGATGTTTTGGTCACTTTTGAATGTTGGTTGTGCTTTCACACTCGTGGTAGCAGGAGACGGACTCTACAACCCACAGAAGTTGCTCAGGTAGTGCAGCTCATCCAGGATGGCACATCAATGCAAGCTGTGGCAAGAAGGTTTGCTGTGTCTGTCATCGTACTGTCCAGAGGCTGGAGGCGCTACCAGGAGACAGGCCAGTACACCAGGAGACGTGGAGGGGGCCGTAGGGGGGCAACAACCCAGCAGCAGGACCGCTACCTCCGCCTTTGTGCAAGGAGGAACAGGAGGAGCACTGCCAGAGCCCTGCAAAATGACCTCCAGCAGGCCACAAATGTGCATGTGTCTGCACAAACGGTTAGAAACCGACTCCATGAGGGTGGTATGAGGGCCCGACGTCCACAGATGAGGGTTATGCTCACAGCCCAGCACCGTGCAGGACGCTTGGCATTTGCCACAGAACACCAGGATTGGCAAAGTCGCCACTGGCGCCCTCTGCTCTTCACAGATGAAAGCAGGTTCACACTGAGCACATGGGACAGACATGACAGAGTCTGGAGACGCCGTGGAGAGCGATCTGCTGCCTGCAACATCCTTCAGCATTACTGGTTTGGCAGTGGATCCGTAATGGTGTGGGGTGGTATTTCTTTGGAGGGCCGCACAGCCCTCTATGTGCTCGCCAGAGGTAGCCTGACAGCCATTAGGTACTGAGATGAGATCCTCAGACCCCTTGTGAGACCATATGCTGGTGCAGTTGGCCCTGGGTTCCTCCTAATGCAGGGCAATGCCAGACCTCATGTGGCTGGAGTGTGTCAGCATTTCCTGCAAGATGAAGGCATTAAAGCTATGGACTGGCCCGTCCGTTCCCCAGACCTGAATCCGATTGAGCACATCTGGGACATCATGTCTCACTCCATCTATCAACATCACGTTGCACCACAGACTGTCCAGGAGTTGGCGGATGCTTTAGTCCAGGTCTGGGAGGAGATCCCACAGGAGACCATCCGCAACCTCATCAGGAGCATGCCCAGGCATTGTAGGGAGGTCATACAGGCACGTGGAGGCCACACACAATACTGAGCCTCATTTTGACTTGTTTTAAGGACATTACATCAAAGTTGGATCAGCTTGTGTGTTTTTCCACTTTAATTTTGGGGGTGACTCCAAATCCAGGCCTCCGTTGGTTAATAAATTTGATTTCCATTGATGATTTTTGTGTGATTTTGTTGTCAGCACATTCAACTTTGTACAGAACAAAGTATTCAATAAGAATATTTCATTCATTCAGATCTAGGATGTGTTATTTGAGTGTTCCCTTTATTTTTTGAGCAGTGTATTTAGTAGGTCTAGAAGGCTAACTTTAACAACATGATTTAGTTAGAGATATTGGAAGTTGTCTGTTTTTCAGCAGTGGTGATGCAGATCTGACAATAGGTAGAGCAATCATATTGGTTGTTACAATTAGTTTCCTGACCTCACAAAGTTTTACAATCAGTTTTAGATTACAGTCAGTTAATGTGGCTACACTTCCTTTCATTCATTGTTTTTACAAAAGACTGATGTTGCTTACTTCTGATTTTTTTTACATAATGCCATGTATATCTTTTGGGTGGAAAAGCAAGTCTGCATTATGAGGTAGGCCAACACATGTGACTTACCTCTTTCCAACATCCGCCATAAATGTATGGTAAAGCTGGAAGGACTTGTATGTAGTGGTCTCAGGAGCAGAGCTCACTCTATAAATAGCGGGGACAAGGTGTGAAATATAGGGGACACCCCATTGCAACTAGTGGGATCAGAAAGGCGTCCAATTCTGGTATGTTAACACTTTAGATGGCAGAGTGGCTTAGGGCCCCTCTATCATTCTATCGTTTCCATCATGTCATGTCAGCTGGGGGCCTAATGAAGACCTCAGTGCTTACTATGTCACTATTCATGTTAAGCTTTTAAAAGAAACTGTCAGCAAGTGTTTGCTATATAATCTAAGAGCAGCATGATCTAGAGGCAGAGACCCTGATTCCAGTGATGTGTCATTTACTAGGTTGCTTCTTGTAGTTTCAGTGTTATATCAGCAGAAGATTATCAATATAAGACTAGATGTCTCCTGCCATGTAGTCGTCCTGCACTGTGTAACCTCAGCACTGATTAGCAGCTTTCTGTCTATGAACAATGTATACAGAAAGCTGCCAATCAGTGGTGTGGGTGGGGTTGCAGATGGCTGAGCATTCAGAGCACTGCTAGATCTGCAGCAGAGGAAACTGTAATTTTATCAAATGTACACCAATCACTGGAATCAGGGCCTCTGCCCCTGCATTAAGCTATTCTCAAAATACATAGCAAAAACTTGGTGACAAATTCCTTTTAAAATTAGAACCCTGACAGGAAAATACATTGCAACACAGAAGTATCCTATCGTATTTCCCCTTCCAGTTTTATAGACAAAAATTGTATTTTTATCTATGATGACAGAAGAGACATGTCTTATCAGCTTTTTCCATGCACCACAGGTACTTACATCACCTGCTTGCAAGGAACGCTTAATTTAACTGTGTGAACAGGAGCATTACACCACAATGATCAGGAAGTGGTGGAATATCCTAGAGATGACTTCAACCATTTGTTCTATAACACCAAGCAATTTATCAGTTTTCTATAACTTTTCCAAAAAGAAAATGTACAGGAACAATCCAGAACCACAGTGAAAATGTTTAGCAGATTGTATTACATTTTACTAGCATGCCCTTTGATAAATCTTAATAAATCGCCCCATCCAACAAGTTAGAATTTGCAATTTAGGAAGTTATTATGATAAGCTGTACTTACAGGATATATGCAATTACACCAATGGACCAACAGTCTACTGCTTTGCTGTAGGGTTTCTGGGCAAGAACTTCTGGAGCTGAAAGTATAAGACATCCTTAAGTATTTATATTTATTGACAAAACAACTGTACACAAATACAACTCATGTACGTTCACCGCACCAAAGAACTGGATTCCATAGGTAAGATTAAGGCCATGTTCCCAAGATGAGCTTTTGGTGCGTTTTTGACCCTGCATGTTTTTCCTGCGCCAAAAAAGCAGCATCTTACTGTTCAAGCAAAGTGGATGGGATTTATAGATATCTCAAGCCCTCTGTGCTTTTCTTTTACTGAACGTAAACTGACCTGTGATGAATGTTTCAAATCCACAACATGTCAATCTCTCGAGGGTAAACTGAGTTTTATGTGCGGAATTTCCTCATAATCTTGCATTAGGTGTGGAAATTCCAAAGGTAAAAAACGCACATGCATTTTTAGTGTTTTTCTGCAGTGGAAACACATCAAAAATCAATGTAATCCACACCTAAGCATATCCGTAAAGTTTTGTCAAAGCCAAATACCAGGAAGTATCAAAACAAAGTTACTTTATTTAAAGCATGACACACAAAAAAGAGACAAAAAAACGGAGAGTCAAGAACGCGATAAAAATGTACGTTAAAAAAATTCGCACAAAAACGCAATGGAAAAATGCAAGCAACCTAATTTAAATAATAGTCGCAGTAATGGTGCAGAAATTCTTCAGCATCAAAAACTCACTAAAAGTTCATTGTGGGAATATAGCGTAACAGTGTTAAAACCTATTTTAAAGGGGATGAGTTTCCTATAGAAACTTTTGCGTTCGCAGCCTTTATTTACAATATTACTTTACCTCAATTTTAATACATCTTCCCCATGTGTGTGGAGCAGTGTTCCCAATAGAAAAGGTTTAATATATCTCCCTCCTAATGTGTGCGGAGCAGTGTACCCAGTAGAAAAGGTCTAATACACTTCACAAAGCAAAGAAAAAGCAGGTTAGCAACTGAATTCAGCAACTGAATGTGATCATTGTGAGAAATGTGTCAGAAATATAATGCTGTAAATATTCAATATATTTTAATTACTGTTGTGCTTTGATTCTAGGAAAAGCATGTTTATCATAAAAATCCCAGAAAAAAACATTTGTAAAAAATATATAAAAAACACTTAAAAATGTTTTTCGGCACATCAAAAAAAAAATCTACAAAAAAACCCCAATTGTGATTAATGTGTCTATTCAGCTATAGGAGCCACCAATGTAACAAGACAGTTTGTGAAATGTATTCCCTTCCAAATCTATTATCAATTGAGGGTGGCATCATTCAAAAGTGTAAGCGTTTAAGAACCAGAACCACAGCCCGTCCATAAAATGGTAATCACACAACGTTACAGAGCAAGGTCACAAAGTGCCTAAAAGCAACCATCACTCTGCTGACTGAATAACTGCAGGCTCCAAACTGCATTGCATCAACTGGTGGAGAAGAGATAGTGCTACGGGGTTGTTTTTCCATGCGTTTCTGAGTTCCAGTAAATGGAAACGCTAAAGCTTCAGTATACAAAAGATATTGTGGAGAATTGTATGCTTACAACTTTCCAGGAATATTTTGGAAAGGTCCTTTTTGGTTCCAGCTTAACTGTACCCTGATGCACAAAGCAAAGTCCATAAAGGCCTGGTTGGGTGAGCTGGTAAGGAAGAGCTTGACTGTTCCACACACAGCCCTGACCTCTACCCCACCCAACACTATAGGGATGATGAGCTAGAACGGAGATTGTGAGACAGGCCCTTTTGTCTAATTTCAGTGTCTGGCCTCACAAGTGCTTATTTGGATGGCAAAAATTCCCACAGACACACATCAGAATCTTGTAGAAACCTTCCCAGAAGAGTGAAAGTGGTTAAGCTGCAAAAAGAGGACAAACTCCATATTATGGATTTATAATATTTATAATTGGATGCCATAAAAGCTTCTGTTGGCATAATGTGTAATCGTCCTAAAACTTTTGTCCATATTTTGTATCTAGACAAATTGTAGTTTATACTAACCACAAATACAATCCAAAGTCACAAGACAAAAATCACTGAGCTGGATCCAATTTTAAAGTAAAATTCACATCTATATAGCTGTAATTTTTTTAATTACTGTGGCAAAATTCTGAGAGGCATTGTAGTCAACATACATAAAATGCCACCTAAATGAGGTTTCCCTGACCTGAAGTTTCTGATTGTGCTTGTCACAGACACTTACATTATGCCACATCTTAGTCGGAAGAGCTTTTCCAAATATCCTTGTTGTGTGGCAAGAATTAATGAATGACCCACTTACATAGATCACATCACATAGATGAAGACTTTATGGAATAAATCTGACATAGAAATGTTACATGTCATTTACGTTTTAACGCCAGAACCTAGTCTAAGGGTATATTCTCAGGGTTCCCATGTTTTTATCCGAATTTTTATTTTGTAGGCAACTCTGTATTGAAAACTATTAATTATTATTTGGGCATTCATGGAGCTAAAGTTTCACAAAGGCAGGAAAGCCACAATTTGAAGGTTGCAACTTTCTATCTATACCCTTAGTATTACATTAGTGCACTGTATTAATAGAGAGCACTGGCTGTCAATTTAAAGGGGTTGTCCACTACTTGGGGCTAAGCGTGGGGTATGACCAGGAGTTGTCCAAGTAGTATAGAACTTCTTTAACGCTTGCTACATTTGCATTTTCATCTGCATGTCAACTGAACAATGCGTCACTTACCAACATACCCCGGCGTTCCACAGGCTGTGGACATCACATCTCCTTTACCTTCCATCTTTGAGAGACCAAAATCACTTATCATAATTTTTGACTCTCCTTCTTGACTAAAATATAATAGATTTTCAGGCTAAAGAGAGAAAAAATAGGAAAAAAAAGGAATTCATATGCAAAACACAACTAGGTGAGTTCCCACCTTTCTGCCCTTCTGGTCATTTAGTGGCACTAATATCTACATAAATCGCATTGATATCAATAAGAATACGCTCTAAACTGATAGTTATCTTCACCTGTCTGATAGGTTTATTTCTCTCCTACATGGCTTTTACTACAAATATTAATGGTTTAACTTTTTAAAGAAGGACTGGGGAAAGATGGTTAAAGAAGCACTCCTCCTCCCATCAACGTTTTTATCCTCTTACTATATTGCAATAATCATATTAGGCTGAACAAAAATATAAACATAACACTTTTGTTTTTGCTCCCACTTTTCATGAGCTGAACTCGAAGATCTAAGACTTTTTCTATGTACACAAAAGACCTTTTTCTCTCAAATATTGTTCACAAATTTGTGTAAATCTGTGTTAGTGAGCTCTTCTCCTTTGCCGAGATAATACATCCACCTCACAGGTGTGTCCTATCCAGATGCTGATTAGACAGCATGGTTATTGCACAGGTGTGACATATCGAGATGCTGATTATTGCACAGGTGTGGCATATCCAGATGCTGGTTATTGCACAGGTGTGACATATCGAGATGCTGATTATTGCACAGGTGTGACATATCCAGATGCTGATTATTGCACAGGTGTGACATATCCAGATGCTGATTATTGCACAGGTGTGACATATCCAGATACATATTATTGCACAGGTGTGTCCTATCCAGATGCTGATTAGACAGCATTGTTATTGCACAGGTGTGACATATCGAGATGCTGATTATTGCACAGGTGTGACATATCCAGATACTGATTATTGCACAGGTGTGGCATATCCAGATGCTGATTACTGCACAGGTGTGACATATCCAGACGCTGATTATTGCACAGGTGTGGCATATCCAGATGCTGATTATTGCACAGGTGTGGCATATCCAGATGCTAATTATTGCACAGGTGTGACATATCCAGCTGCTGATTATTGCACAGGTGTGGCATATCCAGCTGCTGATTATTTCACAGGTGTGGCATATCCAGATGCTGATTATTGCACAGGTGTGACATATCCAGATGCTGATTACTGCACAGGTGTGGCATATCCAGCTGCTGATTATTGCACAGGTGTGGCATATCCAGCTGCTGATTATTTCACAGGTGTGGCATATCCAGATGCTGATTATTGCACAGGTGTGACATATCCAGATGCTGATTATTGCACAGGTGTGACATATCCAGATGCTGATTATTGCACAGGTGTTACATATCCAGATGCTGATTATTGCATAGGTGTTACATATCCAGATGCTGATTAGACAACATGATTATTGCACACATGTGCCTTAGGATGCCCACAATAAAAGGCCACTCTAAAATGTGCAGTTTTATCACACAGCACAATCCCACAGGTGTCGCAAGTTTTGAGGGAGCGTGCAATTGGCATGCTGACTGCAGGAGAGTCCACCAGAACTGTTGTCTGTGAATTGCATAGATGACCATTCAGATAAACGGCCTCCATACACATTTACCAGGCAACAGACACAGTAGGGGAAATGTTTGGCCAGTTATGGGCTGCTTCACTGGGGGTGCTAGAAGGCTGATTTAATCTAAAAGTTTTTGTGTCACATGGGACAACCCCTTAAAAGAGTTTTCAAGGAGAAACATATGCAAATTGCCTCTTCAGAGAAAAAGAGGACTTGTACTCTATAGCGCCACCTATTGGAAGCAGCAATCCTACAAGTCACAATCAACCCTTTAACGAGTCGTGCAATATGACTTAGGATAAAAGCCAAATCAGAATCTCAATTTGCAGACACGGTGTTTCAGGATATTGCCCCTCGTCAGTGCAAAGTATGAGAAGTGATTTGGCTAGGTGAGCGGCTCTGGACTGAGGTCTAAGGGGTAGCGTTTCTCCTTATGGAGAGTGACACACCAGCTCTGGCATGCCACGGTAAGGAGGCTTATTCGCCATGCAATGCTCCTCTGGGATCTTTAATATGCAAATTGCCTCTCCAGAGAAAAGGAGAGGCAGATTTTTACGCTATATCCACTATATAGTTGGATCAGTTGTGTTGTCCAGCATCTTGGACCCTCTTCGATTTGGAAACATTCTAATTCTCTTTCCAGAAAATTCGCTGTACCTGTATGTTTCATGTGAAATCTTACCTTTAGGTCTCTGTGTACAATTCCAAGTCTGTGAAGATAGAAGACAGCATCTAACACCTGTCGGATGAGAGTGCTTGCATCTTTCTCAGTATAAAACCCTTTTTCAACTATTCGGTCAAACAGCTCTCCACCGGACACCCTGAAAGAAAAGGGTTAAACAGTTAACCGCCTACTGTACTAAATTATCATTCTGAATCAATACCAGTGGAGTCTAAGTGCTACATAATTTATAGATGTTTACAGCCTTCCTTTTGTGGGCCTTAGAAACAAATTACTGTAAGTCTTAGCTCCTGGGTTTTAATTAAAGCTCTACCTCACTGTAATAACTAGATATCTACTACCAATAAACTTGATTAACATCTGAAAATATAAAGGCACATAATGAGTCTAGAGGTTAGAGATATTAAAAATTAATAATATTAAAACGTGCTTAGCAGTTAATTAGTTGGAATTTAAGGATCACAGGGACCCATTTCAGATGATCTGAGAACACTTAACACTGTTGGAATTAATAACCATGTCGTAAACCCAAACATTTTATCCCTTATGGAACATTCACGACTCAAATATTTAGGTTACATGCAGGGGCGGACATACCATTGGTGAACAGAGGCCCAAGAGGTAAGGATGGGGGACATCTACCACCAAAGCAAATGGAATTGTGCATTATGATGAGCTACTGAACTACAAAGGGCCCATATACTGGTTTTGCACAGGGGCCCTCTTCTATCTGTGTCCTCTCCTGGTTACATGTTACAAGCATGCTATCATCAGTGGAGCTGAGGCCCCTAATAGACAATTGACGCGCCCCTGGGCCTGAGTCGCGCAGCGTTGCGCACGCGGGAGCATACCCGGAGTCGGATCAGATGGGGGGTAGTAGTCTCGTGGCGGTGACCCGGTCCGTGCCCAGGGAGTCAGACTAAGTGGCAGTCTATTAGCAGTGGATGGTGGATGACTACGCCACCCGTTGAATGCAGCTATGGAGCTGCCGCTGCAGGGCAGACCGCTGAGGCCAGTGGAAGGATGGTGCAGCGTGGATGGTATAACCCCCAACGGGAGGGGTATGGCCTCAGGGCAGCCGACGTGGATGATGGGGGTAGCAGGAACCACTCAGAGACGATGCGGTGTAGTTCAGGGTCTTTACTGGTGACAAAGATAGACCCTCCCGGAGTACTTGCTAGCAATCGGGGCCTGGTCAGTCCTTGAGCAGATGGGATCTCCCCTGGCCAGGCGGAGTTGTAGGCCTTCCCAACTAACTGTACTCTTCTGGCTACCTTGCTAGAGGCGGGTAAAAGTAGCCCACGTCCCTGAGTGTACCGTGTGGTGCTCACCCGTATGGCCGGTGACTCGGGGCCTTCTAATGGCTTCCGCTCCACGATGGCGGTGCTGGTCCCACGTGTGTGACCGTGCCTTCGGGTTTCTGGGCCAGAGGACCTGCAATCCCCTGCCGGTCGGTTTCTGCTGCTGGGTAGAGATTAGTCCCCACAGCCTCGGACTCCGGGTCCGGTGATACTTCTCAGTCAGGGCGAGCTCTGCAGCTGCCAGCCCCTGACTCCTTGTAGCACTGTTCCCACAGAGCTCCTGATGTTCTTTTCCTATATCTGCTTCTCTGTCTCTACTTCTTCTCTACTCACTAACCCTGCCTCAGCCCTAGGTTTATATAGGGGAAGTTCTTCCCCTCCCAGGACTGAGCAGGAGGTGTGGCATGCATAGGATCCCTGACCAAGAGACCTCCCACCTGCTCTCAGACGTAATATCTCTATCACTGTGGCAACCAGACCCCTGGGGTGTCACATTCCCCCCTAGTGAAATTTAGTACTCCGGGACTAAACATATTTTTGGAAAAACATAACAAGGTATAAACAATAATAGTACAATAAGAAAAACATATAAAGATGGTCACGGCGTGTCCGCAACCGGGTGCAGTTTTTGAAGAAAAGCAAGGTGTCCATTTCACCAAAACAGGGAGACGTAACCAGGTAGGGGTCTGTCCTACCCCGAGTCCTTAACAGTCTTTAGTCCGTCCTGGGTTACGGTCCAACTATGTACACAGGATTCCCGGTAAATCCACCAAAGACTCCTATAAACAACTAGAAACACATAATTATACACAAGCAACAAGAAAAACAGGTAACCACAAATAAGACAATTTATACACTTCAAATCCTCCAACGTGCGGGTAACTGGCCTCTAGTGGCCCTAGTGGACCTACGGAGCTGACTGTCTAGCCCTGAACTACAGGGTGTAGGAGCTGTCAAGGGTAAACTGGGCAGCTGTCTACCGGCTCCTTGGCTCACTAGGGGTACGGCAGGCTCACTATAAGCAGAGGGTTGATCCTCCTGTTCTGCTTGTGTGGAGTCTTCTGCCTCCTGGACCGGCTGCTCTTCCAGCTCTACCTGTCGCTCCGTAGGTGCTTGGGATGCTGGTTGGAGGAAGGTGAGTACGGGTACCACAACTGCGCCATTGACTTGAGTCCAAGACCGAGGGAAGTCTCCGAGCACAGTACTAACCATGTCTTCCCTTTCCTCTACGGGTCGAGGGTCTTCTTGTTCCTCTTCAGGGTTCCGTAGCTGTTCGGGACACTTCTTCAGGTGATCCCGGGATACAATGGTCGTGGTTTCCCCTTCGTCTTTACTGATGGTACAGACCTTTGGGTTGTCGTGGCTTGAGGGCAGTACGGTGTACGGGTCCTTCTCCCACTGGTCGTCCAACTTGTGGAGCCGTCTTTTTCTCTTCAAGACCTGCTCTCCGGGTACCAGGGGAACAGCGGGAGCATACTGGTTGTAAGTTTTCTCTTGTCTTTCCCTAGCCTGACAGAGACTTCGCTCCACACTCTCCTGTACTCTCCGGTACTGCTGCTGCCTCTCTGTGTCCCAGTCTGCTTCTGGTGAAGTGTCCTCGGGTGTCAGGACTCCCATTTCCAGGTCAACAGGTAACTTACCAGGTCTCGCCCTCATTAGGTAAGCCGGGGTACAGTTGGTGGAACCTACCGGGATGTGGTTGTATAGGTCCACCAGATCGGGCAGCTTCTCAGGCCACAGACTGCGTTCTTCCAGGGGCAACGTTTTCAGAAGATCCATTACCACCTGGTTCATTTTCTCACAAAGTCCATTAGTTTGCGGATGATAGGGTGTTGTCCTTATCTTCCGGCAGCCATACAGAGTGCAGAATTCTTGGAAGACCTCCGCTTCAAAGGCAGGTCCCTGGTCTGTCAACACTTGGTCCGGGTACCCGTGTGGACGGCAGAAATGCTGCTGGAAGGCTCTAGCTGCTGTTCGAGCTGTTAAGTCCTTGACGGGGACGACAACCAAGAACCGGGAGTAGTGATCCACGATGGTTAGTGCGTAGACGTAGCCACTTCTGCTTGGGGTCAGTTTTACATGATCCAAGGCTACCAGTTCCAACGGCTGCCGGGTGACGATGGACTGCAGGGGAGTCTTCTGGCTGGCACGGTCCTTCCTTCTTAGGTTGCACGGGCCACAGTCTCTGCACCACCTCTCGATGGTTCCCCTCATGCCTACCCAGTGAAACCGCTCGCGCAGCAGGAACTCCAGTTTCTTCCATCCGAAGTGTCCAGCCCCGTCGTGGTATGCCTCCATCACCATGGCTGCGTCTCTTCGTGGCACCACTACTTGCCAGATTAGTTCATGCGTCCGGGAGTTAACCATTCTGCGGCACAACTTCCCCTTGTAAAGGAACAGTCGACTCTTCTCAGCCCATAGTTGCTTGGCTTCCTCCGGAGCGTCTGGGTCAAGGCGAGCCTCTGGCCGAGTCAGCATCTCCTTCACCAGTCGGACGGCAGGGTCACTGTCTTGCGTTTCCTCCCAGTTGTAGTGAGGCAAGGGGTTAAACGTAGCGGCTTGCTTACTCTTTACCCGATGGGAATACTGGATAGTCCCATGACGGTGGAACGCGGGGAGTTCAACTTCTTCCAGTCCCTCTGGATCTTCTCCTACGTCCGGTAGGTTTGGCATCCTGGACAGGGCGTCCGCGTTGGTATTGGAGCGTCCTGCCCGGTATTTGATTGTGAACTCGTAGTTGGACAGACGGGCCATCCATCTCTGCTCTAGGGCACCGAGTCTTGCCGTGTCCAGGTGTGTCAACGGGTTGTTATCCGTGTACACGATGAACCGGGAAGAAGCGAGGTAGTGCTTAAAGCGTTCGGTGACTGCCCACACCACTGCCAGGAACTCTAGCTTAAATGAGCTGTAATTCTCAGGGTTTCTCTCGGTGGGTCGCAGTTTTCGGCTGGCGTAAGCGATTACTCGTTCTTTCCCCTGCTGGATCTGGGACAGCACGGCTCCTAGCCCGATGTTACTTGCACCGGTGTAGAGGATAAAGGGCTGGCTGTAATCAGGGTACGCCAGGATTTCATCCCCCGTGAGGGCCATCTTCAGCTGGCGGAAGGACTCTTCTTCTAACTTCTCCCATCTGAAGGGTGGCTTCTGGTTCTTGGCCTTCCGGGACTGGCCTATCAGGAGGTCCTGCATAGGAGCTGCCTTTTTGGTGAAACCGGGGATGAATCTGCGGTAATAGCCTACCAACCCGAGGAACTGCCGCACTTCTTTTACACTGGAGGGACTTGGCCATTCCTTAATTGCGGTGATCTTATCAGGGTCGGGAGCCACTCCGTCAGCGCTCACCACGTGTCCCAGGTACTGCACCTTTGGTTTCAGGAGGTGACACTTGGAGGGTTTCACCTTTAGGCCGTAGCTTGCCAGAGCTTCGAACACTTCCGCCAGGTGTTTCAGGTGGTCCTCATACGTCTTGGAATATACGATGACATCGTCCAGGTACAACAAGACCGTCTCGAAGTTTCTGTGGCCCAGACAGCACTCCATTAATCGTTGGAAGGTTCCTGGTGCGTTGCAGAGTCCGAACGGCATGCAGGTAAACTCGCTAAGTCCCATCGGGGTGGTGAATGCGGTCTTCTCCCGGTCCGCCTCTGCTACAGGAACCTGCCAGTACCCACTAGTGAGATCCAAGGTAGAGAAGAAGTTAGCAGATCTTAAAGCAGCCAAAGACTCCTCTATCCTTGGTAAGGGGTACGCATCCTTGTGTGTGATACGGTTGATTTTCCGGTAATCTACACACATCCTCATGGTGTTGTCTTTCTTTTTGACTAAGACTAGTGGAGCTGCCCAGGGGCTACAGCTATCCCTGATCACCCCAGCCTCCTTCATGTCTCTAAGCATCCCCTTGGCGTGTTGGTAGTGTGCAGGGGGTACGGGTCGATACCTCTCTTTTATGGGAGGATGGTCTCCCGTGGGGATGTGGTGTTCTACCCCCTTGACTCGCCCGAAGTCTAACGGGTGTTTACTAAACACTCTCTCGTACTCTTGAACCACCCGATAGACTCCCTGTTTCTGGTGTGAGGGAGTGGAGTCAGTACCCAAATGTAGTTGCTGACACCAGTCCTCCATCGTTTTCTTAGAGCCGTTACCTTCCTCCGGGGAAGATGGAGGCAAGGGTTCTACGGACTGTATGGAATCTTGATTGATGGTATACAATTTGGCTAGCGTGGCATACCGGGGCAGGTACACTTCCCTCTTCCCGATATTTATTATGCGAACGGGCACCCTCCCATGGCGTACATTGACCACCCCCCGTGCTGTCAAAATGGTGGGCCTACTGTCTGAGTAAACTGGTTGTACCATTGCCTGGTAATCTCTACCTCTCAGACCAATAGCTGCCCGGCACCAAATCATCATTTCACTTTTTGGGGGCATGGCAATAGGGAAAGGGTCACACATTCGCACGCTACCAATCTCACCACCGGAGAGTTCTAGCTGTTGCCGTCGCATCAGTGCCCGGATCTCTTTCTGGAGCACTCGCTGCTGGCCGGAGCTGGCGTTCTTGGCAACCTGCTGTAAAAGGAAAATCACCTCTGCAAGACAATTTTCAATTACATTAGTTCCTAGAGTTATCTTTGGGTGACTCTCGTGTTTGTCAATGTCTACAATGATCAGTCCCTGTGCTGCCAATTCGACTCTACCGATTTTAATGGTCACCTCTTTAAATCCAATCTGTGGCACGGGCTGACCATTGCTGGCGATGATACTCAAGTCGTCGTCAGGGTAGCGGGTGATATCCGAGTCATTCCAGTACTGCTTGAAGAGCACGTACGGGATGGTGGTGACCTGTGACCCGGTGTCCAGCAGGGCACTCATAGGAATGCCATCCAGTACCACGGGTAAGACTGGACGTCCTCCCACATATTTGTCGCGCCAGTTCGATGGGCCTGGTGATCTTTTTCCTGGGGGTTGGCCCTCTACCCCAGGTTGTGCCAGTTTAAAGGACAGTACCTTGCCATATGTCCGGGTTGATTGCAGCGGCGGCAGATGGGTCGTCCGTCCTCGTTGTATCGGTCGCTGGGTCTTCCTCTGGCCGGTGGGGTCCTCCTTGGTCGACGCCACGGGATGTCCTCCGGTCCGGATGCCAGCTGGATCTTCCCTGGTGTGGAAACCTGTAAAGACTGCACAGTTCGGGTTAGCGCAGCAACGCTTTTAGCTAGCTCTTGGACCTGATGGTGCAGGTCTGGAGCCGGGTCATTGTTCAAAGCCTGCGCATCAGCTCCCACAGGCCCTGCCGACAAGGGCGCCGCCTCCTGGTGGTAAGTGGTAGTGGGGCGTCTGTGGGTCACAACGCCACCTGGTGCCGGTTCTCGAAGCACCCGGATGGCTCTGTCCTTGAACTGTGCAAATCCCAGATGAGGGTCCTGTAAGGCCATTGCCCGCAACTGGGTTCGGTGGGCATTGCAATATAAACCCTCTATAAATTGTTCAGTCAACAGCCTGTCCTCGTCTCCCACGCCGTCAGGGTCGGTCTGCTTAATGGCTCTCAGGGCCTCTTGTAGGTTTAGGGCATAGTCCCTTATACTCTCATGTGCCCGCTGTTTGCACCCGTAGAATCTAAGCTTAATCTCGGCTGAGGTGTGGGTATCAAAGGTGTCCCTCAGCCGGGTTAGTATCCCTGCGACAGTCCTCCCCCCAGGTGGCCAGGACTTTACCTCCCTTTGGGCTGCCCCGGTTAGTTGGGCCACCAGGATGCTCACTTTTTGCTCCTCTGTGAGGGGGTACACCTGGAAGAGGCTATCCAGCTTTTCTCTAAAGTCATGCAGGGTATGGGACTCCCCTGAGTACTGGGGTAGCCAGGCTGCCCCCGGGATATAGGGCATGGTGAAAGGCATGACCGCAACAGCGGTGGCGCTGGCGGGGGTTGAAGCGGTGAAGCCCTCCTCCGTATCCGACATCCTTCTCCCCCCTAGTGGACCGTGGCCTACCTTGCGATGATCCTCTTCCGTAGGCTGCGGCTCCGCAGTGGATCGTCAGGGTTGAGGACCTTCCGTCGCGCTCCTGTGACGTCGGCGTCTGCTGGGCTCCTTCCAGGACCTTACGCAACGTCCGGACGTGAGGCGGGGCTTCAGTTCTCGCGCGCTTCCGGAGTCCACGCCCCTCTTCTTCCCACGCGGCGTCTTCAAGATGGCGGCCAATGGCGGGAAAACTCCACGGATGGCGGGAAGAAGGCTGAAGATGGCGCCGGATGGCGGGAAAACCTCACGGATGGCGAGAAGAAGGCTGAAGATGGCGCCGGATGGCGGGAATCTTCACGGATGGCGGGAAGAAGGCTGAAGATGGCGCCGGATGGCGGGAAAACTTCACGGATGGTAAGTTTTAAAAGTCTCTTTTTCAGGCACGCAGTACCCGGTGGTTGCGGGCACGAAATCCTGCCGACTACGCCAAAAGTTGACGCGCCCCTGGGCCTGAGTCGCGCAGCGTTGCGCACGCGGGAGCCCTCTTCTATCTGTGTCCTCTCCTGGTTACATGTTACAAGCATGCTATCATCAGTGGAGCTGAGGCCCCTAATAGACAATTGACGCGCCCCTGGGCCTGAGTCGCGCAGCGTTGCGCACGCGGGAGCATACCCGGAGTCGGATCAGATGGGGGGTAGTAGTCTCGTGGCGGTGACCCGGTCCGTGCCCAGGGAGTCAGACTAAGTGGCAGTCTATTAGCAGTGGATGGTGGATGACTACGCCACCCGTTGAATGCAGCTATGGAGCTGCCGCTGCAGGGCAGACCGCTGAGGCCAGTGGAAGGATGGTGCAGCGTGGATGGTATAACCCCCAACGGGAGGGGTATGGCCTCAGGGCAGCCGACGTGGATGATGGGGGTAGCAGGAACCACTCAGAGACGATGCGGTGTAGTTCAGGGTCTTTACTGGTGACAAAGATAGACCCTCCCGGAGTACTTGCTAGCAATCGGGGCCTGGTCAGTCCTTGAGCAGATGGGATCTCCCCTGGCCAGGCGGAGTTGTAGGCCTTCCCAACTAACTGTACTCTTCTGGCTACCTTGCTAGAGGCGGGTAAAAGTAGCCCACGTCCCTGAGTGTACCGTGTGGTGCTCACCCGTATGGCCGGTGACTCGGGGCCTTCTAATGGCTTTCGCTCCACGATGGCGGTGCTGGTCCCACGTGTGTGACCGTGCCTTCGGGTTTCTGGGCCAGAGGACCTGCAATCCCCTGCCGGTCGGTTTCTGCTGCTGGGTAGAGATTAGTCCCCACAGCCTCGGACTCCGGGTCCGGTGATACTTCTCAGTCAGGGCGAGCTCTGCAGCTGCCAGCCCCTGACTCCTTGTAGCACTGTTCCCACAGAGCTCCTGATGTTCTTTTCCTATATCTGCTTCTCTGTCTCTACTTCTTCTCTACTCACTAACCCTGCCTCAGCCCTAGGTTTATATAGGGGAAGTTCTTCCCCTCCCAGGACTGAGCAGGAGGTGTGGCATGCATAGGATCCCTGACCAAGAGACCTCCCACCTGCTCTCAGACGTAATATCTCTATCACTGTGGCAACCAGACCCCTGGGGTGTCACACAATCTCATAAAAGCATAAATTCTGTGCGTGACGTTTCTCACTACAGAAGAAGTAGATCTCTGAGCAGCTAATAAACATGGCCATTACAGGGCAAAAGATTATAAAAGTGATAGTGCTTTAGTGTGTGGTCTAGAGCAGTTGTAGCGACCAGGAGGTATTTGAGCTCAGGATGACTATATGTCCCAGAGATACCAGCTAAACTGCAAGTGCCACCTAATGCAAGAGAGAAAGCAGGACAAATAGCGATAATGTAGGCAGGGGAGGAGTAGAAGTGGCCTGGTGGTCCTGGGGCAGAGTGCTGATAGAGACTGATATGTGGCTGCTCATTGCACTAGAAACCGCAAGAAAATTACTCTAGTTCCTGGAATGTTCCCAAGCTCCCCTAAACCTTTTCCTGATCTCACCACCATGTACCCATGTGTTAACAAGCAGAGCTTCTAGCCACGTCAGTATCTCGTTAAGTGTATTATATTTCCCATCATGCCTAGCCTAGCTTCTCAGTCAGTGCTATCTATGCCTTGTTCTCTCTTTATAATCCCACCTACTTCATGTACAGGGACCATCTTGATGCTTCCACATTTGAAAAATGAGCCGGCCTGCAAGCAGTGAAAAAGTGCCCATGTGTATGCGCAAATACGCTCCACGGGCGTATTCCTCTTTCTGTATACATGACATCACTTGTGACATCCAGAATATAGCCCTCAGTGGATGACAGAGCATAGTGCTGGTTATGTGATATCATAGAAAATACGGAAAGTGTGAATAGATATTAGCAAATTGGCACTGCATGGCTGGAGCAATTTCCGAAGCAGGGGCGTAATGACTGCAGTTGCAGAGAGTGTGACCGCAACCAGGCCCGTGCCAGTAGGGTGCCCGCTGCCAACAATTTCACCTGGATGTGCGTCCTCGGATGTATATTCTGATGAAATGTATTGCAGAGCAGAAACCCACCGGCTCCTTGCACTGCAATACACGCCCACCAGCTGCGCGCATGGCAGTGACGTCATGCACTGCCCATGACGGCACACCGAAGTCAGCTGCCAGCTCGTCCACCGGCTACAGAAGAGGATGCAGCAAGTTGTGGGAGCAGAGGAAGTTGATAATAATCATTTGTTTGTTTTTAAAATGTGCTGGAGAAGATTTGCTGGAGCAGAATAGAAGGGGCCCAACATGGGGATTTTACAAGAATGGGGACAATATACCAGAATAGGGACACTATACCACAATGGGGTCATTATTCCAGGATGGGGACATTATACCAGAATGGGGACATTATGCCAGAATGGGTAACATTATACAATGATGGTGGACATTATACCACGAAGGGGCACAGGATGGGGGAAAATGTTATAGCATGGGGCCCAGGATGGGGCATTATTATTGGTAGAAGCCAGGATGGGGATATTATTACTGGAAGGGGCACAGGATAAGGGAGATTATTACAAGAAGGAGCCAGGATGGGGAAATTATTATATGGGGGCAAACAAGAATGTCTTCATAGGATCTAGAAATCTACAAGGGCTCATACACCTGACCAACATGCAGGTGGGGGCCAAGGTCCAAATTTTGCACCAGGGCCCATCGGATTCTAGTTACGCCATTGGTAGGAAGCATAAAACACTGCCTGGACTGTGCAGACAGGGGTAGAGTTACTCATTAAGATGTTAATAATGCTTTCTTTCAACTGTTGTTTCCTTGATTTTGGCAAACTATCAAACTAACAAAGTGGGGGCAAATTTTATCATCCCTACCATTATTTCCCAAAAGAATGTGAGAATGTCCTAGCAGCAAAATGTAAAATCAAGACTTTTATAATAACTCCATAAAGCTAGAATGATAGTGGGAACACAGAAAACATGATACAAATATTAAGGCAGATTTCTTACAGTGCTTTATTTGGATTTCATTGATACATACAGTACAGACCAAAAGTTTGGACACACCTTCTCATTTAAAGATTTTTCTGTATTTTCATGACTATGAAGATTGTACATTCACATTGAAGGCATCAAAACTATGAATTAACACATCTGGAATTATATACTTAACAAAAAAGTGTGAAACAACTGAAAATATGTCTTATATTCTAGGTTATTCAAAGTAGCCACCTTTTGCTTTGATCACTGCTTTGCACACTCTTGGCATTCTCTTGATGAGCTTCAAGAGGTAGTCACTGGAAATGGTTTTCACTCCACAGGTGTGCCCTGTCAGGTTTAATAAGTGGGATTTCTTGCCTTATAAATGGGGTTGGGACCATCAGTTGTGTTGTGCAGAAGTCAGGTGGATACACAGCTGATAGTCCTACTGAATAGACTCTTAGAATTTGTATTAAGGCAAGAAAAAAGCAGCTAAGTAAAGAAAAACGAGTGGCCATCATTACTTTAAGAAATGAAGGTCAGTCAGTCCAAAAAATTGGGCAAACTTTGAAAGTGTCCCCAAGTGCAGTTGCAAAAACCATCAAGCGCTACAAAGAAACTGGCTCACATGAGGACCGCCCCAGGAAAGGAAGACCAAGAGTCACCTCTGCTTCTGAGGATAAGTTTATCCGAGTCACCAGCCTCAGAAATCGCAGGTTAACAGCAGCTCAGATTAGAGACCAGATCAATGCCACACAGAGTTGTAGCAGCAGACACATCTCTTCAACAACTGTTAAGAGGAGACTTTGTGCAGCAGGCCTTCATGGTAAAATAGCTGCTAGGAAACCACTGCTAAGGACAGGCAACAAGCAGAAGAGACTTGTTTGGGTTAAAGAACACAAGGAATGGACATTAGACCAGTGGAAATCTGTGCTTTGGTCTGATGAGTCCAACTTTGAGATCTTTGGTTCCAAACACCGTGTCTTTGTGCGACGCAGAAAAGGTGAATGGATGGACTCTACATGCCTGGTTCCCACCGTGAAGCATGGAGGAGGAGGTGTGATGGTGTGGGGGTGCTTTGCTGGTGACACTGTTGGGGATTTATTCAAAATTTAAGGCATACTGAACCAGCATGGCTACCACAGCATCTTGCAGCGGCATGCTATTCCATCCGGTTTGCGTTTAGTTGGATCATCATTTATTTTTCAACAGGAAAATGACCCCAAACACACCTCCAGGCTGTGTAAGGGCTATTTGACCAAGGTGGAGAGTTATGAGGTGCTACGCCAGATGACCTGGCCTCCACAGTCACCAGACCTGAACCCAATCGAGATGGTTTGGGGTGAGCTGGACCGCAGAATGAAGGCAAAAGGGCCAACAAGTGCTAAGCATCTCTAGGAACTCCTTCAAGTTTGTTGGAAGACCATTTCCGGTGACTACCTCTTGATGCTCATCAAGAGAATGCCAAGAGTGTGCAAAGCAGTCATCAAAGCAAAAGGTGGCTACTTTGAAGATCCTAGAATATAAGGCATACTTTCAGTTGTTTCACACTTTTTTGTTAAGTATATAATTCCAGATGTGTCAATTCATAGTTTTGATGCCTTCAGTGTGAATGTACAATTTTCATAGTCATGAAAATACAGAAAAATCTTTAAATGAGAAGGTGTGTCCAAACTTTTGGTCTGTACTGTACATGCAATGATGATATAATAGGTTTTAATTTGGAGACATTGAGGTTATTTGGCATTGAAGCTGGTCATTATAAATGTATATACCGTATTTACTTTGTTTGATGGTAATTGTACTAATGTATCATCTTACCAGGATTCTAATGAGCAAGCCCAGAATAAGCCTTACTTATGTTCATGAATATTTAGGTAAAGAATGCAGCAGAAACATCCTCCATCTGTTAGTAAGAGGTTTCAAGACTGTGGACACAACCAAATACAACAATCTGTATACACGTGTAGAGCCATCTGGTGGCCAAAATGCTTTGTTATTAAAATGTATCCGTAGGGTAAATTAATACATTTACTTGTTAAAAAACTTGTTACACTCTTCTGAAAAGCAGGTATGAAATGTCTGTGCAGAGAAGGAGCAAATATTCTTTATTTGTGAGATGAAATTGTCATCAGAATTTTTTATAGCATCATAATTCAAATTTTGTAAAGTGGTTGTCCCTTATTTTAAAAGTTACACATAATGGACCCATGTTGGTTTAAGAAACAAAAAAAAATAACCTATACTCAGTTCCCGAACCATTGCTACTTCTTTGCACAATGCTGGTCTCTCAGTATCAACATCTGGTATGGACCATCCTATGACCGCTGCAGCCAATCAGCGGCTGCTGACCTGCTGCAGCCTTTGCATTTTGTCAAATCAGGAAGAGAAATGTTTCCTCTTGTTTGAATGAAATGTTAAGGCTGTAGTCGATCAATGGTCGCTAATTGGCTGCAGAGGTCACATGATGTCCTTAGCTAGATGTTGATGACAGGAGACTGGGAGAGTAAACAGTATTTAGTGTGGAAGAGCGGGGCCGGCATGGGAGGCAAGCATAGTTTTTATATTTATTAAACCATGTTAGGCCTATTAGATTTAACTAAATAAAGGCGATTAAATATTAAGAAGAATTAAAGGGGTATTCCCGTCTCCAAGATCCTATCCCAGTATGTAGTAGGTGTAATAATAATAATATTAGCAAATACCTACAATTAGAAATGTAGTATATTTTTTCTGATTCGCTATCTCTCTTACCTCATGTGCAGGCATTGCAGGACCTTAGGTATCCATGGTTACGTCCACTGATAAAGTCACAGTTAGTTAGCTGCTAGTGGTCGTAACCATGGATACCTAAGGTCCTGCGATGCCTGCACATGAGGAAAGAGAGATAGCGAATCAAAAATACTATACTATATTTCTAATTGGAGATATTTGCTAATATTATTATTATTATACCTACTACATATTGGGATAGGATCTTGGAGATGGGAATATTCCTTTAAGTGTCATATACCAGTATTCTATAAGTATGCTAAAGACCCAATATTACTCACCACCGGATGAAGCCTTTGTGGCGAAACATACCTTGAGAGTTATGGGTCACTCGGAGAATACCGTCTGTCACTGATAACAGCCAGGGGGTCGCACAGATGCCACCACTGCTACCCCTTTGTCACAGATGACACCGGAGAGATCACGCAGATCCCATCGCTGCCACCAGTTGTCAAGGAAACGCAACTCAGCTGCCTCCAATCATCAGGACAATTACGCAATTGAGTGATGAGTGATGTTTGAGGCCGCGGCTGCTTCCACTACTAGGGGGAACTCACAGTAAGCGTATGGTATATACCCATCCGATTCCAATGCATGGAATATATACATATACCCAGGTACGGTCACTGCCAGCTCCACAATAACAAAAAGAACCATTAGTTGCCACCACCAATCGTTTATACAGACCGATTGGACACCCGTTACAGGTAGCGTATGGCTTCAGGGGTGTAGTTTACAGAGCAAGAGAAACAGAGCTATTAAATTTTATATATTTAATGCAAAAAGGTAGGCAGTGTTTATAAAAATATACAAAGATGATACAAAATGGGAACAAAACGATATGAATATCTGAAATTACATAAAATAAAAAGGAATAACGGAAGAGAATTACTAAACATGATGTCACGGTAATAGCTCAGAACTTAGCAGATGGAAGCACTCCGATTGGAAAAATGGACCACTCTGACAGCGAACTATGACTTCCAGAATGAACAGTGACCCAAACTCAAAACTGCTTTTTATTAGCTCAAGTTTACACCCACATACCTCCCCTTGATGAGGTCATGTGGGGGCTGACTGTGGGATATGCTAGGTCTGTTTTATGAGATCCTCAACTTACAGGATATCTTCACCCATGAAGGTCCCAGCCGGTAGATATTGTCAACCAACATATTTCTTATCACGATTTAATCGTTACATGGAGATCAAACATGGCCTGGATAGCATTATCCATCCAACCGTTAAGTTGGAAGAGTTAGAATGGCCTTACAGTGATGCGAGTGAATGTGTTCTGTTCGTCCCTTTGCCACGACGCTGAAAATATATCCCCCTTAATTATCGGATTAATGCAAATCCCAATTTTCATCACTGGTCACCGGAAACAGAGTGTCTATGAAAGATGATGTAATGAGAGGAAGATTATGCTTGGGAAGACAGTTCTTCTCCTCTGCATAAATGAATCACAGACTGGTTGTCTGTATCCAAGCAAATCTCCCTGCTGTAATTACCTAACCACTACAGGGGGCTGCTACTTCAATTGAGATTGAGGTGTTTGCTCTTTTTCCCTCTTACCTGTTATAATTAGTTTTTCTCACTTCCCCATATGTTCAATGTGAGGGGGACATGCTCCCTTCCTGGAGATGTCTGTATGGATTTAAATTTTTTCTCTATGACACTGTCCTTCACTTTGCTTTTTCCTAGATATTCTCACCACAGTGGTGCAATTGATAAGTACTATGATTGCAAGCATGCTGTTTGTATTTTGGTGTATCGGACTATTACTTAATATACTGCATAGCCTGGTTCAGGCTGTTATATGTATAAATCTTACCTTTGCCACTCTTGTGCATCAAGTGCCTTCTTAATTTTTACTCTTTGTGTATTTTAAGTGACTTTATTGATTCAATGAATTAATAAAGTTGATATTTTATTACTATAAGGCTATGTGCACACAGTGCGTTTTTGGTGCGTTTTTTCAGCGCAGAAATGGGCCAAAAACGCATTGCAAACCTTATCCTATGGTTTCCTATGACATTTTGCAAGCTCTGTGCACATGATCAGGATTTTTCCTGACTGAATTTCACGTACAGCAAAAGAAGCAGCATGTCCATTCTTTGTGCATTTTTTCTATACAATGCATTGGATAAAACGCATGGCAAATCCGCAGGCAAAAACGCATCAAAAAACGCATAAAAAATGCTGTGGATTTTCTGCAGCGTTTTTACTGCCAAGAGGTGCAGAAACGCTGCAGAAATTTTCCTGATCATTTCTAAATTACTGTTGCATTATAGATTTGAACTCATGAGTTTATTAATTGGTATCATATAAAGTCCCACATAAAAGCACCATATACCATGTTATATATGTTTCTTTGCAGTAGTTATATTCATTTTCTTTTCAGTACAGTTGAAAAAATGTATGCAGGTGCATATCCTAGAACAAAATCTAAAAGAACACTCTTGGTATAAGTCGGATTAACAAAGTCCTATAGAAGGACGCTGTACACAGAGTAAAAAGGACTTATGAACAAAGTCTAAAAAATTTATTTTTATCTCTTCATCAACATTTCTCTCGCTTTAGTAATAAAAGCATTCCCATGAAATAAGTACGGTACATCAGACTTAATTTGTGGCTCTACTACAAATTATACAGCAGGGGGAGCACTAACACCATGCTGACATATATGAATCTCTGAGCTGTTTCGCTGGTGGCTAAAGAAACCAGTGACAATATTGTATAGACATGATTTCAGTAAAGCTGCCAACATCTGTTACTGATAAATATGTGCATCTGGATTTGTGATGATTGAATAAATTAGGCACACTTTTTTTGCACCAACAATCCTAATAATGAGATTTTTCAGAAAAATATGTTTTAATAAAAACAAAATTAATTTGAGGAAATTAAAAAGTTTTGAATATATATTAGTATCATTATTAAGTGACATCACTTTCTCATAGCAGAAACTGGGGCTATGAGACCTAAAAATATTGTAATCTAAAGGGAGCTGTCTAGTTAAGAAAATACATTTTGATATAAACCATTTTGGGACTCCTGGGTTAGAGCAAGACTTTCTGTTCAGGACCCTCATATCACTGTAGAGCGCTTCTCTCGCTTTGAAGGACCTGTCTTGTCCGGCAGTATGCAGAGACCCCATTAATCTGAATGGACTATGTTTAATTTCCCTTGTGGTGACGACGCAGGGAGACAGAATACGTATTGCCTGTTTTACTTACGGTTTACCACTGATTTCTGGGGATCTCAGCAGGGGTACACTTTGTGATGAATGTATTTTCAAGGAGCTACTTTAAAGGGAATCTGCCACCAGGTTTTTGCCACTTAATTTGAGAGCAGCATAATGTAGAGACAGAGACCCTGATTCTAGTGATATGTCAGGTATTCGGCTTCTTGCTGTAGATTTGATAAAATTAACGTTTCATCAGGAAATTATCACTAGAGGGAGTAGTAAAGTCATCATGCCATCCAGCATCCACTGCTGTACAGGATGCAAGAATAGTCCGCGATCGCTGTGTACAGGGAGCTGGGATTAGGTGAGTATAAGTGTTTTTTCTTTATATTTTGCCAATGAATAGAGGGCATATGAGGTTCTAGCTATGTGGGGCTGGCTTTGGGGAAAATGCGAGAGGCTGGCTATGTGGGACATATGTGGGGTTGGCTATGAGGGACATATGTGGGGCTGGCTATGGGGGACATATGTTTGGCTGACTATGGGGAACATAAGAGGGGCTGGCTATGTAGGAAATATGTGGGGCTGGCTGTGGGGGACATAAGAGGGACGGGCTATTGGGGACATAAGTCAGGCTGGCTGCGGGGATATACGATGGGCTGGCTGTGGGAGCTATCACAGGAGGGGCTGTGGGGGACATTATACTGGGAGCTGTGGGGGACATTATAATGGGAGCTTTGGGGGACATTATACTGGAAGGTGTGGGGGACGTTATACCTGGGCTGTGGGGACATCATACTATATAGAATATAAGGGGGCATCATTGTATAGTGGGATGTGGGGGGGGGGGAATCATACTACATAGGGGGCTGTGGTGGACATCATAGTGTATATTGGGGGGATGTTGTGGATATCACACTGTATGGATGGCTGTGGTAACCATCATACTGTGTAGGCAACAGTGTGGGGGGGATACAGTTTGGAGTGGACAACGTGGTGGGCAGTATGAGGATAGAGTGTTAAAAGGGGCACAGAATGGATATGGAGAGGGGGCAGCGTGAAATGGGGGCACAGTATGGAGAGAGGTTAGCAGAGAAAACTAGAGAGGGGACAACCATGGAATAGGCCGTGGTTCATAAGGGTGGATTGTGTAGCAGTTATAGCCGATTATGGCAGACAGTGTGGTGGGTGTAGCTTATTAAGGTGGACAGTGAGGAGGTTATATACTATAGGAGGTTTATTTAGGTCATAATATGGACAGATATATTTATGCAAAAGGCATGATAATATCACTGTTATTTTTAAAGGGCACTGTGTTGGGATTTGCTGCAGAAGTCCGGAGAAGAAGGAATCTGGAGAAGCGAGATGTGATTGTGAAAAGTAATCATGGCGTCTGGACAAGATGGAGATGAAAAGACTCAATCAGAGAAGATGTCAAGCATAAGGTACCTGGATATAAATGATCACTTGTTGATATTGATTATGTCTCATCAGTACTGTGGTTCCTGTATGGTCCACAGTCTGATAAAGACTGATAACTGCCAGCATCTCCTAACCATTGTTAAGGACATACTGGGAGTTATAGGTTCATGAGATACAAATGTATATGGGCCTGACTGAAAGATTCAGCTCATCGGTTTTTAATCACGTGATGTCACAGATCTAATGGAAGGGAAGAATTAGCTGGGTAGAAAGGCAAAATGAGCAATTGTAAGTACACAGTGCTCTATAATATGATGATTACTGCAATATATTAAGAGAATAAAAATTTTGATGGGAGGAGGAGTGCTTCTTTAAAAACAATCATACGTATCCATATCCCTTTATCTGTTTAGTTTCCATTGGGGTATCTGCCAAATGATGGACACTTTAATTGAAACCAAACAGCACCACTCCCTGTTGAGCCTCACCCTTAAAGTACATCACTTTTCTTTTACTTTTGCTGGTATTTTTTTGTGAAAAGGAGGGGATACTTTAGGGGTACTTTTACCTTAGTTTCTGACCCATTCCTTTACTTGGGTGCTGAGGGTGCATTGGGGTGGGAGCGCCGTCAGCTTCATGTGCCTAGCGGCTCCAAAATATCTTGTCCCGGCCCTGATTGGCAGCTTTCTGTCTATGCACAGTGTACACAGAAAGCTGGTAATCAGTGGTGTGGGTTGGGTTATCCAGAGCTCAGCATTCAGGGAACTGGTAGATCTGCAGCAGATAAAGGTGTTCTTATCAAAACTGCAGTAAGCAACCCAGTAAGCGATACATCATTGGAATCAGGGTTTCTGCCCCTACATCATGCTGCTCTCCGATGGGGTAGCAAAAACCTGTTGACAGATTGCCTTTAAAGAGGTTGCAGACAGAAGTCCAATGATACAAGATTGCAGACAGAAGTCCAATGATACACATGAATGAAAGGTTTTTTTTTCTCATGGCTAGTTGAAAAGAAAGTTGAAGCCCGGTGTTACACAGATGAGAATATTTCTATCTCTTCAGTCAATTGTATCATAGTGTTTACTCAGAAGTACTATCAGTTTTCGGTCAGTATTTTTCTCAGGAGTGGGAGCCAAAACCAGGAGTGGGTGATAAATGCAGAATTGGTGACTTGTTTCTATTATACCTTTTCTCTGATTGTTCCTCACCTGGTTTTGGCCCCCACTCCTGAGAAAAAATACTGGCCGAATACTGACCAAATACTGATAGTGGGGCTGTGGACTTGAGCTGAGGCTACACGACTTTGAAAGCCACACAGCTTCCGTGGCCAAAAATTGCTCTGTGCTGCACCTGCATAGTGCGGGTGGATGGGGTGAAATTGTGACCTTTAGTGTACTGCAACTGTGACAAACAAGTTGAAAAAAGTTGGAGCCATTTGAAATTTTTGAAACTTGCTTGTTGCCATACCCTAGAAGTCGCAATGTGATTCTATTCAACTGTGCTGACATTTTTTTAAAACTGACATGTGTTACTTTATGAAAAAGAAAAGGGAAATCCATCGGCACATCCAACAGGAAATAATTAAAAATTCTTAGGTTTCTGAGGTTTCATTTTAGCATGTTTTAGTTTTTTCTTCAATAAAGAACAATTTTTAATTATTTCCTGTTGGATGTGCCGGTGCATTTCCCTTTTCTTTTTCATTTGCTTGTGATCACCAATGGGTGCGGCACCCTCAGGATGGATTCCGGCTTTTGAAATCTACAACTTGGTAAGCTTTCTACATTTCCTCTCCCCTCCTCCCTTCTACGCCATTCTCTGTGTTACTTTATGTAGTAATAACTCCACAGCGCTTCAACATATCCCATTGATTTTGAGACTGTTTTTTTGCGACACATTATACTTTATAATAATGGTAAATTTAGGTTGATATGTTTTGCTTTTATTTATAAAAATATCGTGAATTTGACAAAGAATAAAAAAAAATGCAAAGTTCAAACATTGATTGATTATCCCTTTAATCTAGATTGTCATACCACACCTCATGTCTGCTTTATATCAGCATCATTTGTAAAATGTTGTTTTATTTTATTAACATTTTAGAAGGTTTAAAAATTTTGCAGTAATTTTTCATTTTTTCAAGGAAATTTGCAAAATTTATTTTTATAGGGACCTATTCAGTTTTGAAGTGACTTTGGGGGTCCTATATATTGGAAACCACCCAAAAGTCATACCATTTCAAAAAACACACCCCTCAATGTATTAAAAACTGTTGCCAGGTAGTTTATTAACCCTTCAGGTGCATTTCAGGAATTAATGCAAATTGACTTGACAGGAATGAAAAAGTTTATTTTTACCACCCAACTTTTGATAACTTCTGAATAGGCCGCTATTACTGGCAGACTCTAAGGCCGTTATTTGGCCATGAACTGCTATGGTAAACATCAGGACCACACAATCAAGATCTCAGGGTGCCAATGGGGTTAAAGAGGAAGACCCCACACTCTGTTAACTATTTAGATTCTGTAGTCACTATTGACAGCAGCATCTAAGGTGTTAAATGGCGATGGTCGGTGCCAACACTGATCGTGGTTGATGCAGCAAGTTGTCAGCTATAGTGTAGAGCTGACCGCTACAAGATTGTCACCCGTCAGAGGATGCTAGTCTCTTATTTTGCAGGTCAGTAAAAAGATGTATTGGCGGTCACTAAGGGGTTAAATTGATATAATGCTTAGTAGACTTTATTTTAGCCTTACATAGATGTAGTTCTGCAGTGGACGTTTATTTTTATCAAGCAAATCCAACAGTGCATAGCAATTTGGCTAAAAGTATAAGCATTTTTTTAAATGATAGTTTCTATCTGTTGCATGCACAGTTTTCACTAGTATGTAGTTGTGATGGTCGGCATTTTAGGCACAGTGCACATAGAAATAAGAAATTATTGATTATGCCATTATAAGAGGAGGGTTTTTTAATCTAGGAATGACTTGAATATACGGTTCAAGACTCTTTATAATAGTGATTTGGCTTTTTCTAGTAGAAATATATGGATAAAGGTACTGAGTAGAAAATATCAAAACCACAAAATAATATTAACCTACACAGAGTAAGAAAAATTGTTTGTACTTATCAAAAGTGGTTTAATAAGGAACAGAAAAGGTCACAATGAATTATTCAGGTCCCTTTAATATGTAAAATTGGTGAAAGGGGTGTCTGGTATAAAATAAAAAGTTTGCAGTCACTTGGTGTGACTGCAGACTTGTGAATCTTCCCAGCACACCCACTAGACGGCAGCGCTGTTACGCACGTGGTTGTGGAACCACTGTGCCACGGTCCGGGGAGAGCCTGGAGTGGCGTGACTAAGCGACCACCTGGTTCTTCACTAGGCCCCTGATGGTGTGGTTAGACTTGAACCCAGGTGGACGGCAGGTGCTACTCCAGGACAGAACCCGGAGCCATGGCAGCCAACCCCCAAAGGAGAAGCGAAGCAGGAACAGTCAGGAACGGGTTAGCAGGAGGGATACGGTTGGTAGACAGATGCGGAATCAGGCACAGGCAGGACAGGTACAGGAACATGGGACGGCCACAGCTACAGGATCACAGGTGCAGATTCACAGGTGCTGGATCAGACAGATCAGGAACAGGACTAGGCACAGGCAGGACGGGTTCGGGTATAAGTACAGCAGGACGGACTGGAACAGGTGTTATGTTCTGCTACCAGAGCTAAGGAAAGAGAGGAGATCTGTCCCTACGATAGAACTCAGCTTAATCCCTACGATGTAACAGGGGACCTGATCCTGCGATCAGACCTGCTAAAGTCCTAAGCTAGTCTGTACGGAGACCTATAGATGTGGGGAGGGAATCCCTACAAGTACTAAGGACTGGGAGGAATATGGGACACCTCCTAACAGAAATAGTAGCAGACAGACGAACAAACAAAATATATAGAACATAGAGGTCAGTAGACCAAGAAAACTAACAGAGTTAGATACAGAGCACAGGCTAGCTAGAAAGTAGATATACAATGAAGTCCAGCAAAGCCAGAAGGGCGGAGCAGGATTAAATAGGCCAACAAGGTCATGTGACCAGCAAAGGAAAAAAAAACCTAACAGCAAGGTTCTAACAGTACCCCCCCTTCTAAGAGGATCCTCCGGATCCCCTAGGACCAGGCTTATCAGGAAATCTCCTGTGAAACGCTCTGATAAGTCTGGACGCGGAAACATCATCTGACCTCACCCAAGAGTTATCCTCGGGTCCGAAACCTTTCCAGGCCACAAGATACTGCAAACTACCTCTATACCGTCTAGAGTCAAGGATGCGAGAAATTTCATATTCCCCGTCCTCCACCACCGGAGGAACAGAGGCAGAGGCGTCACCATCCGACACAACAGCTTTTTTTAACAGAGAGACATGAAAGACCGGATTAATTCTCCAGGAGGTAGGAACCTCCAACCTAACAGCAGATTGGTTGACAACCTGAAGCACCTTAAAGGGCCCTACAAACTTGGGACCCAATTTCTTAGAAGGAATCCTCAACCGCAGATTCCTAGAGGACAACCAAACCATGTCACCAACAGCGAACAAAACCTCCTGTCGTTTCCTATCAAAGTAGTCTTTAGATTTTCTGTTGGCCTCCTGAAGATTACCATGCACATCCGTCCAAACTCTTTCCAAATCACCGGAAAAATTCTCCTCCTCAGGCACGGCAGATCCCAACTTGGAGAACGACCCAAACGACGGATGTCTCCCAGAACAACAAAAAAAAGGCGAACAACCAGCAGAAGAAGATGTATGATTGTTCAGAGCAAATTCGGCAAGTGACAGAAACTCAGACCACCCCTCTTGATTGTCTGCCACAAAACAACGCAAGAACTGCTCAACATCCTGGTTTTTCCTTTCTGTCTGGCCATTAGATTCAGGATGATATCCGGACGAAAACGACAAATGAATTCCCAACCTGTCACAAAAGGCACGCCAAAAACGAGCCACGAACTGAGGACCCCTATCAGAAACAATGTCAGTAGGAACGCCATGAAGTCTGACAATTTCCTTGACAAAGGCCTTAGCGAGAGTTTTAGCGCAGGGCAGTTTGACGAAGGGAACCAAGTGACACATCTTGCTAAAACGGTCCACGACCACCCAGATGACAGTAAAACCCTCAGAGGGGGGAAGGTCAGTTATAAAGTCCATAGCCAAATGTGTCCAAGGAGCACTGGGGACCTCCAAAGGACAAAGCAACCCTGCAGCAGGAGTATGTGAGGACTTAGATCTAGCACATATAGTACATTGGCGCACCCACTTAATGACTTCCTTCTGCCATCCAGGCCACCAAAAACTGCGACCCACCAGTCTCTTGGTCTCAGAGATTCCGGGATGACCTGCCAACCGAGATTTGTGACACTCAACAAACAAATCTCTCCTAAAGGTCCCAGGCACAAACAACCTCCCATGAGGAGTGTTAGATGGGGCATTCTCCTGAGCTTTAAGAATCTCATCTTCCAAAACGGAGTCTAAAGCAGCTATCACAACACCTTCTTGTAAAATGTTTTCCTCTTTCTCAGCACCGACTATGGGAGAAAAACTGCGAGACAAGGCATCCGCCTTAACATTCTTAGTACCAGGGATGTAAGTAACGGAGAAATTAAACCGCGAGAAAAACAGTGCCCACCTAGCCTGACGGGCATTCAGGCGCTTGGCAGCATCAAGATATATCAGATTTTTATGATCCGTAAGAACCTGAACGGGAAATTCCGCACCTTCCAAGAAGTGGCGCCAGTGTTCAAATGCGAGTTTAATAGCCAATAATTCCCGATTACCAATATCGTAATTCAATTCAGTCTCCGAAAAATTTTTTGAAAAAAAGGCACAGGGATGTAATCCATCCCCGTTATCCTGAGACAATACTGCGCCAACCCCCACAGAGGAAGCATCAACCTCAACCAAAAACGGCCTAGTAACATCAGGCTGCATAAGGATGGGAGCAGAGGTGAACCTCTCCTTGAGATACACAAAAGCTTCAATGGCCTCAGAAGACCACTGAACCGCATCAGCACCTTTCCTGGTGAGATCAGTCAGAGGTTTGACAATACTAGAAAAATTTTTTATGAATTTTCTATAGTAATTGGCGAAACCCAAAAACCTCTGTATCGATTTCAAACCAATAGGCCTAGGCCATTCCTGCACAGCCTGAACCTTAACCGGATCCATCTCAAAACCTTTGCTGGAGATAATGTAGCCCAAAAAACTAATTCTCTGTACAGCGAACCCACATTTCTCCAGCTTAGCAAAAAGCGAATTGTCCATTAATAACTGTAATACCTCACGCACGCTCCGCCAATGAGACTCCAGATCTGGCGAATAAATCAAAATGTCATCCAAATACACAACCACATTTTTACCGATCAAAGGTCTAAGGATGTCATTAATCAGATTCTGAAAAAATGCAGGAGCATTAGTAAGACCAAAAGGCATAACCAGATTCTCAAAATGACCCACAGGAGTGTTAAAAGCAGTCTTCCATTCATCACCCTCCTTCATGCGCAACAGATTGTATGCCCCCTTAAGGTCAATTTTAGAGAACCACTTGGCCCCCAATAACTGGTTAAACAGATCAGGAATCAATGGCAGTGGGTAAGGATTGCGTACCGTAATTTTGTTAATCTCACGAAAATCCAGACAAGGACGTAAACCGCCGTCCTTTTTTTTTACAAAAAAAAATCCAACCGCCACAGGAGACTTAGAGGGCCTAATGTGACCGGCGGCCAAACTTGTCTGTATGTATTCCTCCAAAGCCTTCCTCTCAGGAATAGTAAGGTTAAATAAACGACTTTTAGGAAGAGTCGCTCCAGGGACAAATTCAATAGAACAATCATAGTCTCTATGGGGAGGCAAAACCTGCGATTCCTTCTCAGAAAAAACTCTCCAAAAATCCTGAATAGGAACAGGCAATTCTCCCCTATCCAAAGCTGCAATACGCCCGTTACAACACTTGTCATAACATTTATGGCTCCAGGATTTAATTTCACTGGTAGACCAATCCAGTACAGGATTGTGAAATTTTAACCAGGGCAAACCCAATATTACTGGAGAAGGCAAGTTATTCAACACTACCAAATCCAATTTCTCATGGTGAACACCATTAATAGTGAGAGGAAATTCACTGACCTTGAGAGTAATATTCTTCAAAGGGGAGCCATCCACAGAAACCACAGCAATGGGGGATGATAAAGGTTCAGGTTTTAAATTGAGTTTTTCCACGAATCCCCCATCAATTACATTCAGTGTAGACCCGCAATCAACAAACACCCGAAATTCCATTAATTTTTCCTGAGCAATCGTGGAAGCAGCTAAAAATATACCCTTGGAATTTAAACAGGCAATACGGGCGTGACTGACCATTTTTTTTTCTTTCTTCATACGAAGCTCACAGCCTTTAATCAAATGACCAGATTTTCCGCAATAGAAACACAAGCCTTCCGAAAAACGACGGTCTTTTTCTTGAGAGCGAGGTGCCACCGATCCAATCTCCATCGGTTCACCACTGTTAGTACACACATTATCATAACCAGAAACTGACATAGCAGAGGATTTGCTCTCATTAACCCTAGCACGCAGTCTTCTATCCACCCGTATAGCTAATTGCATAGCCTGTTACAAATCCTCAGGTGTAGGATAAGCAATTAGCAGGTCTTTAACCCTTTCACTGAGCCCAGCAAGAAATAGACTTTTCAGAGCAGAATCGTTCCACCCTGTTTGAGTCGACCAACGACGGAAATGAGTACAATATTTTTCAACATTACCTGATCCTTGTTTTAAACGTCTCAACTCAGTCTCAGCTGATGCGACACGGTCAGGATCATCATATAATAGTCCCAAAGCAGAAAAAAAACTATCCACTGATCTGAAGCATGAATCACTAGGTTGCAAAGAAAAGGCCCACTCCTGAGGCTCTTTGCGCAAAAGTGACATTATGAACCCTACGCGCTGGGATTCATCCCCAGAGGACTTAGGTCTCAAACGAAAATACAATAAGCAAGCATTTTTAAATGAAAAAAAATTCTCGGTGTTCACCAAAAAATAAATCCGGCAAACATACCTTAGGCTCCAAGAAATGTGCTCCAGGACAGTTACTCACGTGCTGACGGAGCTCGGCCACCTCCAGAGAGAGTCCCTGCAGGCGATGAACCAAATCCTGAACCGACACCATGATGGAACAGAAAAATCTTTCCTTAGAGAATTTGCTGGCTGGACTTACTGTTATGTTCTGCTACCAGAGCTAAGGAAAGAGAGGAGATCTGTCCCTACGATAGAACTCAGCTTAATCCCTACGATGTAACAGGGGACCTGATCCTGCGATCAGACCTGCTAAAGTCCTAAGCTAGTCTGTACGGAGACCTATAGATGTGGGGAGGGAATCCCTACAAGTACTAAGGACTGGGAGGAATATGGGACACCTCCTAACAGAAATAGTAGCAGACAGACGAACAAACAAAATATATAGAACATAGAGGTCAGTAGACCAAGAAAACTAACAGAGTTAGATACAGAGCACAGGCTAGCTAGAAAGTAGATATACAATGAAGTCCAGCAAAGCCAGAAGGGCGGAGCAGGATTAAATAGGCCAACAAGGTCATGTGACCAGCAAAGGAAAAAAAAACCTAACAGCAAGGTTCTAACAACAGGTGCAGACAGGGCGGGCAGGGTTAGGTAAATGGGGCGGACATGATCAGATTCAGAGAGCACAGGTACAGGGACCTTACAACTAGGTAACAGGACACTCACACCTAATGACTCCCAGCCATTGGCTGGGGACATTTTCAGAAACGCGCGTGCAGCCCCTTCGAGAAGCAGGGAGCGTGCGCGTGCGTGTCCTAAGCATTCTCCCAGGAAACCTGCGTATGCTGTGTGCAGGCCCGGGGAGGAGACAGAGACGGCAAGGACCGGAGCAGGATGGAGAGGTGAGTGAACATGCCAGCACCCCTGCTGAGAGGGGGAAGGGGACTCATGCAGGGGCGCTGGGGCTGTCCTAACATGCGCCCTCGCTCTATACACTTGTATGGAGCGAGGCTGCACCCGATACACGGCTTCTGCCCGGGAGTAAGCATATCGCATACATCACCACTATTCCCGGGGCTGTGAGGATTCACAAGTCTGCAGTTACAAGAGTGGAATAAGTTGTGTCCATCCTTAGATTTCTTCAATAATTCCATTTTCTAACAATACAAATTCTACACATCGTCTGACAAACATAACTAGCATAAACAACGCCTGGCATGTAAATGTGAAAAGTGTGCAAAGCTGGTTTTCTGGTATCATTCATTTTGCAATAACTTAAGCCAAAAAGAAAGGTGATCAAGAAAAGATCTCTAAAAATCATGATTGCATATACAAGTAATCATGTGAAAAAGCTAAAATCTACCATTCTTTTTTCTTTTTATGGCAAGGCATAGACAGTGTCACAACCAGTGCTAAAGACTGGGGACATTTAATGCAATTTCAGAATATTCAGTACTGGCAAATACATATCACGAGACATCAGATTCATGAATGTTAATGTCCAGTTCTGCGCTCCCTTTCCTTGGCTTGATGCTAATGTTATCATCTTGCCTCTTCTTCCATTTGCACTATACTGTGCCTGCAGCACATCTGTCTTTGCTCGCTTCCATTACTTTCCTACTGATAAAATACTTTAACCTTCTGGTCGCCTCTTGTTCTGATGTTTCCTCCAGCCTGACAAAAGCTGTACTATGGTATTCCCCCAGGAGGGCACTACGACACTCTGTCACATTGCCTTGTGACAGATGACTGCGATGAACACTGTCCTCTCTAGAATCTTTAGTGCAGAACAGAATAATGCGACTTCTTAGGACACACTTGTGCTTTAAGAAATCATAGCTAATGAGACGAGATCTATATGCTCTATTGGGCTATTTAATTCCCTTTAAAGGATTCATGGTTTTTGCTCTAAAAAGGGCAAGAAGAGCATAATTAGTCTTCTAGGATCAATATTCAGAGCTCCTGGGCCAATTACTGACTAAGATGGTGAACTAAATACTGATACAGTAGTCATAAACAAAAGAGGAAATATGCAATGTTTTCTCAGCTGCCATTGTAAATTATTCATTCCAATTGTTCTTTGCTTTGTAAAGATACTTAAAAAAATAAACATGTTTTTTTTTTATTCTTAAAAAAAGAAAGGCAGAAAGAAAAAGTTAAAACATTTTTTAATCATTTTACTAGGTTTTCAGAGAATATAAGAAAGTGTCCAACAATACGTAAAGAAAATATGAGATAATACTTTGGTATAGACTAGATTTACTGAAACTTATTGAATGTTTAAGAAGTCACATAGTAAAAGGAGAGTAAAGAAAGAGTGATTGAATATGGGCAGGTAAAGGATGTACATGACAGTAGAAAAGTTTCACTTTTTTAATAAAAGAGCATTTGGGTCCCTCGGATGAAGAACCAGAGAGCGCACCAGAATGATAGTTTTTGGGTGCAGGGGCCAAATACTCGAATAGTTTAATTTGGACATAGGATGTCCTGTTGGGACAACCCCTCGTCTACTCAAATGCCATATGATTGAATTTAATAAGATAAATAGATAACAATGCTACTAACATCACATTTGTCATTAGCAAATCAGGTCATATTTTCCTTCCTGACATAAACAATGAAAGATGTAATCTAATTGGATGACAGAAACCATTGTTTTTATTATCTCTACTTTTATAAGTTTTATAAGTCTCCAATGGTTTTTAGGATTTACAGCAATATAGGTTGCATGCTGGTTGCAATAAAAGTGTGGGTCACCATCTTTATGACATCAATGATTCCTTATGGGAGGAAAAATTGCAGGAAACGTGTGACAATTAGGAAACGCAATACATTATATATAAGAAGCATCTCTAAAAAAACTTATACAAAACCATTAAAGAGGCAAAGAGCCTAAATGGTATATTAAAATGACATACTTTATTAATAGAAAAATAGTAACAGTCATTTATAAGATAGTAAATTGGTAAGGCTACACGGGCAACATATGAAGCCCATAAATGTCAAGAGACAAAGGGAAAGATATGGTAAGATAGCAATTAAATGATATATAAAGAAAAGCACAAATATATATATCGGTAAACCAGGGGAGGAGTCCTGAGGAGATAATTTGCATATTCCCACTGCATTTTGGGGTAAGTGAAGAGTCTCCGCGAGCTCAAAGAACACTGGATTTTGGCTGTTGGAGCTGAAAAGAGGACATCGGTAAACCGCGCGCCTAACGGCGCATTTTGAAGCATTTTTCACTGTTTTCAGAACATTAACAGTAAGAACATGGAAGAGTCCAGGAGCCATTTGGTGAGCTGCATATCCTGCTACATGTTCACAGACTTGCCAGTGGAAAAGCCAAACTTCACATGCCAGAAATGCAAGCTTGTGTCCCTGTTGGAGGAAAAGTTGCGAAATCTAGAAGAGAGGTTAACTACCTTGAAAATCATTAAGGATGGTGAAGAGTTCTTAGACAGAGCAGAATTATCTCTTCATGATTCAGAAAGAGAAGAAATTCGAACTGCACCTGACGAAACAGAGGAATGGAAGCATGTGACCCAGAGAAGCAGAAGGATCGAGAGGCAGTCAGCACCCATACTGCTCAGGAACCAGTACCAGGCTCTCACGCAGGAGAACCATGAAGAAATACAGCAAGATAAGACTTTGCCAGCAATGAATAACCTTGTAAGCCCTCAGAATCCTCCTGGATGGAGAAAGAAGAATGTTGTGAAGAAAAAACGGAGAGTGGTGGTCATGGGGGATTCCCTGTTAAGAGGAACAGAGGCCGCTATCTGCAGACCAGACATAACCTCAAGAGAAATGTGCTGTCTTCCTGGAGCAAAAATTAAAGATGTGTCTGACAGGATATCAAGACTCTTCAGACCTACAGATCACTACCCATTCCTGCTAATACATGTGGGGACAAATGACACCGCAAGAAAGGACCTGGAAACCATCTGCAGTGACTTTGAAGACTTAGGCAAGAAAGTGAAAGAATTGGGAGCGCAGGTGGTCTTCTCATCCATCCTCCCAGTGGATGACCATGGAACAATGAGGTGGAATAAGATTCTACAGGTGAACAACTGGCTACGTCGATGGTGCCGTCAACAAGGATTTGGATTTCTGGATCACGGAATGAATTACCTATACGATGGACTACTTGCTAGAGATGGGGTGCACCTTACGAAGACTGGAAAACATGTATTTGGAAGTCGCCTTGCTACACTCATCAGGAGAGCTTTAAACTAGAACAATGTGGGAAGGGAAGCAAAAGGCCAGAAAAAGCCATACAGCTGACAAATACTATTGAGATCTCTGCTACTGGAAGTGGAAAGAAAGAACAAAGACAAAAAAATCTAAATAAAAATATGGGAGGAAGAGAAACCAATCACAAACTAAAATGTTTTTATACAAATGCACAAAGCATGGGCAACAAACAAGGAGAATTGGAACTACTAATGCAGGAAAAGAAATATGATGTCATTGGAATCACTGAAACTTGGTGGGACGATACACATGATTGGAATAAAAGGCTAAAAGGATACAACTTATTTGCAAGAAACAGACTTGATAAACGAGGAGGAGGTGTCGCATTGTATGTTAGAAAAGCATATATCTGCACAGAGATTGAAGCTTCAGAGACTGGGAGTTCTGTGGAAACTGTTTGGGTAAGAATACAAGGAGAGAACAACGGAAAGGACACCATTGTAGGCATTTACTACAGGCCATCTGGGCAAGCTGAAGATTTGGATGAACTCTTTATGTATCAAATGACCAAGTTCTCCAAAAAATATGACGTAGTGGTCATGGGAGATTTCAACTATCCAGACATTTGTTGGGAATCTCTCTCAAGTAAAACTAACAGGTCAAGCAAATTCTTATCCTCTCTTGCTGACAACTTTATCTTCCAAAAGGTATCGGAGAAAACAAGGGGATCTGCTACTTTGGATCTAATCCTTATAAACAGGGAGGAAATGGTTGAGGAGGTAAAGGTGGCTGGGACCCTAGGAGGCAGCGATCATGCTATTATAGAATTTTGGATAACTAGAGGAGGAAGACATGTGAAGACTCAAACTTCAAGGTTAGATTTTAGAAAGGCAGATTTTAAGAGACTCAGAAAGAGAATAGGAGGGATCCAATGGCTGGATGTCCTTAAGGACAAAAATGTCCAGGAAGGATGGGAAATTTTTAAAAATGAGATTCTCAAAGCACAATCGTTAACAATCCCGAAAAGTAGGAAGAATGGGAAGCATTTAAGGAAACCAGGATGGATGAACACAGAACTTAAACACATGCTAAAAGGAAAGAAAGAAATGTTTATTAAATGGAAAGAGGGAGGCATATCTAAAGAAGATTATAATGCAGTCTGCAGATCCTGCAGGGCACGTATCAGGCTAGCTAAAGCTGACAATGAATTAAGGCTTGCAAGAGATGTCAAAAGCAATAAAAAAGGATTTTGGGGGTATGTCAAAAGTAAAAGAAAAGTCAAAGATGCTATAGGATTTTTACAGGATGAAAATGGAGAAATGGTAAGAGAGGATGTTGAGAAGGCCGAACTTTTTAATTCCTATTTTGCATCTGTTTTCTCTCAGAAAGAAAATGTAACATCAACTGATCTTCACTGTCCTTTTAAAGGAATAGAAGAATCCAAGTTATCTGTAAACAGAAAGATTGTGAGGGAATATTTAGCTAACATAAATGAGTTCAAGTCTCCAGGTCCAGATGAATTACACCCCAGAGTACTGAAGGAGATCGTAGAAGAAATTTTAGAACCACTCTCCATAATCTTTGAAAATTCTTGGAGAACAGGAGAAGTCCCAGAAGACTGGAGAAGAGCAAATGTTGTTCCTATCTTCAAAAAGGGGAAGAAGGTGGACCCAGGGAACTATAGGCCGGTGAGTCTGACTTCTATACCAGGAAAGATCTTTGAACAAATTATTAAACAACATGTATGTAAGTACATGGATAAGAATGAAGTGATTAACCAGAGTCAGCATGGGTTTGTAACTAACAAGTCATGTCAGACTAACTTAATTTCCTTCTATGACAGAATCACTGACTGGGTGGATCAGGGAAATGCTGTATAGTATATCTTGACTTCAGCAAAGCATTTGACAAAGTATCTCACACCATCCTTATTGAAAAAATGACCAAGTATGCAATGGACAAGGCAACTGTTATGTGGATTCATAACTGGCTTAGTGATCGGACTCAAAGGGTGGTTATAAATGGCTTCACATCCAGCTGGATGAATGTCTCAAGTGGGGTACCACAGGGCTCTGTCCTGGGACCTGTATTGTTCAACATCTTCATCAATGATTTAGATGAAGGAATTGAGGGTAAACTGATTAAATTTGCTGATGACACAAAGCTAGGAGGGATAGCTAATACTAGAGAAGAGAGAGAGAGGATTCAAAAAGATCTAAATTACCTGGAGCAGTGGGCTGCAACCAACAGAATGGTTTTTAACAGGGAAAAATGCAAAGTACTACATCTGGGCAATAAAAATGAAAAAAGCATATACAGAATGGGAGGAATAGAGCTAAGCAACAGTACATGTGAAAAAGACTTAGGTATACTAATAGATCATAGACTGAACATGAGTCAACAGTGTGATGCAGCAGCAAAAAAGGCAAATACAATTCTGGCATGTATTAACAGAAGCATACAGTCTAGATCACGTGAAGTCATTATCGGTCTTTACTCCTCTTTGGTCAGACCTCATCTGGAATACTGTGTACAGTTTTGGGCACCACATTTTAAAAAAGACATAGACAAACTGGAACAAGTTCAGAGAAGAGCGACCAGAATGGTGACTGGTCTGCAAACCATGTCCTATGAGGAACGGTTGCAGGATTTGGGAATGTTTAGCTTGCAAAAAAGAAGACTGAGAGGAGACTTAATAGCTGTCTACAAATATGTCAAGGGCTGTCACATTGTAGAAGGATCATCTTTATTCTCATTTGCACAAGGAAAGACTAGAAGCAATGGGATGAAACTAAATGGGAGGAGACACAGATTAGATATTAGAAAAAACTTTTTGACAGTTAGGGTGATTAATGAGTGGAACAGGCTGCCACGAGAGGTGGTGAGTTCCCCTTCAATGGACGTCTTCAAACAGAGGCTGGACAGACATCTGTCTGAGATGATTTAGTGAATCCTGCTTTGAGCAGGGGGTTGGACCAGATGACCCAGGAGGTCCCTTCCAACTCTACCATTCTATGATTCTATGATTCTATAAGAATGTCAGATGGTAAGTATATTTTTGCTTATGTTTTTTAGAATTATATTGCTTTACATAGAATTATATTGCTATTTTACCCACTGCACCCCATTGTCTCTTGACATTTATGGACTCTGTTTAGTATTGCGCATATAGCCTTTCCAATTCACAATCCTATATATCACCCATTACAATATTGATTTTTCTGCTGATAAAGCATGTATTTTTAATATACCATTTAGGCAATAACTCTTTGTCTCTTCATTGGTTTTGTAAAACTTGTGACAACTGCAAGAATCCCAAAAGCATTAGAGCTCTAACAATTGTTGTTTTGATTCTAAAATCTTAAAATATTTATGTAATGCAAAATTGAGTACTGTAGCATCTTAATAACTGTTCGTCTAATTGTAGACTTATCAAATAAATGCTTACTTAGATCACTGATTGCTAGTATAGGGTCCCCGTACACTTGGAAGCCCTTGGTTGTTCGGTACACTACTGATAAGCTCCCCGCAACTGCATTTTGCCACCTCCCCCGGACAGGGAGTCGGCCATTCTCTGAGTGGAGTGTCAAGCAGACAGCCGGCTCAGAGAAGGTGCAGTGCGCGACCTCCCTGTGATCATCTGTACTTGCATCTTTTAGACGCAAGTACAGCTGGGCAACATCATCAGCGTGATCAGGTTACGTGATCACAATGCTGACGTCACTCGCCGGTGCAGCAAAAGCACAAACAACATTGGTGATAAGTGCACCAGTGGAGCTGAAGACACCGAAGATTTCTTGTAAAGAGGTGGGGAAAATTTAAGGACACAGTTTGGGGAGCGAGGAAGGGATGGGTGCGGATACAATGTGGGGAGTGAGGGGGGAGCGGGAGTAATTTAAGGATACAGTATGAGGAGCAAAGGCGGAGATGGGGGGCATGTATGAGGAAACAGTAAAAGGGGGGATGGACACAGGCATAGTATGGTGAGTGGGGGGATGGATGCAGACAGTATGAGAAGCAAAGGCGGAGATGGGGGCATGTATGAGGAAACAGAAGGGGGATGGACACAGACATAGTATGGTGAGTGGGGGGATGGATGCAGACAGTATGAGGAGAGGGGTGGGGAATGTATGCAGACAGAATGTGGAGGATGAGTGCAGACACACTATTAGGAGCGAAGGAGGGGAATGTATGCAGACACAGTATGGGGAGAGAGGGAGGGGATAAGTGCAGTCACAGTATGGGGAGTGAGGCAGGGGATGGATGCAGACACAGTATAGTGAGTCTGGGGATGGGCGCAGACACAGTATAGTGAGTCTGGGGATGGGTGCGGACACAGTATGAGGAGCAATGGGGGAGAATGTATGTGGACACAGTATGAGTAATAGTGGGGGAATTTATGTGAACACAGTATGAGGAGCGAGGGGAAAAATGTAGGTGGACACAGTATGACTAACAAGGGGGGAATGTATGAGGACACAGTATAAGGAGCGAGGGAAAGAATGTATGCGGACACAGTATAGGGAGCAAGGGTGATGGGATGGGTGCGAACAAATTATGGGGAGTCGGGGGATTATGAGGAGGCAGTATGGAGAGCGAGGGGGTAAATATGTGAGGAGACAGTATGGTTAACAGGGGGTATGTGAGAGGAGATAGCATGAAGAGGGAAGGGAGAATGTCTAAGGAGAATAATGTGAGGAGACAGTATGGGAGGAGAAATATGTAAATGACACAGAATAGATGCTGAGTAGTGTGGGGGGTTAGAATGGGGGGGACAGTGTAAGTGCACAGCCAGGAGACAGGACATTTGCCAGGATCTCTATTGAGCACAGGAGACAGGACATTTGCCAGGATCTCTATTGAGCACAGTGCAATACACTGCAGGTCATTTGCCAGGATTTCTATTGAACATAATGCAAGAACATAGTGCAACACTCTGCAGGACATTTGCCAGGATATCTATTGAGCATAGTGCAACGCTCTGCAGGACATTTGCCAGGATTTCTATTGAGCAAAGTGCAACGCTCTGCAGGACAGTTTATTTGGAGCGAACAAAAGGATCATCATATAAAAACGTAGGAAACACCATTTACTGGAACCTTTACCTGTATATCCAATTGGTTTATATCCATATAAAATACTGATATTATTTCTACATTTTAGTTTTGGATTCACTTCTTAGCGCATCTCCAACTTTTTACATTGGATTTTTACTGGTTTCACTAGTCTGCACTTAGGCAAAGGTGCTCTTCAGTTTGTAGCTTAGAAGTTAACAAACACAGCGCTAGTGCAAAACCTTTTTTCTATGTTAATAAAGTGTTGTGCCGTAAGACAAGCTAAGGATTACTGCGCTTTTATTTATGTTAGGAGCATTAAAGGGGTTGTCCAAGTTTGTGATGAGTCTGTAGTCATTCTATGTTACTTCTGAATTCTCACCACATGCCCTGCACACTGTCTGGATTCTCTGGTACTGGCAGAGAGAGTGGGAGGACACGAAACCACAAGTATGCAATTTGCATACATGTGGTCGCGTGAGGACTAGACATGCGTGGCCTGACTCAATAAAAATGATTTTTTAGCGAGGCCGGACACGTCTAGTCGAAATGTGGTCAGAAGTATACAAATCGCATCCTTGAGCTCACATGACCGTCTACTCTCGTCCCCGGCAAGGGAGAATCCTAAAAGTGTGCAGTGCATGTGCTCTGAGAATTTAGAAAGTCTGCAGTCACCAAAAGTGATTGCAGACTGTTAGCTCAAACCTGGACAAGCCCTTTAATAATAAAATGAAGCCCTGCAGCATGCTAATCCTAACAGCGTGTAATATACTGTCAGGCTTCAGCTCTGCTTGCTGGTTCCAGCGGTTATCACATGGCCACTTCACCCATATGCGATTTTCATACTTACGGTCATGTGACAACTAGCTTTCCAGCCTCCTTCTCTCCATTTTTCATTGAACATTGAGAGAATTAGAAAGAGCAGCTCATTGGCACATGACTGTAAGTGTGCAAATCGCATATGTGCTTGGGGGAGGAAGGTGGGTCGAAACTGAATTCTTGCCCTGGGTGCCAGAGAATCTAGATATACCTCTGCACAGAGCCCCTAAGTGCCAGAAGAACAGAATCCCCCCACCCCCTTCAAGTGACCTCATTTTGGAAATTACACCCATCAGGGAATTTATCTACAGGTGCAGTGACATTTTGAATCCATGTTCTGAGTGAAAATTGGCAAATCAGCCACTGTAGTGCCCTTACATTGTGCCAAGCTCATGCTTCTGGAGACATGGACCCCGTAGATTAAGCAGGCTCTCATCACTACAGAGATGCCAAACATGTTGACACTCAATGTGGTTTAGGCACACTGTGGGGCTCAGAAGGGAAGGAGGCATTTAGATTTGGGAGTGCTGAATTCGCTAGTTTTCTTTTGTGGGGCGAGGAACCACAGCGCTTTTCTGTAGCATTTGTGCTACCAGTAACGTGGAAGCCCCCTATATTTCCATTGATGGATGAAGGACCTGAGTGTGAACTTGCTTTTTTGTGGATTGAGATGAAGCTTTTATTGAGAACATTTTACATAAAAATTTGGATCACATTTATCCTGTTCTTTAAGCTAAGCACTTTCATCTAAATCTCCGACTAACGAGATTTAAATGAAACTCCGATGGATCCATTTACTATAATGAGGCAGCAGAGTTACTCTTGACTCCTTCTGGCCTCTGTTCAGCGGTGTCCTTCTTTTCAGAGGTGCACAAAATTGTGGTCAGCCGCGCTTTTATGAATGTTTAAAAAGACGGAGACCACCAGATCAAAGGCCAGACAGTGTCTACAGTGTCTTCATCTGCCTCATTATAGGAAATCTTCTACCGGGGGTTCCGTCTGTATCACGTATTTCAGAGATTTACACAGAATCCCCGATGTAAGCGCTGTGTAAATGCTCAGTGTAGGGCGCAGAATAAATGTTAGCCGAGCTGCATTCTTTGTGAGGCAAAATGAACAAATCAACAGGAGGTGAAGAATTGGTTTTATTTATTTTTTACGCCGCTCCTCATGCGGTATAAGTGATTAGATGACTTTATTCTTCGGTGTGATTACAGCAATACCAGATATATATTGTTTGTTTATATTTGGCTGCTATCACACATTAAAAGACGCTTTTTTTTTTTTTTTTTACATAAGCTCTGAAAAAGGCCACTAAATGGGTACCAAAACGCAACGTAAAGGCACCCTAACACTAGCTATAAAATTGGCCCATAGATAGGTAATTCTGACAAATTAAGTACTACTCACTGTACATGTTGATGTCTCTGCCGCTTGAGCACCGCTTCTCCAATGCTCCCCCCAGTTGTTTTTTTTTAACAGGTGTGCATCCACTTTACAGCACATCCAGCAATTGCACCCAATCGCAGGATTCAGCAGTCTCGTCCTGTCTATATGCTTTACTCTTGTTGTGGCAGATGGGTTTGGATGCTGTAAACTTAATAGCCTCATTTCTGTGACTCCCCCATCACAGTCCTCACATTACATCCAGGGTAAGAAGAAATTGTATGTAGAGTCATCAAGTATACGTGATCCCACTGCATACTGCTCAAAGGGTGCTCAGGAGATGATAATGGGAGAGCCCTTGACTGATTCATATCTGATTGATATCTGCCTTGGATGTATGGCATTACAACTTTTCCTGTACAGCCTTTGTGCTAGTAATCCCAAGGCTAAATTGGCATCAAATGTTTAATTTGGTCATGTTGTGGTTCCTGTTCTGTGAATTCACATGCACTCATCTATATCATGCAGGGAGAATGCAATCAACTATCTTTGTTTGTAAGTGTCTTTATCATGCAAATAACATATCGGTTACCATTTTCATATATGATTAAATTAAATGTACAATAACCTTCTTAAACAAATGGGATATCAAGATGTAATTGTATTGCTTATAAATAAATGAACAGTATACTATATTGTATGCAACCTAAACCCTTAACCATCTAGTGATGTTGCAGTAGTAGCCAATGCAAACTGGAGAACATCAACTACATGAACATTCATGAATCACTTGGTTCACATTAGCAAGATCTCATGTACATTTCTGTAACTAATAAATATTAGTAAGCCATTATTGTAAGGTATATAACTAAAACAAGACATTGTTACGTAAGGAAGTTGTCCACAACTTGGACAACCCCTTCTCATATCCCATGCTTGGCCCCGATAAAATGGGGCTCTCGTGTGGTTGTTGTGACACGTGAGCCTGGCGCCCAATCAGCGCTGGCGTCACTGGCCTCACCTTCGGACAAATCGAACATCAAGAGGAAGTTCGGGCTGCGGCTGCTCTTTCACTTCCTCTTGATTTGTCCGAAGGCGGAGACAGTAACGCCAGTGCTGATTGGGCGCCGGGCGTCATAACAAACACACGAGAGCCGCGGGAACGCGAGTGCCGACACCACTGGAATGGCGCCAGCACAGAAGGTGAGTATAAGCTTTTTTATTTTATCAGCGCCAAACATTCAGATCAAGAATGGGTTGTCCTATTAGTGGACAACCCCTTTAATTAGAATACAGGGAATTATATCCAGCAGGTGAATGTACGCTGTTGATGTTGTTGCTTTTTATTTTAACACATTCTCTACTCCGAGTTCATTCTATACCCTGGCCAGCCCTTTTAAAGGGAATCTGACAGCAGGGTTTTGCTATGGAACCTGAGAGCTGCATGATGTAGGGGCAGGGAGACAGATTCCAGCGATGTTTCACTTACTGGGCTGCTTGGTGCAGTTTTGATAGAATCCTTGTTTTCTCTACTGTAGATGTAGGGGTAGTCAGAATGAGGAGCTCTGTATAACCCCACCCACACCACTGATGGTGGATTATCAGCAAGCTGCCAATCAGTGGAAGGGGGTGGGGTTACATAGATTATCTGGACTGGCTTGAGTGTGACACCTAGTCTTGCAGTGATAATCACCTGCTGATAAAAGACAGATTGTATTAAAACTAGAGCAAGCTGCTGAGCAAGTGACACACTCCTGGAATCAGGCTCTCTGGCCTACCTCATGCTGCTCTCATATTAAATAACAAAAACCTGCTGACAGATTCCCTTCAAAAAGTATCTAGTTTCTGTCAGTGTCTGCCCTTTTAATTTTAAAAAATAGCAGGCAGCTACACACAGATGATTTTTACTAAGTATAATTTATTAACAAAAATGGGCAGCATAAATGATCTGGCTTTCTAGCAAAAGCCAGGTTCGAATTTCCAGGTTGTGCAATCTCTGCATGCAGAGCAGAATCCCATAGCCCTCTATGGCCCTCCTCACTGTGAAAGTGTGAAGTATTGCAAGATCTTACACTTTGAAATAAAGCAAGCGCTGCCGCATCTTTTACAAATAGGTAACCGCTGTAGTTATGTTACTGATAAGTCTATATGTTGTGATCCCACAGCTCGGAAGTTCGGACTCAACTTTTGCTAGAGAGTTGGGTCATTAATGCTGGCTTTAGGGAAACTTCTGGTAACTAAAAAAACAGCCACAAAAAGGTGATAGCTAATCTTTAACCCCTTACTGACCGGAGCATTTTCCGTTTTTGCGTTTTCATTTTTTGCTCCCCTTCTTTCCAGAGCCAGAACTTTTTTATTTTTTTGCTCAACATGGCCATGTGAGGGCTTATTTTTTGTGGGACGAGTTGTACTTTTAAACGCCATCACTGGTTTTACCATATTGTGTACTGGAAAACGGGAAAAATATTCCAAGTGCGGTGAAATTGTGAGAAAAAATGCAATTCCGCAGTTGTTTTCTTTTTACCACGTTAACTGAATGCTAAAACTGACCTGCCATTATTATTCTCCAGGTCATTACGAGTTCTTAGACACCAAACATGTATAGGTTCTTTTTATTTAAGTGGTGAAAAAAAATTCCAAAGTTTGCTAAAAAAAAAAAAAAAAAAGGCACCATTTTCTGAGACCCGTAGTGTCTCCATTTTTCGGGATCTGGGGCCGGGTGAGGGCTTATTTTTTGCGCGCCGGGCTGACATTTTTATTGATACCATTTTGGGGTAGATCCGATGTTTTGATCACCTGTTATTGCATTTTATTGCAATGTTTCGATGACCAAAAAAATGTATTTTTGGTGTTTGGAATTTTTTTCTCGTTACGCCGTTTACCGATCGGATTAATTCATTTTTTATATTGATAGATCGGACGATTCTGATCTCGGCGATGCCAAATATGTGTATGTGGGGTTTATTTTTTATTATTTTATTTTGAATGGGGCAAAAGGGGGGTGATTTAAACTTTATATATTTTTTTTTTTTTCATATTTTTAAAAACATATTTTTTTACACTTTTCGCATGTTTCAATAGTCTCCATAGGAGACTAGAAGCAGCAGCTGTCCATTCGCCTCTGCTATATAGAGGCGATGAGCAGATCACCTCTATATAGTAGAAATGCTCACTTGCTATGAGCGAAGACCTCGGGTTATCATGCCAACCCATCGGTGATCACTTGACGGGACTTCCCAGAAGCGCGAGTTAAATGCCGCTGTCAGAGATTGACAGCGGCGTTTAACTGGTTAACAGACGCAGGTGGATCGCGATTCCACCCGCGGCTGTTGAGGGCATACGTCAGCTGTATAAATCAGCTGACATGTGCCCGGTTCAGCGTGGGCTCAACGCCTTTCCGACGTGGTCAGTAACAGTACGCACCAAAGGCGTTAAATTCCCTGATAAACAACCAAAAAGACACTAAAACGTTAAGATTCAAGAACACTGAAAAAGCAAGCGTAAAGGACACTAAAAGAGATAAAATAGCAATAAATGTAATTATCTCCTCAAATATATATGTTAACAATATTTATAACTAAAAGCAAAATGAAGTTCTTGAACACTGAAGTATTTGGATTATTTTTCTCTTTGTTCCCATGCTGCTTTCACGAATATAAAGTAATGTATGAAAGAATAAGAAGCAGGGGTGCTCAATGTGTAAAATCAGTGAGATTAGGTTGAGGAATAAAGACTCAAAGTAGCCATTCACCTGGTAAGGTTGTGCAGATAGCGTTTAAGATCTGCAAAGGGTTTAGGAACTGGTCGGACTTGGCTGCTGCTCCACCCGCGGAACCTGACCAAGTCAGGCAGGGAAGTGGAGAAAAAACAATTCAAAGATGTAGGAGCGGCCGAGTCCAAGGAAGACAAAGTAACCAGAGGATTGGAAAAGGGGGACTTGATTGACAACGTGTTTTGGAGTTGTTCTAACTCCTTCATCAAGTACAAAATATGAGGCGTACAGACACATAATATAGTGAACAAGAATGACATAATGCTAGGATACTTTGTTGTTATATTTGTTGTTAAATTTGACTTATCAAACGTGCATTGTGGTTGAAATAGATTTTTTTAATGAACTTTAGTCTAATATTTTTTAATGCGCTCTTGTAGTTTTAGGTGACTTTAAAGTCAGCCGTCATGTCTGTACCTTAGGAATAAGAGTATTTTTGGTCATTATATCATGCATTTTTACCAATTTTGATCTGAATGGAGGACTTTATAAGGCAGCACTGAGCTCTGTAGCTGTCAATCCAACAAAGTGGTGAAATAGAACATTTACTAGAAAACATCAGCACGACTGTGTATCTTTCTATCTCTCTCTCTCACACTGTGCCTCTCCCTCCTTCACTTTGCTATCTCCATAGATTTGAATAGGCAGCAAGTAATCTGATCCCTCAGTGAGCTGATAGTTCACCTTATCCGGAGCCGGATGGATTCTAGCTGTATTTCATAGTGAATGTTCAGTTACAGATACAGGGGGATGAGAAGAAGTGGCTCATAAGTGGAGAAAAAAAGCATATGTTTCTCATAAGACATAAGTGACGAAACCGCTTCTTATCTTAATCAGCCAGACGTCTAGATTTGTTATGCCAAGAGAAATGCACTATTGTGTTTGTGTTGACTTAAGAACTTGTGTGTTTCTTAGGTGGGTCAAGAAGGACAGACCAGTATTTGTATAACCCTGAATGTTGTCGTCTCTTGGATCTGAAACAATGATGTTTGTTACAATGCTAATTGCATATTGTACTAAAGCCAGCTAGATGTTTATTTACAAGAGCCCCCAGCTATACCAACTATGTAAATTGATTAAAGGCTGTTCTACATGTTTATTGTCCATTTAGCGGTTCAATAAAGTATTGCCACACTGTTTTACCCTCATCCTGTGTTGTCTGAATAGTATTACGCCCACGGAAGATCACGGGTCTTCACAATATATTACAAAGTTTATTTTCCTATTATTGATTCCAATGTATAAAGGTTATTAATTAAGATCTGAAAGTTGACTGATTGACTGCAAACTAAGTGATTATCATCCAGCAAATGCCTATATGTCAATGAAGCATGTGTATGTTTATCTTAAAGTGAATTTGTCACCATGTTTTCACAACCTAATCTGAGAGCAACATGATGTAGAGGCAGAGACCTTGATTCAATCAATATGTCACTTATTGGGCTGCATTGAGTCATTTTGATAAAATCACTGTTTTATCAGCAGGAGATTATCACCAGAGGACTAGTGAACCTGCTGCCATGTAGTCCTCCATATGAGCTCTGTTTAACCCTGCCTCCAACAAGGGATTGGCAGCTTTCTGTCAATGCACAGTGTAAAAAGAGCTCAGAATTCAGAGAAATGGTAAATCTGCAGCAAATAAAACAGTGTTAAAAACTACAGCAAGCAGTCCAGTAATTGATGCATTGCTGGTATCACAGTCTCTGCCCCTACATCATGCTTCTCTTAGATGGGGTACCAAAAACTTGGTGACAGAATAGGGACAGAAATTTTGTTGGACTATGAGTATAACAACTTGGTTTTGATAGTATTTTGACAAGAATGGTAAGCAAGTTCCTTGTTTATAGAAAAACATATCTAATTACCATTATTTTAACTGACAAAAAACAAACTTAAAGGGGTTTTTAGATTATTAAAGCATTGTAATTTATTCAGAAAAGAAGAAACTTCACAATTTACTTGCTTTTAAAATTGTGCTCTGTTCCTTAGCTGTCATACACTGACGAGCAAAAGATAACAATGTTTTGAAATTTTGACTTTCAGGCTCCATATCTCACTATCCACTACTGCTTCTAAAGTGAGACTACCATCATTTTATAGACAATCATCTTGGCTATCTCATACATAAATTTGACTTGCAACTATTTAGTATGTGATTAGTAGTGTTGAGCCACCCCCGTAGTGTTCGAGTTCGGTTCGGTTCGTCGAACACCCGTGTGTTCGCCGAACTGTTCGTCGAACTGTTCGTCGAACACCTTCGAACACCGTTAAAACCAATGGCAGGCAAACAAAAACACATAGAAACACATAGAAAACACCTTCAAAGGTGTCCAAAAGCTGACAAACTGCTCAGAAGACACAACTAACACATGGAAAAGTGACAAGTACATATAGTCATGCGAAAAGAAAAGAGGTGGAGGAGTAAAAGGAGGGGGAGACACAGATATAGGCATGTCATGCCCTTCTAAAATCCAAAAAGTGAGAAGCCGACACTTCCAGTCCGCTCCTGCCCGTGCCACCTCCGCGTCGCCGGGTTTGTGCCAGAGCCGCGGTGAACCCTGATGGCCAGCCCCCCTCTCCCAATACTGGTGCCTGTCCACTGGTGGGTCGAGCGAGCCCCCCTGTGGTGGAGGCAGCTCTAAGCTTTTTAATTTAAATTGTCTCTCTAATTTGAATGAATACACTTTAAATCCATTTACAAGGATCTATTGGAGGGCAAGTCTCATGCCAGCAGCCGCGTAATTCCAGCTCCAGTAGCGTCCACTAAAGCTGCTGCAGTTAAAAAGCTTTTATAAGGATCGAGCTCGGCTGTCCACCGCAAGGCATCCTACTGCCAGTCCCAGCCCCTATGCCTTGGGGTGCCTCCTGATGCTCTTCACTAAGTATCCCATGGTCCCGAAGCATTTCCTTTGAAAAAATTATGTGTCTAAACTACAGGTGGTGTAGCTTGCTTAACAGCCGGGATAATCCGCTGATTAGCAGACACTGCTACTAGGCACAAAGTATTTCCTGGGCTAGATGCAGTTAAAAATTTGTAATTAGATACTCTCGTTGGATGCTGAGAAAGCATTCCATAGAGTCTCCTGGCACGCCATATATGATTCTCTTAAAAAGCTTGGGGTAGAGGTCTAGTGGACCCTTTTATAGCCAAAATCACGGCCCTGTATCACAATACGTCACCTAGGCTGAAGATAAATGGAACTGTAGCACCCTGAGGGCTCGGTTGCTACAGACGTATTGCACCTCACCCAGAGGTGTGATATCTCACTCTCAGGTAAGGATGGAGTGTGGATCAGGACCCGACACCTGCATGCATTACACCCCATTGCCGTGGGGCAGGGCGACCAATATGCCCCTGAGATGGGCACGACAGTCCCTGTCCCTGGCTGGAGTGGGGGGAGGGAACACTGAGGAAGGGGAACCCGGTAGTGCAGGAGCAGGGAGGAAGCTGTTCCTGGGTGCATTGAGAAGGGAGTATAAAAGGTGGGCACCATCTTAGTTCAGTGCAGAGAAGTCTGAGCAGAAGTGGCAGGGAGCAGGGGCTCTGCATGAGCTCTGCTCCGGAGGCGGGCCTAGTAACAGAGGCCCAGGCCTGGAAGAGGGAGAAGGAAGGAAGAGGAGCGGAGAAGGCTCCAGGAACGAGGAATGAAGGGATCCCAGGGGTGCGGACGGGCGAGTCGCCACCGCACGCCCGAATCCACCTGCGTGGAGGGGTCAGGCCAAAGGGGGAGACCGGTCCCCGAACTAGTGGAGGCAGGAAACGACCCTCAGCTAGAAACCGGAGGCTCTGACATTTTATGTGGCGCAGCCCCTCGCTACACCCGCTAGGAAGGCACCACATAGGGTCAGGGAAACTGGCGCCAAGTTTACCAAGAGGAGGCCCGAGGCAGCCGGACAGAAGTGTTGGTAAGAAAGGTCAGACAAAGGACACACAAAGGGGGTCCTGTGAAGTGCTCCAAAGTTATCTGGGAGTTGTCTGAGCCCCTCACCTGGTGAGCACAGTACGACGTGGGCAGCCGTTACCTGCAGACGTGGTCTGGATAATAAGAACTGTGAGTAAAGGCCCTGAACTGCATCACTGACTCCGTGTCGTTACTGCTGCTGCCCTGCACCATCACCCCCATCCTCCGCATACACTGCCCTGAGGCTATACTCCTCCCGTGGGGAGTTATGCTACGCTCTGCTGCACCCACAACACCAGCCTCAGCGGTCTGCCCTGTAGCGGCGGTTCACTCTGACCGCAATCCACGGGTGGCGTAGTCGTACATTTAAACATCAAAACCACATAAATAGTTCCGCCACTGGTTTGACCGCCCTGAGCCACGGAACCGGGTCGCCGCCACGAAGACTTCAACCACCAGCATCCACCAAAAAGGGTCCGGCTCCGGGTGTCCCAAGGCCCAGGGGGTGCGTCAGAACATTTTCATCACCTTTCGCAATCACCAATGGGACAAGGCAGGGATGTCCTCTGTCCCCTCTCTTATACATCCTAGTGACGGAGCACCTGCTCTCATCAATTCGCCATAACCCCAATATTAGGTGGATTGAGGTGGGAGGCACCGAGTACAAGTGCTCTCTATTTGCTGATGATGTCCTAGTATATATCACTCAATCACATATATCCATCCATGCTGTTATGGCTGAAATAGATCACTTTGTTACATGGTCAAATTTTAAAATCAATGCAGCGAAGTCTGAGGCCCTCGATGTCTCCCTCCCCAAATCCATATAGGATTCCATCCAGTCCAACTTTCCCTTTGCCTGTCCCTCACAGGGTATCAAATACTTAGGAATTCCTATTCATAGAGACCTCTCCCATCTATGTTATCTTAATTTTGGGCCCTTTATTGAACAATTCCATACAGACCACGGTTGGCAAGTTAGAACTGTAAGATTCACTACGTGAACCGCTGGTGTTTTGTGGAAAAGCACATGTACACTGCGTTCCAAATTATTATGCAAAAAGTGTTTAGGAGTGATAAGGGAAGAATTTGTTTGTTTGTCAGTTAAACTCATTGATGGTGATGTGTGTCAGGGCTCTTTATATCACTGTAAGCAATTGCAGACACCTGTGCTAATTAGTTTGGCAGGTGTGTCCAATGAAAGGCAAGACTACTTAAGAAGGCTCTCTCACATTATTAAGCAGCCTACATTTTCTGCCAAAATGGGAAAGAAAAAGGATGTGTCGGCTGCTGAGAAGCAACAAATTGTGGAGTGTTTAGGTCAAGGCATGACTACAATCAACATTGTGCGATGATCAGGATGAAGTGTCTTGGCAATCAAGAAGTATGTAGCTGATTCACAGTACACACGTGTGCGTGCTGATAAGGGCAAATTGAGGACTCTTTCCTACAGGCAATTACGTCAGGTTGAAAGAGCAGCGGCAAAAAAGCCTTGTCATAGCAGCAGACAAGTTTTTGAAGCTGCTTGTGCCTCCAACGTCCCCCGAACAACAAGATGCAGGGTCCTTCAGAGGTTTGCAGCTGTGCATACGCCATCCTGTCGACCTCCTCTATCCACTTCACACAAGCAGAAACGGCTCCAGTGGGCCAAACATTACATGAAGACTGATTTCAAAACAGTTTTGTTCACGGATGAGTGCCGTGCAGCGCTCGATGGTCCAGATGGATGGAGTGGAGGATGGCTGGTTGATGGACACCCCACGCAAACACGGCTACAGCGCCAACAAGGAGGAGGTGGAGTAATGTTTTGGGCTGGAATCATGGGGAGAGAGATTGTCGGCCCCTTTAGGATCCCTGAAGGCGCTAAAGATGAACTCCATAATGTATGTGGATTTTCTCAAACAGCACTTCCTGCCATGGTTCAAGAAGAAGAACCGTGTATTTCACAGCAAGATCATTTTTCTGCATGATAATGCACCATCTCATGCTGCACATAAAACATCTGCATCTCTGGCTGATATGGGCATAAAAGGGGACAAACTTATGGTGTGACCCCCATGCTCCCCTGACCTCTACCCCATTCAGAACCTTTGGAGCATCATTAAAAGGAGTGTCTATGATGGCGGGAGGCAGTTCACATCTAAGCAACAGCTCTGGGAGGGTATTCTGTCCTCATGCAAAACAATTGAAGCAGAAACCATCCAAAACCTGACAAATTCAATGGACGAGAGAGTTCAGAAGCTCCTTTCGAACAAGGGGTCCTATGTGAAAATGTAACATCACCTAGAATAAAGTTTTGAGTTGAAAACTGTTTGATTTCAGTTTCTAACAACCTGCTAATGCTTATAATTTCAAAAATGACCATTTTTTTGGTCTTTATTAAAATGAAAAGGTTGATCGAAAAGTTTGGGGGATCTAAGAGTGTGGCAACCCAGTAGTCATGATTACTTCGAATTCTGACAATATGAGGGTCATGCTGCAGGTAGTGCAGCAAGAAGGCACTTATGTGTCTTGCGCATCTCGGAGCCCCAAAATTATTTTCCGGGCTAGATGCAGCTAAAAATTATTTTTAATTTTAAATCTGGTGAAGCTTTAGTATAGATGGCCTAATAGGATCAGTGCTGCACACTGCTACAAAGCCCAAATTATTTTCCAGTCAAGATACAGATAAACATGATTAGTAATTTGAAAGCTTAAAACGGTTGGTAGGGTGATTTTAACCAATCATCAAGCTTTTACTCTCCCCAGGATGACACAGGGGTAGAAAAGTCGTTTCGGATCCATGATTTGTTCATCTTTATGAACGTGAGTCTGTCTACATTATCAGTGGAGAGCCGCGTGCGCTTATCTGTCAGCACACCACCAGCAGCGCTGAACACACGTTCAGACAGAACGCTGGCTGCGGGGCATGACAAGATCTCCAAGGCGTAAGTGGCTAGCTCCGGCCATTTATCCAGATTGGAAGCCCAAAAAGAGCAAGGGTCCAGTGACACAGTCGTGGCTTCAATGTTTACTTGGAGATACTCCTGTACCATCGTCTCTAGGCGTTGACTATGTGTCAGACTTCTTGTCTCCTGTGGCCTTGCAAAGGATGGGCTAAAAAAGTGGTGAAATGATTCCGCAAAATTGATGTTACCAGCAGATACTGTGGTTCTGTTACGGTTTGAGTGCTGAACACTTGACGGTCCCACGGTTGGCAAGTTGGAACTGTGAGATTCACTACGTGCACCACTGGTATTTTGTGGAAAAGCACATGTAAGATTCTGCAACAGTCTCTGCTGATACTCCTGCATGCGTGCATCCCTTTCTATGGCAGGAATAATTTCTGCAAATTTACTTTTGTACCGGGGATCTAACAGTGTGGCAACCCAGTAGTCAGGATTATTTCTAATTCTCACAATTCGAGGGTCATGTTGCAGGTAGTGCAGCAAGAAGGCACTCATGTGTGTTGCGCATCCAGGAGCACCAAGTCCCTGTTGTGTTGGTGGCGAGGTAACAATCATGCTTCCTTCCTCTGTCCTCTCCCCCCAACCTCGCACAACAGAAATGTGATCAAGGTCTCCCTCATCTGATGAGTCTTCCATCAGTTCGTCCTCCACTTCTTCCTGGGCTCCTGCACCTTCCTTACTAGTTTGGCTGCTACCATGCGCCCTGGTAAAACCATCTCCCCCACCCTCACATGCCTGCCGCCTTGGTGCTGCCGACCGTCTGGACCTTGCAGATGTTAGCCCTTCCGCATACAACTCCTCCTCCTCTACTTCCTCCACCTCCTCTTGTGCCACCACCTGACTCCGAATTCTGTTTAACATGTGCTCCAGCATGTAAATCACCGGAATAGTCATGCTGATAATGGCATCGTCAGCACTAAACATCTTCGTCGCCATTTCAAAACTGTGCAGAAGGGTGCATAGGTCCCTGATCTGAGACCACTCCTCCAGCGTGATTTGCCCCACCTCTGAATCTCGTTGGCCCAGGCTATACGTCAGAACGTATTGCACCAGGGCTTGTCGGTGCTGCCACAGTCGCTGCAACATGTGCAGAGTTGAATTCCACCGGGTAGGCACATCGCATTTTAGCCGGTGAAGTGGCAGGCCCAACGACTTCTGTAGAGATGTAAGTCGCTGAGCTGCGGGATGCGAACGGCGGAAGTGAGCACACAGCGACCGTGCCCTCTGCAGAAGGCCATCTAGTCTGGGATAGTGGGCTAAAAATTGCTGGACAACCAGGTTCAACACGTGAGCCATACAAGGCACGTGTGTGACATTGCCCCGGCGAAGGGCCGCACCCAGGTTTGCAGCATTGTCGCACACGGCCTTCCCTGGTTTCAGGTCCAGTGGAGACAACCATTCATGAAATTGGTTCTCCAGAGCTGACCACAACTCCTCAGCTGTGTGACTCACATTTCCCAGACATTTCAATGTAAAAACCGCCTGATGACGTTGAGCCCTACTGCCAGCATAGTAAGGAGGTGTGCAGGATCCCTTCTGCGCAGTTAGAAAGCTTGTGGCATGACCAGACAGGCTTTGGGTGCAGGTGGAAGACCGAGAGGAGGTTGAGGAGGCAGAAGCAGTGGAGGAACTTTGACATAAAGAGGATTGACGCACAACTCGTGGGGACGGCAAGACTTGGACAGCAGCCCCTTGTCCTGCTGTCACCATAGTTACCCAGTGCCCAGTCAGCGACATGTAACGCCCCTGTCCATGCCTACTCGTCCAAGTGTCTGTGGTGAAATGCACCCTGTCACACACAGAGTTTCTCAAAGAAGCGGTGATGTTGTGTGCGACATGCTGGTGGAGCGCAGGCACACCTTTCTTTGAGAAGTAGTGCCGACTGGGCATCTGGTAATGGGGCACTGCGACGGACATAAGGTCTCGAAAATCCTCTGTGTCCACCAGGCGGAAAGGCAGCATTTCTGTAGCCAAGAGCTTGCAGATGGTGAAATTCAACCTCTTAGCTTTCTCATGGCTAGGAGGAAATGGTCTTTTACTTGTCCACATCTGAGGGACCGAGGGCTGGCTATTGTGCTTAGACGGGGTTGATAAGGGTGTCCCCGGCAAACTGCCGGTCTGTGAGGAAGATGCAGGCGGACATGTTAGGTTGCCTTGATCCAAAGGTGGTGCTATCGATGTCGGACAGCGCTCAACACCAGCTGGTGTTCCCACCTCCAAAGAAAATGATGACCTGCCAATCACGCTGGCTGTTGCGGGTAAAGAGGTGGCAGGTCTGCGCCCCAAAACAGGTGTGACTGCTGTCCCCCCAGTCACAGAGGATGAAGAGGCCGCGGATGCACAAGATATGGCAGACGGTGGTTGGCCCGGCCGGCTAGGCCGCATTGTAGCACACTGAGCTTCCCACTGCAACTTATGCTTCATGTCCATGTGCCGGTTCATGCATGAAGTACTCAAACTATGTATTTTTTGGCCTCTACTTAGCTTTTGCTGACAAATGTTACAGATAACACGAGTTGGGTCATCTTTATCGATCTGAAAAAATGCCCAGGCTATGCAAGGCTTAGCACCCATGCGACCTGAAGAGCCACCACGACTTGTGGTGAGAGGCAGAGTTGTGTTTGAGGATGCAGTTGTTGACGTGCTTCCAGTACTACGTCTCTGTCCAGGAAGGCGCAACCTGACCTCGTCGTCACTAGCATCTTCCTCCACCTCCTCTGCTGACCTCATCTCTTGGCTGACTGTGGGTTGACAGTAAGTGGGATCTCCAACCTCATCATCATCACCCTGTGCGTTATCACACCCGTCGTCCTCAGAGCCAACCTGTTCCTGCCCTGACAAAAAACTAAAGTTGTCGCTCCAATCAGGTATTTGAGTCTTATCGTCTTCCTCAAAGTCTCCACCAACAGGAGTTACAGTTTGGGAATGAGGGTCTACATTATGGTCAGAACCTTCTGCGTCTGGTCCTGGATCCGACTCATAAAGATTCTGGGCATCAGTGCAGATCATTTCCTCGTCTGGATTCACAGAAGCGCTGGAGTCGACCTCTGATTCCCAGGCTATAGTATGAGTAAACAGCTCTGCAGACTCAACCATCTGTTCTACCTCATACTCAGACGGGCAGCTGGAGATTTGGGAGCTGTGAGGAAGCAAGTGCGATTGGGGTGACACCTTTGAGGACTGGAGTATTTGTGATGTTGAAGTTGATGTGGAGGAGAGCCCACTTAAAGGAGCACTTGATATCCGTTGAAGCACCTGCTGTTTTTGTGCCTCATCTGGAATTTGTAGCGATTGGCGTGGCCGTAAGAAAGGGATCTTATCACATTGTCCGCTAAAAGAAGTAGACATTTTAGTTTGGCTGGAAGATGGTCTTTCTTCTGCAGATGTTACTGTTGCTTTAACACCTACCCCACGGACACAACCTTTTTTCCCCTTCCCAACACGCCTATTCCCCTTTCCACCAGCAGCAGGCCTTTTTCCACTCATTTTGGTGGTTAACTAATTCACAACTCTGGAGTTGTTTGCACAAAAAAACAATGGATGGTAACCGAGCAGAGCTGAGTGGCCAAACTGTGGTATTAGGCCAAAACTATTGGCTGGGTTAGATGCAGAAAAAAATTATATTCAATTTGCAACCTGATGGAGGTCAGTATAGATGGACTAATACAACAAGTCCCACACACAGCTAGAAGCCCAATATTTTTTCAGAGGTAGATGCAGAAAAAAATATATTCAGTTTGCAACCTGATGGAGGTCAGTATAGGTGGACTAATAGAACAAGTCCCACACACTGCTAGAAGGCCAAATATTTTTTCAGAGCTAGATGCAGAAAAAAATTATATTCAGTTTGCAACCTGATGGAGGTCTGTATAGATGGATTAATAGAACAAGACCCACACACAGCTAGAAGCCCAATATTTTTTCAGAGGTAGATGCAGAAAAAAATATATTCAGTTTGCAACCTGATGGAGGTCAGTATAGATGGACTAATACAACAAGTCCCACACACAGCTAGAAGCCCAATATTTTTTCAGAGGTAGATGCAGAAAAAAATATATTCAGTTTGCAACCTGATGGAGGTCAGTATAGATGGACTAATACAACAAGTCCCACACACAGCTAGAAGCCCAAATATTTTTTCAGAGGTACTGTAGATGCAGATAAAAATTATTTTTAATTTGCAACCTGATGGAGGTCAGTATAGATGGACTAATAGAGAAAGTCCAACACACTACTAGAAGGCCAAATATTTTTTCAGAGCTAGATGCAGAAAAAAATTATATTCAGTTTGCAACCTGATGGAGGTCAGTATAGATGGATTAATAGAACAAGACCCACACACAGCTAGAAGCCCAATATTTTTTCAGAGGTAGATGCAGAAAAAAATATATTCAGTTTGCAACCTGATGGAGGTCAGTATAGATGGACTAACAGAGAAAGTCCCACACACTACTAGAAGGCCAAATATTTTTTCAGAACTAGATGCAGAAAAAAATTATATTCAGTTTGCAACCTGATGGAGGTCTGTATAGATGGATTAATAGAACAAGACCCACACACAGCTAGAAGCCCAATATTTTTTCAGAGGTAGATGCAGAAAAAAATATATTCAGTTTGCAACCTGATGGAGGTCAGTATAGATGGACTAATACAACAAGTCCCACACACAGCTAGAAGCCCAATATTTTTTCAGAGGTAGATGCAGAAAAAAATATATTCAGTTTGCAACCTGATGGAGGTCAGTATAGATGGACTAATAGAATGATGCTATGCCCAAAAGATTTTACTTCACTAGGTGCAGTAAAAAAATTGGTATTCTATACACAGGTGGTATATCTTGCAACACAGATAGGCTACTCCACTGACTAACACACTCTGCAATAGGCCAAAAAGGATTAGCTTTGCTAGATTCAGCCAAATGCTGTGAAAAAAACTTGCACAGCACTGGCACAGACCTGCCTGGCAAAAACTGATAGGAACTGATGTAACCTAGTCCTGAAAAGGACTCCAATTACAATTAGTCTTTACTCCCACAATCTATCTATTTAAGAGCACAGACCTCCCTGATAAAAGTCGTAGGAAATGCTGTAACCTAGTCCTTAAAAGGACTGCAATCACAACTATTCCCTACTCCCAAGCTATCTGTATATTTGTGCGAAAATTGGCTTGAAATTAACAAGGTATAGCGCACACAGCAACAGCGGTGCCGTCTAACATGCAGCTGCAGCAGTGAGAAAATGGTGGCGACGGGGAAAATGGCTTGGTCTTATAGGGCAAGGACATGTGACATACACTGCCAATGACACATGCCCTTGCTTGTGTGAAAAAAAGCACTTCGCTCCGTGTGTGCGCTGCTGATAGGCTGACAGATTGCACCTCCCCACTGTAAATGCGGGAAAGAGAAAAAAAAATGGAGATCTTCATTGTTCCTGCAGAGATCCATCCCCTGCCCCTCCCCCCACCCCGCTGTACACTCAAACTGCGTATTAACATTAATTTTCATCATTACTGAGAAAAAATCCAGTTATGATTTTGGTGCACGAACAGTTATCGAACATAACCTCGAACAGCCGAATTTTTCTCAAATTGTTCGTGTTCGCCGAACGGCTCGAACACCGCCCAAAACAGCTCGAATTTGAGATTGGCGAACAGTTCGAGTAGACCAACGCTCATCTCTAGTGATTAGTTATGCGGATTCTTGTCATGTCACTGCATTGTTACTGTTTTGCTCCTGAAAATCTAAATTTTCATTTTCGTTATTTTGTTAGTTATTTTGTAAATCCACCTTTGGCTTTCAATACTGCCTGAATCCTTCTGGGCATGCTCTCAGATTCAAACATGTCTTGACCGAAATCTGGTCCCAGATCTCTTCTACACGTTCCCAAAGTTGGTGCATACTGGTCAACTTTCTTTGGTATTTATACAGTTTTTTCTTCAACTCTACCCATATGCATTCGATGGGCCAATCCAGCACCTCTACTTCATTTTCATTGAACCATTTCTTCGCCAATCTCGAAGTATGATTTGGGTCACTCTACTGCTGGAACTATATGTCATCCTTTTCATACCCATAATACTCGAGTGTATGAAGTAACTCATCTTGTATCATACTCACATATAGCTCGGTTTAGAGACTACCATCGATCCTGGTCAGGTATCCAACGCCTTTGGCTGTGAAACAACCCTATATCATCAGGCTTCCCCCACTGAACTTGACAGATCCTTCAATTTCTCGATCCGCTAGCCCCTTTTTCCCTTGTTTCTTCCAGACTCATTTGCACCTATCAGAACCTAGTTGATTGATTTTTGTCTTATCGCTCCAAATCACCCGTTTCCAATCTTCTACTGTCCACTTCGTACTTCTTTGAAAACTCAAGCCGACGCTTCTTATGACAATATTGAAGACGAGGCTTCTTCACCTATTTTCGGGCCACCATTCCAGACTTGTGTAATGTGCATCGCACGGTGCTTGCATGGATGTCTGTGATCTCACTGTTAGGAAGCATAAGAGCCACCTGTGTTTGTCGAGCCAGAACTGAAAGACCTTGTGATGAGCCAACTTGATGACTCCGATATTTCGCCTGGACGTCCACCTCTTGGCTTTTGAATGGATGGACGGACTTCATTTCGCACTCACATGATGCAGTTTGGCAATTGTCTTGGCTGAGAGACTCTATGAGCTGGATGATGCTGTTTCTCTTTTTTTGGGGAAATCTTCTTCATGGCTGCTCCTCAATTCAAACCAGTGACCTTTCGCTTGGAAATCAACCTAGTAACACACTGAGCTATTAGGGAATGTGAGAACAGGTTGTATTCTGTAGTATACAGGAAGAAAAAGATTTTTCCACCAACAGGAGCAAAACAGTAACAATGCAGTGAAATGACAAGAATCTGCATAACTAATTATATGCTAAATAGTTGTAAGTCAAATTTCTGTATGAAATAGCCAAGATAATTGTCTATAAAATGATGGTAGTCTCACGTTTGAAGGAGTAATGTATGGTGAGATATAGAGCCTGAAAGTCAAAAGTTCAAAACATTGCTACCCTTTTGCTCATCAGTGTATGAGGTAATTAGCGTTGAGCGAATTTGTTCGGCATTTCAAATTTGGGTTCGTGTTTGGGGTTCCGGCTTGTTCGCGCCAACATCTGCGCGACAGCGTGGCAAATCAGGGATGTTCGTGGGCAGAGCCGATTTTTTGGCGCGAACAAGCCGGAACCCCGAACACAAACCCAAATTTGAAATGCCGAACAAATTCACTCAACATTAGTGGTAATGTCTTCCAGTTCCTTATTTCCTTCAATAGTTCAGTCAAAGCACAGCTAGATCTCTGTCTGTGCTTTGAATGACTCAGCCAGAAACTATGCAGTGAGCTCTGAATGGTGATGTCAACTCCTATGAAAATCATCCCTGTAATATACATTTTACTTGCTTAGTTTTTGCATGAGCCTTTGTGTGGCTATAGGCAAAGTGCACCATTCTGCTTCCTCAATTACAATGCTGTGCAGTTCCCATTTTGTTGATTGACCACGCTGCTTGAACCAAATCCCCAGCCCTTTGAGTAGCACAATGACCCTCAAGCCCATCAAGCATGCGCACACAGTGTCAGTGCAGGTGTGCCTCATCCCTCTCTCCTGTCTGCAACAGCCGCTTACTATACTGATACATGCAAGCATAGCAGGTGGACATTATGCATTATTCATCTCCGAATTATGGAGAAGAATAGTGCATGTAATGGCAGGTTGAAAATGGATCCAAACTGCAGACATGACAGGCCCGAATTATCTCAATGGCCGCCTAAACCCTTTTCTTACACAGTGTTTAAGTTTCTTAATATTAGGATACATTGTTTTTATGTGTTTAGTCTAAATAAATTACTTGTAAAAATCTAATGTTACACTCCTGTCTCAGCCACTTTCCCTTGTGGCCGTAGCCAATGGCTGTTCTCTACATTAGGTTTAACAGGTTGCTCACTGAACTCCAGTGACATCATCATCAAGTCCTTTTAGGCGGACTCTGACACTCGTGTCTGAGTATTAAGTAAGCTATGTGTCCTCTTACCTTGAGCCTCGGAGTTTTATCTCACCAGTTCTCTCAGCTGGCAATCATCTCCGCAAACTCCTGTTTGCTTTTTTATTCTGCATTTGCCTGCTGGCTCAGACCTGCAACTAACCCTTCATCTGCTGTAAGCAAAACAAACTGATATCTAATCATGTTCACATTACAAATGCTACATCAGAGTGTATCATCTCTACAACAAGTTTGCCTGTCCATCACTGCTGCCGGCGGTTATCCATTTGCTAATTAACCCTTTGTCTTCTGTAAGCATAACAATCTCATCTTTGGACTTATTCACACTGCATAGCTGCTGTTAGTCCAGAACTGTTTATATATCTTCAGTACCTCCTGGCTTTATATCTCCTGATGAACCCTGCTCTGCCTGCCTGCCAACTGTCGTAACATTAATAGAAGTTTATATATAGATGAATGTTCTGTGCAACTATCATCTACCTGGTAAAGCTTGCTTCTTGCTTGTTACATCCTGCTTTAATAAGTCTTCTCCCATTAAGCGACACATGTGTTTTTTAGATAACACAATTATAATGATGTAGTCCAAGTTATGAAGTAACGTGGGCTAAATTACATCTTGTGTTGGCTTCAGTGAACTGTAACGGAACATACTGCCTGATTACTGTAAAATTCGAGCATAGCGTATCAAGATGAAAGATGCTTTGAAATTCCAGTTCTGCTATGGGCATTCTGCCCACCCTCTGCAATGCATGCTGGCCATGACCTACACAACTCACAGAGTCCTGCTTATATGTGTAATTAACAAGCATTTTAATTATGTTATTATTGCACTGTAGGCATTACCGCTGATGTATATATGTATTTATTGGTCCTCTTTAGGTATAATATTTGTAAAAAACAAGAAAAAAAAAGAGCAGCTTGTGGGCAATGACAGCAATGAGTATACCCACAGAGACACGGATCATACGGGTAAAGATTCTAGAAACTGGTGACCTGATTATATTGGTACAAATAAAGGTGCTTATGACACTAAAGAGTTAACAAAATGTGAAAAGAGTAGGACGACAAAGGTGTGCAGGACTAGAAGAACGCCTATATGAAACGATTAGCCTAAGGCAAGTTCACATTGCATTTTCTTGCCTCAATTTAATGTGTATGGCAGAAATATTTTCCAATCTACTATACAGTATATACTAAATAGAGGCTGAGATGGATGCCTAATAGTAGAACCTATAAGGCATAGGATAATATGCTCTCTACTATATACCTGTAATATACTAAGCCTAGAATGTTTTTATTCCATTTCACAAGAATGACATTTAAATAACTCCTTAAAAAAATGTTCTACTGAAATAAAAGTAGGTATGGAGTTACATATTGCCAGTTACTTTCCCTTATGAATTCCATAAAATTAATATTCTAGTATAAAAATAATTTCTTCAATAAAAGGCTCGACTTAGACCCCTGGCAGAAAAAAAAATTATTCAAGAAGCTGTTATGCCACAAAGATACATCTTCATAGTGAAGATGAGATCCAGAAAACAGGAACAGGTTTCACTGTTTACACCTTTTGTGAAGCAATTCCTGCCAGTGGTGCATTTGTCCTATTATAGGAACATTTGTGCTCGGCACAAAGGATGTTATTAAAGTAATTTAGGCTTGTAAGGCAGGAAATTAATAGACAATTGTCAGATGCTTTGGAAAGGACCTCCATTAACCCAAGCACTGCTGTTCAAGCGTCACCGTTACATCATAGGTAGCTCTTAAAATGAATAAATCAACTCTAAAAACCAGAGGCCGGTATGGACTGACCAGTTTTATCAAGAGATGAGGCTGTTGAAAATGACTAGTAGTGGGAACACTAGGGCTTATTAACACCTAATATGTATTTCAATATATGCACAACAGTATTCTTCTTTTTATTATTATTTATACAGGGTTATTCACTCATTACTTTACCCAGAAAAATTGCTGTAACTTCTAAAAGAGATGGTCGACCATACTGAAATTTGAACTGTACATACTTTTATTCATGAGAAGTGAGAGTGCCATGAACCTCAGCGACAAGAAACATCCTCTCGCTGAGTGGTCTCACCGACTTGTCGCCCCGCCAGTTGTCTCCACTAGGAGATAGAATAGACTTGCTGCACTCCTTTCTGCTCGCCAGTAGTTTATGTGTGGTGCTTACATTTCTCTCATGCCAAAATTCCTTCTTCATTTGTTAACAATGCACAGGTACAGCTTGGAGGAGCGTGTTTTCATTGTGAAAACTTATTGGAAAACTGAGTCATTAAAGAAGTCAAAATCCACTGTCCAAACCAGAGCTGCAGAGTTGGAGTCCATTTTGGTGGAGTCGGAATGAAAATTGACCGACTTTGACTGCGAAATGATATAATAAATTGGGTTCATTAGTACAGTGCTGGATGTGCTGTAAATGTTTTCAGAAAAAATTGGGAAAGTTATGAAATGTCCTATAAATGTCTGTCCTATTCCTGATCTAAGGTTCTCGGCTTTTAGTTGAGATGAAACAGTGCTGCACTTTATATACATGCTCAGTAGTGAGGCAGGGCTGCACCTTATGTACATGCTCAGTAGTGAGGCAGGGCTGCACCTTATGTACATGCTCAGTAGTGAGGCAGTGCTGCACTTTATGTACATGCTCAGTAGTGAGGCAGTGCTGCACCTTATGTACACGCTCAGTAGTGAGGCAGTGCTGCACCTTATGTACATGCTCAGTAGTGAGGCAGGGCTGCACTTTATGTACATGCTCAGTAGTGAGGCAGTGCTGCACCTTATGTACATGCTCAGTAGTGAGGCAGTGCTGCACCTTATGTACATGCTCAGTAGTGAGGCAGTGCTGCACCTTATGTACACGCTCAGTAGTGAGGCAGTGCTGCACCTTATGTACATGCTCAGTAGTGAGGCAGTGCTGCACCTTATGTACATGCTCAGTAGTGAGGCAGGGCTGCACTTTATGTACATGCTCAGTAGTGAGGCAGTGCTGCACCTTATGTACACGCTCAGTAGTGAGGCAGTGCTGCACCTTATGTACACGCTCAGTAGTGAGGCAGTGCTGCACCTTATGTACATGCTCAGTAGTGAGGCAGTGCTGCACTTTATGTACACGCTCAGTAGTGAGGCAGTGCTGCACCTTATGTACATGCTCAGTAGTGAGGCAGTGCTGCACCTTATGTACATGCTCAGTAGTGAGGCAGTGCTGCACCTTATGTACATGCTCAGTAGTGAGGCAGGGCTGCACCTTATGTACACGCTCAGTAGTGAGGCAGTGCTGCACTTTATGTACATGCTCAGTAGTGAGGCAGTGCTGCACCTTATGTACACGCTCAGTAGTGAGGCAGGGCTGCACCTTATGTACATGCTCAGTAGTGAGGCAGGGCTGCACCTTATGTACACGCTCAGTAGTGAGGCAGGGCTGCACCTTATGTACACGCTCAGTAGTGAGGCAGTGCTGCACCTTATGTACACGCTCAGTAGTGAGGCAGTGCTGCACCTTATGTACATGCTCAGTAGTGAGGCAGGGCTGCACCTTATGTACATGCTCAGTAGTGAGGCAGTGCTGCACCTTATGTACACGCTCAGTAGTGAGGCAGTGCTGCACCTTATGTACATGCTCAGTAGTGAGGCAGGGCTGCACCTTATGTACATGCTCAGTAGTGAGGCAGGGCTGCACCTTATGTACATGCTCAGTAGTGAGGCAGGGCTGCACCTTATGTACATGCTCAGTAGTGAGGCAGGGCTGCACCTTATGTACACGCTCAGTAGTGAGGCAGTGCTGCACTTTATGTACATGCTCAGTAGTGAGGCAGTGCTGCACCTTATGTACACGCTCAGTAGTGAGGCAGGGCTGCACCTTATGTACATGCTCAGTAGTGAGGCAGTGCTGCACCTTATGTACATGCTCAGTAGTGAGGCAGGGCTGCACCTTATGTACATGCTCAGTAGTGAGGCAGTGCTGCACCTTATGTACACGCTCAGTAGTGAGGCAGTGCTGCACCTTATGTACATGCTCAGTAGTGAGGCAGTGCTGCACCTTATGTACACGCTCAGTAGTGAGGCAGTGCTGCACCTTATGTACACGCTCAGTAGTGAGGCAGGGCTGCACCTTATGTACATGCTCAGTAGTGAGGCAGTGCTGCACCTTATGTACATGCTCAGTAGTGAGGCAGTGCTGCACCTTATGTATATGCTCAGTAGTGAGGCAGGGCTGCACCTTATGTACATGCTCAGTAGTGAGGCAGTGCTGCACCTTATGTACATGCTCAGTAGTGAGGCAGTGCTGCACCTTATGTACACGCTCAGTAGTGAGGCAGTGCTGCACCTTATGTACACGCTCAGTAGTGAGGCAGTGCTGCACCTTATGTACATGCTCAGTAGTGAGGCAGGGCTGCACCGTATGTACACGCTCAGTAGTGAGGCAGTGCTGCACCTTATGTACATGCTCAGTAGTGAGGCAGTGCGGCACCTTATGTACATGCTCAGTAGTGAGGCAGGGCTGCACCTTATGTACACGCTCAGTAGTGAGGCAGTGCTGCACCTTATGTACACGCTCAGTAGTGAGGCAGTGCTGCACCTTATGTACATGCTCAGTAGTGAGGCAGGGCTGCACCGTATGTACATGCTCAGTAGTGAGGCAGTGCTGTACCTTATGTACATGGTCTGTAGTGAGGCAGTGCGGCACCTTATGTACATGCTCAGTAGTGAGGCAGTGCTGCACCTTATGTACATGCTCAGTAGTGAGGCAGGGCTGCACCTTATGTACACGCTCAGTAGTGAGGCAGTGCTGCACCTTATGTATACGCTCAGTAGTGAGGCAGTGCTGCACCTTATGTACACGCTCAGTAGTGAGGCAGTGCTGTACCTTATGTACATGCTCAGTAGTGAGGCAGGGCTGCACCTTATGTACATGCTCAGTAGTGAGGCAGTGCTGCACCTTATGTACACGCTCAGTAGTGAGGCAGTGCAGCACCTTATGTACATGCTCAGTAGTGAGGCAGTGCTGCACCTTATGTACATGCTCAGTAGTGAGGCAGTGCTGCACCTTATGTACATGCTCAGTAGTGAGGCAGGGCTGCACCTTATGTACACGCTCAGTAGTGAGGCAGTGCTGCACTTTATGTACATGCTCAGTAGTGAGGCAGTGCTGCACCTTATGTACACGCTCAGTAGTGAGGCAGGGCTGCACCTTATGTACATGCTCAGTAGTGAGGCAGGGCTGCACCTTATGTACACGCTCAGTAGTGAGGCAGGGCTGCACCTTATGTACACGCTCAGTAGTGAGGCAGTGCTGCACTTTATGTACATGCTCAGTAGTGAGGCAGTGCTGCACCTTATGTACACGCTCAGTAGTGAGGCAGTGCTGCACCTTATGTACATGCTCAGTAGTGAGGCAGGGCTGCACCTTATGTACATGCTCAGTAGTGAGGCAGGGCTGCACCTTATGTACATGCTCAGTAGTGAGGCAGGGCTGCACCTTATGTACATGCTCAGTAGTGAGGCAGGGCTGCACCTTATGTACACGCTCAGTAGTGAGGCAGTGCTGCACTTTATGTACATGCTCAGTAGTGAGGCAGTGCTGCACCTTATGTACACGCTCAGTAGTGAGGCAGGGCTGCACCTTATGTACATGCTCAGTAGTGAGGCAGTGCTGCACCTTATGTACATGCTCAGTAGTGAGGCAGGGCTGCACCTTATGTACATGCTCAGTAGTGAGGCAGTGCTGCACCTTATGTACACGCTCAGTAGTGAGGCAGGGCTGCACCTTATGTACATGCTCAGTAGTGAGGCAGTGCTGCACCTTATGTACACGCTCAGTAGTGAGGCAGTGCTGCACCTTATGTACACGCTCAGTAGTGAGGCAGTGCTGCACCTTATGTACACGCTCAGTAGTGAGGCAGTGCTGCACCTTATGTACACGCTCAGTAGTGAGGCAGGGCTGCACCTTATGTACATGCTCAGTAGTGAGGCAGTGCTGCACCTTATGTACATGCTCAGTAGTGAGGCAGTGCTGCACCTTATGTATATGCTCAGTAGTGAGGCAGGGCTGCACCTTATGTACATGCTCAGTAGTGAGGCAGTGCTGCACCTTATGTACATGCTCAGTAGTGAGGCAGTGCTGCACCTTATGTACACGCTCAGTAGTGAGGCAGTGCTGCACCTTATGTACACGCTCAGTAGTGAGGCAGTGCTGCACCTTATGTACATGCTCAGTAGTGAGGCAGGGCTGCACCGTATGTACACGCTCAGTAGTGAGGCAGTGCTGCACCTTATGTACATGCTCAGTAGTGAGGCAGTGCGGCACCTTATGTACATGCTCAGTAGTGAGGCAGGGCTGCACCTTATGTACACGCTCAGTAGTGAGGCAGTGCTGCACCTTATGTACACGCTCAGTAGTGAGGCAGTGCTGCACCTTATGTACATGCTCAGTAGTGAGGCAGGGCTGCACCGTATGTACATGCTCAGTAGTGAGGCAGTGCTGTACCTTATGTACATGGTCTGTAGTGAGGCAGTGCGGCACCTTATGTACATGCTCAGTAGTGAGGCAGTGCTGCACCTTATGTACATGCTCAGTAGTGAGGCAGGGCTGCACCTTATGTACACGCTCAGTAGTGAGGCAGTGCTGCACCTTATGTATACGCTCAGTAGTGAGGCAGTGCTGTACCTTATGTACATGCTCAGTAGTGAGGCAGGGCTGCACCTTATGTACACGCTCAGTAGTGAGGCAGTGCTGCACCTTATGTACATGCTCAGTAGTGAGGCAGGGCTGCACCTTATGTACACGCTCAGTAGTGAGGCAGGGCTGCACCTTATGTACATGCTCAGTAGTGAGGCAGGGCTGCACCTTATGTACATGCTCAGTAGTGAGGCAGTGCTGCACCTTATGTACATGCTCAGTAGTGAGGCAGTGCTGCATCTTATGTACATGCTCAGTAGTGAGGCAGGGCTGCACCTTATGTACATGCTCAGTAGTGAGGCAGTGCTGCACTTTATGTACATGCTCAGTAGTGAGGCAGGGCTGCACCTTATGTACACGCTCAGTAGTGAGGCAGTGCTGCACCTTATGTACACGCTCAGTAGTGAGGCAGGGCTGCACCTTATGTACATGCTCAGTAGTGAGGCAGTGCTGCACCTTATGTACATGCTCAGTAGTGAGGCAGGGCTGCACCTTATGTACACGCTCAGTAGTGAGGCAGTGCTGCACCTTATGTACACGCTCAGTAGTGAGGCAGGGCTGCACCTTATGTACATGCTCAGTAGTGAGGCAGTGCTGCACCTTATGTACACGCTCAGTAGTGAGGCAGGGCTGCACCTTCTGTACATGCTCAGTAGTGAGGCAGGGCTGCACCTTATGTACATGCTCAGTAGTGAGGCAGGGCTGCACTCTATGTACACGCTCAGTAGTGAGGCAGGGCTGCACCTTATGTACACGCTCAGTAGTGAGGCAGGGCTGCACCTTATGTACACGCTCAGTAGTGAGGCAGGGCTGCACCTTATGTACATGCTCAGTAGTGAGGCAGTGCTGCACTTCATGTACATGCTCAGTAGTGAGGCAGTGCTGCACCTTATGTACATGCTCAGTAGTGAGGCAGGGCTGCACCTTATGTACACGCTCAGTAGTGAGGCAGGGCTGCACCTTATGTACATGCTCAGTAGTGAGGCAGTGCTGCACCTTATGTACATGCTCAGTAGTGAGGCAGTGCTGCACCTTATGTACATGCTCAGTAGTGAAGCAGGGCTGCACCTTATGTACACGCTCAGTAGTGAGGCAGGGCTGCACCTTATGTACATGCTCAGTAGTGAGGCAGTGCTGCACCTTATGTACACACTCAGTAGTGAGGCAGTGCTGCACCTTATGTACATGCTCAGTAGTGAGGCAGTGCTGCACCTTATGTACATGCTCAGTAGTGAGGCAGTGCTGCACTTTATGTACATGCTCAGTAGTGAGGCAGCGCTGCACCTTATGTACACGCTCAGTAGTGAGGCAGTGCTGCACCTTATGTACATGCTCAGTAGTGAGGCAGTGCTGCACTTCAATTACATGCTCAGTAGTGAGGCAGTGCTGCACCTTATGTACACGCTCAGTAGTGAGGCAGGGCTGCACCTTATGTACACGCTCAGTAGTGAGGCAGGGCTGCACCTTATGTACATGCTCAGTAGTGAGGTAGTGCTGCACCTTATGTACATGCTCAGTAGTGAGGCAGTGCTGCACCTTATGTACATGCTCAGTAGTGAAGCAGGGCTGCACCTTATGTACACGCTCAGTAGTGAGGCAGGGCTGCACCTTATGTACATGCTCAGTAGTGAGGCAGTGCTGCACCTTATGTACACGCTCAGTAGTGAGGCAGTGCTGCACCTTATGTACATGCTCAGTAGTGAGGCAGTGCTGCACCTTATGTACATGCTCAGTAGTGAGGCAGTGCTGCACCTTATGTACACGCTCAGTAGTGAGGCAGTGCTGCACCTTATGTACACGCTCAGTAGTGAGGCAGTGCTGCACCTTTATATACACGCTCAGTAGTGAGGCAGTGCTGCACCTTATGTACACGCTCAGTAGTGAGGCAGTGCTGCACCTTATGTACATGCTCAGTAGTGAGGCAGTGCTGCACCTTTATATACACGCTCAGTAGTGAGGCAGTGCTGCACCTTATGTACACGCTCAGTAGTGAGGCAGTGCTGCACCTTATGTACATGCTCAGTAGTGAGGCAGTGCTGCATCTTATGTACACGCTCAGTAGTGAGGCAGTGCTGCACCTTATGTACACGCTCAGTAGTGAGGCAGTGCTGCACCTTATGTACACGCTCAGTAGTGAGGCAGTGCTGCACCTTATGTACATGCTCAGTAGTGAGGCAGTGCTGCACCTTATGTACATGCTCAGTAGTGAGGCAGTGCTGCATCTTATGTACACGCTCAGTAGTGAGGCAGTGCTGCACCTTATGTACACGCTCAGTAGTGAGGCAGTGCTGCACCTTTATATACACGCTCAGTAGTGAGGCAGTGCTGCACCTTATGTACACGCTCAGTGGTGAGGCAGTGCTGCACCTTATGTACATGCTCAGTAGTGAGGCAGTGCTGCACCTTTATATACACGCTCAGTAGTGAGGCAGTGCTGCACCTTATGTGCATGCTCAGTAGTGAGGCAGTGCTGCACCTTATGTACATGCTCAGTAGTGAGGCAGTGCTGCACCTTATGTACACGCTCAGTAGTGAGGCAGTGCTGCACTTTATGTACACGCTCAGTAGTGAGGCAGTGCTACACCTTATGTACATGCTCAGTAGTGAGGCAGTGCTGCACCTTATGTACACGCTCAGTAGTGAGGCAGGGCTGCACCTTATGTACACGCTCAGTAGTGAGGCAGTGCTGTACCTTATGTACATGCTCAGTAGTGAGGCAGTGCTGCACCTTATGTACATGCTCAGTAGTGAGGCAGTGCTGCACCTTATGTACATGCTCAGTAGTGAGGCAGTGCTGCACCTTATGTACATGCTCAGTAGTGAGGCAGTGCTGTACCTTATGTACATGCTCAGTAGTGAGGCAGTGCTGCACCTTATGTACATGCTCAGTAGTGAGGCAGTGCTGCACCTTATGTACATGCTCAGTAGTGAGGCAGTGCGGCACCTTATGTACATGCTCAGTAGTGAGGCAGTGCTGCACCTTATGTACACGCTCAGTAGTGAGGCAGCGCTGCACCTTTATATACACGCTCAGTAGTGAGGCAGTGCTGCACCTTACGTATATGCTCAGTAGTGAGGCAGGGCTGCACCTTATGTACACGCTCAGTAGTGAGGCAGGGCTGCACCTTATGTAGATGATTAGTAGTGAGGCAGGGCTGCACCTTATGTACATGCTCAGTAGTGAGGCAGTGCTGCACCTTATGTACATGCTCAGTAGTGAGGCAGCGCTGCACCTTATGTACATGCTCAGTAGTGAGGCAGTGCTGCACCTTATGTACATGCTCAGTAGTGAGGCAGTGCTGCACCTTATGTATACGCTCAGTAGTGAGGCAGGGCTGCACTTTTATGTACATGCTCAGTAGTGAGGCAGTGCTGCATCTTATGTACATGCTCAGTAGTGAGGCAGTGCTGCACCTTATGTACATGCTCAGTAGTGAGGCAGTGCTGCACCTTATGTATACGCTCAGTAGTGAGGCAGGGCTGCACTTTTATGTACATGCTCAGTAGTGAGGCAGTGCTGCATCTTATGTACATGCTCAGTAGTGAGGCAGTGCTGCACCTTATGTACATGCTCAGTAGTGAGGCAGTGCTGCACTTTATGTACACGCTCAGTAGTGAGGCAGGGCTGCACCTTATGTATATGCTCAGTAGTGAGGCAGTGCTGCATCTTATGTACACGCTCAGTAGTGAGGCAGTGCTGCACCTTATGTACACGCTCAGTAGTGAGGCAGTGCTGCACCTTTATATACACGCTCAGTAGTGAGGCAGTGCTGCACCTTATGTACACGCTCAGTGGTGAGGCAGTGCTGCACCTTATGTACATGCTCAGTAGTGAGGCAGTGCTGCACCTTTATATACACGCTCAGTAGTGAGGCAGTGCTGCACCTTATGTGCATGCTCAGTAGTGAGGCAGTGCTGCACCTTATGTACATGCTCAGTAGTGAGGCAGTGCTGCACCTTATGTACACGCTCAGTAGTGAGGCAGTGCTGCACTTTATGTACACGCTCAGTAGTGAGGCAGTGCTACACCTTATGTACATGCTCAGTAGTGAGGCAGTGCTGCACCTTATGTACACGCTCAGTAGTGAGGCAGGGCTGCACCTTATGTACACGCTCAGTAGTGAGGCAGTGCTGTACCTTATGTACATGCTCAGTAGTGAGGCAGTGCTGCACCTTATGTACATGCTCAGTAGTGAGGCAGTGCTGCACCTTATGTACATGCTCAGTAGTGAGGCAGTGCTGCACCTTATGTACATGCTCAGTAGTGAGGCAGTGCTGTACCTTATGTACATGCTCAGTAGTGAGGCAGTGCTGCACCTTATGTACATGCTCAGTAGTGAGGCAGTGCTGCACCTTATGTACATGCTCAGTAGTGAGGCAGTGCGGCACCTTATGTACATGCTCAGTAGTGAGGCAGTGCTGCACCTTATGTACACGCTCAGTAGTGAGGCAGCGCTGCACCTTTATATACACGCTCAGTAGTGAGGCAGTGCTGCACCTTACGTATATGCTCAGTAGTGAGGCAGGGCTGCACCTTATGTACACGCTCAGTAGTGAGGCAGGGCTGCACCTTATGTAGATGATTAGTAGTGAGGCAGGGCTGCACCTTATGTACATGCTCAGTAGTGAGGCAGTGCTGCACCTTATGTACATGCTCAGTAGTGAGGCAGCGCTGCACCTTATGTACATGCTCAGTAGTGAGGCAGTGCTGCACCTTATGTACATGCTCAGTAGTGAGGCAGTGCTGCACCTTATGTATACGCTCAGTAGTGAGGCAGGGCTGCACTTTTATGTACATGCTCAGTAGTGAGGCAGTGCTGCATCTTATGTACATGCTCAGTAGTGAGTCAGTGCTGCACCTTATGTACATGCTCAGTAGTGAGGCAGTGCTGCACCTTATGTATACGCTCAGTAGTGAGGCAGGGCTGCACTTTTATGTACATGCTCAGTAGTGAGGCAGTGCTGCATCTTATGTACATGCTCAGTAGTGAGGCAGTGCTGCACCTTATGTACATGCTCAGTAGTGAGGCAGTGCTGCACTTTATGTACACGCTCAGTAGTGAGGCAGGGCTGCACCTTATGTACATGCTCAGTAGTGAGGCAGTGCGGCACCTTATGTACATGCTCAGTAGTGAGGCAGGGCTGCACCTTATGTACATGCTCAGTAGTGAGGCAGGGCTGCACCTTATGTACATGCTCAGTAGTGAGGCAGGGCTGCACCTTATGTACATGCTCAGTAGTGAGGCAGTGCTGCACCTTATGTACATGCTCAGTAGTGAGGCAGTGCTGCACCTTATGTACATGCTCAGTAGTGAGGCAGTGCTGCACCTTATGTACATGCTCAGTAGTGAGGCAGTGCTGCACTTTATGTACACGCTCAGTAGTGAGGCAGCGCTGCACCTTATGTACATGCTCAGAAGTGAGGCAGGGCTGCACCTTATGTACATGCTCAGTAGTGAGGCAGTGCTGCACCTTATGTACATGCTCAGTAGTGAGGCAGGGCTGCACCTTATGTACATGCTCAGTAGTGAGGCAGGGCTGCACTTTATGTACACGCTCAGTAGTGAGGCAGTGCTGCACCTTATGTACACGCTCAGTAGAGAGGCAGGGCTGCACGTTATGTACATGCTCAGTAGTGAGGCAGTGCTGCACTTTATGTACATGCTCAGTAGTGAGGCAGTGCTGCACCTTATGTACATGCTCAGTAGAAAGGCAGTGCTGCACTTTATGTACATGCTCAGTAGTGAGGCAGTGCTGCACCTTATGTACATGCTCAGTAGTGAGGCAGGGCTGCACCTTATGTACACGCTCAGTAGTGAGGCAGGGCTGCACTTTATGTACACGCTCAGTAGTGAGGCAGTGCTGCACCTTATGTACATGCTCAGTAGTGAGGCAGGGCTGCACCTTATGTACATGCTCAGTAGCGAGGCAGGGCTGCACCTTATGTACATGCTCAGTAGTGAGGCAGGGCTGCACCTTATGTACACGCTCAGTAGTGAGGCAGTGCTGCACCTTATGTACATGCTCAGTAGTGAGGCAGTGCTGCACCTTATGTACATGCTCAGTAGTGAGGCAGTGCTGCACCTTATGTACATGCTCAGTAGTGAGGCAGGGCTGCACCTTATGTACATGCTCAGTAGTGAGGCAGTGCTGCACTTTATGTACACGCTCAGTAGTGAGGCAGTGCTGCACCTTATGTACACGCTCAGTAGTGAGGCCGTGCTGCACCTTATGTACACGCTCAGTAGTGAGGCAGGGCTGCACCTTATGTACACGCTCAGTAGTGAGGCAGTGCTGCACCTTATGTACACGCTCAGTAGTGAGGCAAGGCTGCACCTTATGTACACGCTCAGTAGTGAGGCAGTGCTGCACTTTATGTACATGCTCAGTAGTGAGGCAGTGCTGCACCTTATGTACATGCTCAGTAGTGAGGCAGTGCTGCACCTTATGTACACGCTCAGTAGTGAGGCAGTGCTGCACCTTATGTACACGCTCAGTAGTGAGGCAGTGCTGCACCTTATGTACACGCTCAGTAGTGAGGCAGGGCTGCACCTTATGTACATGCTCAGTAGTGAGGCAGTGCTGCACTTTATGTACATGCTCAGTAGTGAGGCAGTGCTGCACCTTATGTACATGCTCAGTAGTGAGGCAGTGCTGCACTTTATGTACATGCTCAGTAGTGAGGCAGTGCTGCATCTTATGTACATGCTCAGTAGTGAGGCAGTGCTGCACCTTATGTACATGCTCAGTAGTGAGGCAGTGCTGCACCTTATGTACATGCTCAGTAGTGAGGCAGTGCTGCACCTTATGTACATGCTCAGTAGTGAGGCAGTGCTGTATAGTCGGAGGTCAGAGTCATGGAGTCGGAGTCGGGAGTCAGGGAAATTGAGGAGTCGGAAATTTGGCTTTACTACTCCAGAGCCTTGGTCCAAACCATGAATTGAAGCCTTCTTTGATGACAGAGTAATCTCCAAGGGATTCTGGCCACCAAGATCGCCTGATTTAACACAGCCCGGTTTTTTCCTTTGGGGCCATTTGAAAGGTCGGGAACGTACAGCAAGAAATTCAGGCTATGACCCCAGACGTCCTGCGGAATTAATTCAACAACATGGAAAGGCGTGTGCAGGCGCGCTTGCATGTGAAAGGTGGACATTTTCAGCACCTGCTTTAAAACTTCAGATTCTCATGAACCAAGGCATGTACAGACCACATTTTCAGTACGATAGATTGTCTCTTTTAGAAGTTACAGCAATTTTTATGGGTAAAGTAGTGAGTGAATCACCCTGTACTAAAATGACTCTAAAACTCAACGGTTTATAAAAATGTAAGCTATATACTGTGGGGAAAATAAGTTGTTGATACACTGCCGATTTTGCAAGTTTTCCCTCCTACAAAGAATGGAGAGGTCTGTCATTTTTATCGTAGGTACACTTCAACTGTGAGAGACAGAATCTAAAAATAAAAACCAGAAAATCACATTGTATGATTTTTTAATAATTAAATTGCATTTTATTGCATGAAATACGTATTTGATCACCTACCAACCAGCAAGAATTCTGGCTCTCACAGACCTGTTAGTTTTTCTTTAAGAAGCCCTCCTACTCTGCACTCATTATCAGTATTGATTTCATCTGTTTGAACTTGTTATCTGTATAAAAGACTCATGTCCACACACTCAGTCAATCATACTCCAACCTCTCCACCATGGCCAAGATCAAATAGCTGTCTAAGGACACCAGGGACACAAATGTAGACCTGAACAAGGCTGGGATGGGCTACAGGACAATAGGCAAGCAGCTTGGTGAGAAGTTGACAACTGTTGGTGCAATTATTAGAAAATGGAAGAAACACAAGATGACTGTCAATCTTCCTCAGTCTGGGGCTCCATGCAAGCTCTCACCTCGTGGGGTAAGGCTGATTCTGACAAAGGTCAGGAATCAACCCAGAACTACATTGGAGATCCTGGTCAATGACCTGACATTACCATTAGTAACACACTATGCCATCATGGATTAAAATCCTGCAGGGCACGCAAGGTCCCCCCTGTTCACGCCAGCACATGTCCAGGCCCGTTTGAGGTTCACCAATGGACATCTGCCTGATCCAGTGGAGGCATGGGAGAAGGTCATGTGCTCAGATAAGACCAAAATAAAACTTTTTGGTATCAACTCCACTTGCTGTGTTTGGAGGAAGAAGAAGGAGGAGTAGAACCCCAAGAACACCATCCCAACCATGAAGCATGGTAGGGGAATATTTTATGATATGTAGAGAGAACAGGCCAGAGACATAAAAAATTAGTCCATGTTATAGAAATGTATTCATAAGCAAACAAATGATGTTAAGGCAAATGTCAACATAATAGGGCATATGTCATAGAGACAGGGAATCGACTTAGAGTTTCCCCTCTATTAGTCAAATCAGAAAGTTCAATATAGTTATATATGAATTGAAGAATAGTTCTAGGATAAACAACATGCGCACTTCGAGCAGCATAAACACTTTAAGTGAACCTGGAATTAAACAAATGTACGTAATAATTTTCCGTAACTGTGACATTGTCTTTTTCATACCTGTTGTATTGCCTTAAGATGTGCGTATAATGACTACTTATTATCACTGTTTACCATATACAATGCACGGAGTGTCATATTATAAGTGCTACAAGCAGATTTCAAGGCAAGATGAAATGGATTTTTTTAGACGGTGCTCACAATGGAGTAACATAATGAGAGACCGGAGTGCACAGCAGGAGTAGAAGTGTACTGAAGTGTGTTGATGAAACAATTCATTTCAGAGCAGTCAAGAGCTTCAGCAATAACTTGTGTGGGTGGAAATCATTTTAATAAGTGCTTCTGCATGGCAAATATTTTTGTTGGACACTGCAAATATTAATATGGACTTAAAACAAGCGTTCTGCTGCACCGAAGACTGACACAATTATTTTTTTAAATAGTCATATAACATTGTCACAGCTACTAATCCAAAATAAGGGTTTATTTTACAATGGCTATCTTTCAACATGAAAAATAACCAGAGAAATAGTCCAAAACCCTTTCTTATGGGAACGTATGTAACCAAAGAGACGTTCATATATAGTCAATTTTCATTAGTCATAACAGACCACTCTTTAAATATCAATTAATAAAAGAAAATCTGGAGCACATTGATCTTTTTTTTTATTATAGACCTATATAGAATCAATTAAAATACATTGCATGTCATAGAAAGAAAAAAAACACAATCATTAAATATTAGAGATACAGTAAAAAAAAGAGGATACGGTCGCTGCAGGAAAACGCTCAGCAGTTGCTATATGCAAGTACAGTAACTAATATTGAGGTATGTGTGTATATATATATAATGTTAGCACGAAGACAGAGGCAGGGGACATGTAAACCACTGACGTGGTGAGTTGATCAGCTATATTTCGGTTACCAAACCATGGCAAGGTGCAGGAGCGGACATACTATTGGTGCAACCTGTGCTGCCACACAGGGGTCCTAATGGCAATGGGGCCCACTACCACCTGCAAAGCAACAAGTGACTTCTGACAAAGACACCTTATTGAAATGCAAAAGACCCGTATACTGTTTTTGCTCAGGGGACCTTTTCTGTCTGTGTCTGCCACTGACCAAGGTGTTACAGAAAACTAGACTTGAGACAATAAATTACTACACCAACCCGGTGTATTCATACTAGTCATTAGCAGTAGTAATATAATATGCCATAGTGTATTTATACCTTAAATGGAGTCTGTCACCCTGAATTTAAACTTCAAACTAACAATGCAAAAAAAATCTTTTTTAATCTCCTACACAGGGACAGTGATCAACTAACAAAGGTTTATCTTCAGAGAGCCCTGGCTCAGTGTAAGCCATCATTGTCAATCAACATAAAATAAATTCTCTTTTTTTACTGTATATCTAATATCTACTTAGTGTGCATTCTTTTTTTCTAACAGACAATATATATTGAACTGATAAATAACTAAAATTTATTTTTATGGTACACCTATGTACTCTAGTGTTTCTATGTGGGAATGTATTCCTGGAGTCCCAGTTAGCCTTTCAATATTTAATAAAAAAATATAGAAAAACAATTAGACCTGTTTTCAAAATATGAGTTTATGCACATAGCCAGGGCATACATAGTAATGATGGGGCCCCATAGCACAAGTCTTAATTGCCCTCTACCATCCCAAAAAAATATTCAAAGAAGGAAGGGACAGAGAGCATAGGTGCAGGCACAGAAGGGCATACCTCCAATTTTTAAGTATTGCAGCATGTACATAGTAATTCTGCTGATACTGAAGCCCTTTAGTGTTCTCATCTACTACGATACCCCTTCCATAGAGTATGATGACCCCTCAAAAGAACTGAATGATACCCCCACAGTGAATTCTCCCACAAAATTTCCCCCCACATGCACAGAGTGAAGACCAAACAGTGCAGACAGGAAAGTATGATGCTCCCACAATACCCCCAACACAGTATGATGTCGCTACAGTTCTCCCACACACAATTTGAGACCCTCACAGTGAACTCCCACCCAGTATGATGGAACCCACAGCCCCCACATAATATGATGTCCCATACATACATTAAGATGGCCTCCACAACCACGCCACACAGTATAAAGGCTGCCACACAGCATGATGGCCTCCACAGCCACACATATAGTATGATACTCCCACATATTGTATGATGCCGCCAGTGTGATGGCTCCCACATTCCCACTCCAAAATAGTATGATGCACCACACACAGTATTATACCTCTTACTATATCATCCCCAAAACACAATATGATGGCCCCCACAGTTTTAGCAACCCCTCCCCTTTGAAGACTGAATGATGGAGCAGGGAGCCAATGAAAGATACAGTTGTATTCAACTGAATCTGCATCCTCAGGATGTAGAAACCATTGAAATTGAGAAGCTAGACTAAGAGAGCCCACCAACTCATAGGCACCATAGTGGCCATGTGGTCAGAATAGGTGATACCTTGTTGATCAGTGAGGGTTCGACTGCTGTGACCAGCAGGAATTAACCAAAAAAAGGAATTTTTATCCCCAACTTTTATCCCTATTACAAAATTGTGTGGTATATTGACCGCTTGGCCACTTCTCTATTAATTTCTTATGGGGCTGTAAATAGCTGCGCTCGGCTTTTTTCTGGTAGCCCCATAGGGAATGAATGGAGCAGCAGTTGGTTGTTCAACCTGCCGTGCCAATCTGTAACTGGCATAAAAATGTTGTGTCAGTGTGGTAAATTCCCTGTTCTGCTGATCGGGTCCCTGCGTAGGGCACCTGGTGATCAACAAGTTATCAACCATCCTGTGGATAAGTGATGAATTTGTTTAACTTGACAACTCCTTTGATCAATTTTGTTGTGACACAAAAATTTGAGGTGTTTTTTTAGACAGAGGGAGGTTGGAAACACAGACAGAAGGGTTTTACCAAGTTATTCCTTAGTTATTTATTTCAAACACTGAAAAACATTTTGACTCAATTTTCCTTTCATAAGGAAGATTCTATCCAGTTCGTATAAACACGAAATGCACTCATTATGGGTGGAAGAAAGGCGATTCCGGCACCTAAACAGGAAAGGGTTCTTTACAGTTAGAGCAGTCAGACTGTGGAATTCCCTACCACAAGAGGTAGTGATGGCAGACACTATAACAGCTTCCAAAAAAGGACTGGATGATTTCCTCGATACACATAACATTGTGGGTTATAAATAATTTAGTGACAAAATGTACAATTGGTGGAGAAAGGTTGAACTTGATGGACCTAGGTCTTTTTTCAACCTATATAACTATGTTTTTTAAGAGTTATCCAGCACTGTAGTATTGATTTATGTGCTGTAGTTTCCTTTTCATAGCTATATACTTTCTAGGATACCACCTAAATGTACTGATTTCGAAGTGGTTAAAAGTCATGCATCTCAAGACAAAAATATGCAATTATATCTGCTAATTATCTCTATAGTGAAACTTGATATAAAACACTTTGGTCGTCATAGTAACATTGCAAATTATACCTACAGGCTATGACACCAACACAGTACATGTTTATCAAATGGTACCTCTGTATAAGAGCCATTATGGAAGGAATTTGTGGGACCAGCAGGGGACAATGCTTGAAACTTGTAATTAATGACTACTCACAGCTGCATGACCAGATACAAATGACTAGGGCTCTCATAGATATCTTCCAAGGCAACGATGTTCTCATGCTTGATCCTGAGAAAAAAAAGAAAAACTGTAAATTAGCTTCTAGGTAGATTATTATCTGGACTGAACTGATCTACCTGAAATTGCCATTTGTTACTAAGATCATTTGGTCACAGGAATATATAAGTAATACATAATATGTGAAAGGCATACTGCAGTAAAGAGTTCATTTTATTTTTTTAAGACAATTTATGTTTTAAATGAACTTTTTACATTTTTGTACGAATAAAGCTGCACAAATAAAAAATAAAATTACAAAGTAATATAAACTTTGGATGTTTTATTTCCAATTTATTGAGCAATATTTTCATGTGTGTCCTGGGGCATGTTCATCATATACATAGAACTATATATGTACATATATATAGTTATTTATAAAGAGGGGAAAATAAGTATTTGATACGCTGCCGATTTTGCAAGTTTTCCCACCTACAAAGAATGGAGAGGGCTGTAATTTTTATCGTAGGTACACTTCAACTGTGAGAGACAGAATCTAAAAAAAATCCAGAAAATCACATTGTGTGATTTTTTTACATAACTAATTTGCATTTTATTGCATGAAATAAGTATTTGATACAATAGAAAAATAGAACTTAATATTTGGTACAGAAACCTTTGTTTGAAATTACAGAGGTCAGACGTTTCCTTTAGTTCTTGACCAAGTTTGCACACACTGCAGCAGGGGTTTTGGCCCTCTCCTCCATATCAGATCTTCTCCAGATCTTTCAGGTTTCGGGCCTGTCGCTGGGCAACATTTAGTGTCAGCCCCCCCCCCCAAAGACAGGTCTGGAGACTGGCTAGGCCACTCCAGAACCTTGAAATGCTTCTTACAGAGCCACTCCTTAGTTGCCCTGGCTGTGATCCAGCCACGACCCATCTTCAATGCTCTTACTGAGGGAAGGAGGTTGTTGGCCAAAATCTCGTGATACATGACCCCATCCATCCTCTCTTCAATACGGTGCAGTTGTCCTGTCCCCTTAGCACAAAAGTACCCCCAAAGTATGATGTTTCCCCCACCATGCTTCATGGCTGGGACGGTGTTTTGGGGTTGTACTTATCCTTCTTCTTCCTCTAAACACGGCAAGTGGAGTTGATACCAAAAAGTTCTATTTTGGTCTCATCTGACCACATCACCTTCTCCCATGCCTCCACTGGATCATCCAGATGGTCATTGTTGAACTTCAAACGGGCCTGGACATGCGCTGGCGTGAGCAGGGGGACCTTAAGTGCCCTGCAGGATTTTAATCCATGACGGTGTAGTGTGTTACTAACAGTAATGTTTGAGACACTGGTCCCAGCTCTCTTCAGGTCATTGACCAGGTCCTCCCATGTAGTTCTGGGCTGATTCCTGACTTTTCTCTGAATCATTCTTACCCCACGAGGCGAGATCTTGCATGGACCCCCAGACCAAGGAAGATTGACAGTCATCTTGTGTTTCTTCTATTTTCTAATAATTGCGCCAACAGTTGTTGCCTTCTCACCATACTGCTTGCCCATTGTCCTGTAGCCCATCCCAGCCTTGTGCAGGTCTACAATTTTGTCCCTGGTGTCCTTAGGTGGAGAGGTTGGAGTGTGATTGAGTGTGTGGACAGGTGTATTTTATATAGGTAACGAGTTCAAACAGGTGCAATTAATACAGGTAATAAGTGCAGAGTAGGAGGGCTTCTTAAAAAAAACTAACAGGTCTGTGAGAGCCAAAATTCTTGCTGGTTGGTAGGTGATCAAATATGTATTTTTAGATTCTGTCTCTCACAGTTGAAGTGTACCTACGATAAAAATTACAGACCTCGCCATTCTTTGTATGTTGGAAAACTTGCAAAATCGGCAGTGTATCAAACACTTATTTTCCCCACTGTGTATATTATATATATATATATATATATATATGTATATATATATATATATATATATGGTCTTGACACATTGTTCTGGGTTATAGAAGGCATCTTGTGAAAGTTATGAGCCAGCTACAATCACAGCCTTTATAAAAACACCATAATGCATCTACTAGGTGCTATCGTACTCCCAATATTCAAATATTGCCCCTAAGAAGCATTTTATAATACTAGTTTTAATAGATATTATACTTTGCATCCACCATTGGTTAACATTATCCACCATAACGCCCTCATCACCAGGTATTTTACCCTCCTCGTCAGCCAATAGTGCAATCAGTGGCCCAATAATGCCGCTTTCTGCACTCTCCAATAAAAGTCATTTTACTATCTCTATGAAGAAAGGATGGAGCCAGGATGCTGAATAGATATGGTGATAAAATATCAGGAATGATTTTAAAGTAGCCATAGTGTTCTGTTGATGGGTTTTGCCAAGCCCCGATATAATTATAGGTGTAACTTCGATATTTTATTGGTCTACTTTATTAGTCTATACAAGATATATCAACTTTACAAGTGTAGAAACATAATTACAGCAGAGATATATCCATGTTCCTGAACACAGTCATATTGAGCCAGAATGAATACTCACATTTGGCCTCTTTTGCCATTGTTGCTCAGATTAATGTGGTTTGTAGAAAAAAATCGCAGATCTGCAGTGCCCCATAAAATATCGGATAGCACTTGGTCATGTTATAAGCTCATGTGAGCGGGCCTTTACACTGCATTAAATTACAGAAATATTTAGAGAGGATTAGCAGGAAAAAAATGATGGGAGTGTTTCCTTTCCTAGCCATGCAGTTTGCCTGTACAAACATTTGTAAAAGAACGGAATATACTAAAAAGCTCATTGAATTCAATGCTGATACCCTAAGGCTGTGTGCCCAAGATGAGTTTTTAACGCTGTCAATTTTTGCTGATGTAGCTCGCCGCAGGGCAGCAGCCACAGGCGAGGCACTGGTCTCTTACTTTTACGACCCGATGCGCTACATGAAAGTGAGGGTCCTGGCTATATGTTGGTGTCGGTGCTGTGAGGGCCTTGTGCTCGTGCAAGCCGCTGTGGCTGATGGCATTGGCTGGCCAGGACCATAGGTTCAGCAGTTCAATAAAGTAGACTCCCGTTCTATAACACAGTCTTTACGTAAGGTTTGTATACAAGGGCCAGCGGGTACAAAGTCTTATGGACGTTTCCTTCACATTGTAAAGCGTTTTCATTCACATAGTATCCTTCCACTGTAGTCTACTCCAGGGCCGGTGAAGCACACTGTTTCGCCCTACGTAGTCACAGCCTAGCTTGTTGCCACAGTCTTGATCAGCAAGTCTCTCTATCTGGTCAGTGGCTCTGCATCCTATTTCTTCCACTACTGGCGCCCTTGATCTCCCGCTCGAGACCACCACTAGTCCCACAAACTCAATCCTGTTTAGGTCTGTTACCTTCAGCGGTTTGCAAGCTCTGGGTTTCTCGTGACACGTTGTCCTATCCAAGGATTCCTTTTCTGGAAGGCTGCTCTGTCTCATCTGTCACTTCAGGATCGAGCTACTCCCTTGTCCCTTAAGTCTCTTTTCCTCTGTAGTTCACCAAAAATGGCAGCACTACTCACAGAACTTTTCCTACTCGAACTTGAGCTTGTCCCTATCTAACTATTTACAGGAAGCAGTGACTTGCCCTAACACTTACACTTATCCCTCCCACTATGGGCTAGTCCCAAACAATAACTATCTTACTCTAATGTCGCTACCTAACCACAATAAACTACCTTATACTACCTATCTTGTGTCCTAAGCCCTAAACTATGTCTTAACCAACACTTATCCTGTACTGTACACCAGGGCTGTGGTGTCGGAGTCTATTTTGGCAGAGTCGGTATAAAATGTACCGACTCCTAAAATATATAATAAATTGGTACACTAATACAATGCAGGATGTGCTCCAAATTTTTTCATAAGAATTTGGGAAAGTTATGAAATGTCCTATAAATGTCTGTTCTGTTCCTGATCTAATGATCTCGGCTTTTAATTGAGAGGAATCTGTGCTGCACTTTATGTACATGCTCAGTAGTGAGGCAGTGCTGCACCTTATGTACATGCTCAGTAGTGAGGCAGTGCTGCACCTTATGTACATGCTCAGTAGTGAGGCAGTGCTGCACCTTATGTACATGCTCAGCAGTGAGGCAGTGCTGCACCTTATGTACATGCTCAGTAGTGAGGCAGTGCTGCACCTTATGTATACGCTCAGTAGTGAGGCAGGGCTGCAGCTTATGTACACGCTCAGTAGTGAGGCAGTGCTGCACCTTATGTACACGCTCAGTAGTGAGGCAGGGCTGCACCTTATGTACACGCTCAGTAGTGAGGCAGTGCTGCACCTTATGTACACGCTCAGTAGTGAGGCAGTGCTGCACCTTATGTACATGCTCAGTAGTGAGGCAGTGCTGCACCTTATGTACACGCTCAGTAGTGAGGCAGTGCTGCACCTTATGTACATGCTCAGTAGTGAGGTAGTGCTGCACCTTATGTACATGCTCAGTAGTGAGGCAGTGCTGCACCTTATGTATATGCTCAGTAGTGAGGCAGTGCTGCACCTTATGTACACGCTCAGTAGTGAGGCAGTGCTGCACCTTATGTACATGCTCAGTAGTGAGGCAGTGCTGCACCTTATGTACACGCTCAGTAGTGAGGCAGTGCTGCACCTTATGTACACGCTCAGTAGTGAGGCAGTGCTGCACCTTATGTACATGCTCAGTAGTGAGGCAGAGCAGCACCTTATGTACATGCTCAGTAGTGAGGCAGGGCTGCACTTTATGTACATGCTCAGTAGTGAGGCAGGGCTGTGGAGACGGGAATGAGGGAAATTGAGGAGTCGGAGGTTTGGCTTACCAACCTATACGTTACCAACATTATGGATTATCTTTACATTACTTATACACTATATATATTACACTTCACGTGATAAAAGATGCAAGATGTAGTACACACAACATGATTAGTGTCTTCGGGGGTAGGAACAGTCCAATCCACACCCCTTAGGCTGCGTGCCCACGTTGCGTATTACAGGCGTATATGCTGCGGAATTTCCGCAGCGTAAACGCTTGTAAAACGCATGTATATCCGCACCCCATGGTCCCCAATGGCATTCCGCAATGTCAATGCCCATGCTGCAGATTTTTCCGCAGCGTATATGCTGCGGTCAAAAATCCGCAGCATGTTCATTAATTTTGCGGAAGCGCAGCGGAATCAATGTGCGGATGGTACCCAAGTCTGGATGAGAGGAGACTCTCATCCAGACCTGGGTACCAAAGAACCTGTAAGAAAAAGAAAAAATAAAGTTTATACTTATCTTCTGATGTCTTCCCGGTGTTTTCCCGCCGTCGCGCTGTTGTGTGCAGGACCTGCCACGTCATTGAGTCATGTGACCCATCACATGACTCAATGACGTCACCGCAGGTCCTGCACACAACAGCGTGAGCCGCTCAAGACTCCGGACAGGGCAGAGAATGCATCGGAAAGTGAGTATAAACTTTATTTTTTTATTTTTTACCATTCTGATTCTTTTTTTTAACTATTACTTGGTCACACTATACAAATCCATGCCGGTTGCATGGATTTACATAGTGTGAACAAGTTGTCAAGTACTTTTCCAAGTGATGCTTAAATCACTTGGAGAAGAGCTTGATAACCCGCATGCGGAAATGCATGCAAAGATGCCTCACAAACGCTTCTACCTGGCGGGAAAACCGCATGTAAAATCCGCATGCGATTTTCCCGCCAGGGAGAAGCGTAAAAAATATGCTTCAGTTCCGCAACGTGGGCACTTAGCCTTACACTGCGTCAAAAATGCAGTGCCTTACAGTTCCAGCAAAGTGGATGGGATTTATAGAAGTCTCATGCCTACTGTGCTTTTTTTACTCATCTTAACCTGCCTTGTAGTGCATGTTTTAAATCCACGATATATCAATTACTCTTGCGGATACGCAGAGTTTTATGGGCCGATTTTTCCTATAGAATTGAATCAGATTTTATATAATAGGTGCAAAAATGGTGCAGAAAATCTGCAGCATCAATAGATCACCAAAACTCATTGTGGGAACCTAGCCTAACAGGAGTCACCGGTAAAAGAAGACAGTTTGTGATATTTCTTCCCTCCTAAATATTCCATCATCAACTGTGAGTGGTGTTATTGAAAAGTGGAAGAGTTTAGGAACTACAGCACAAAACTGTGTACGGGCAGTACATACAATGGCGCTATGTTCAGTGGAAGCACCAGTAAGAAGGAAAGGACATGGTATTGTAAAGTCATTATACTGTACTGTATGGTTTAAATAAATAAACAGAGAACATTTTCAAATCGTTTCGCAATGTAGGAGGAAAGGAGACCTTCAGGGGGCATCCAGAGCTGCTTCAATTAATTCATTAGTAATTGGGATCTAAAGCTACACATATATTCTTTGTATTTGACTTCAGGATCAGTGCCTCTCCAGGTAACCCCAGTCTAACAAGCTTTCCTGGAAATAAGCTTGGTAGGTTAGCATGATGTACTTTGCAAGGCTGAATGAGGTTTATTAGGAACCTAATGTGAATACAATATATTTTTCCCAGAATAGATAATTAATTTTTTTATGTTTGTACCTTGTGTAGTATTGATAAAAAATAATCAGCACCAATCCATGCGTTATATCATAAATACATGATGTAACCAATAATGAAAATGTAATAGTTTTTAAAAAGATAAAACACTTATTAAATTAATAACATTCAAAAAGAGGATGAAAAACAAGAAGGTATTATAGAAGGTAGGGCTAGTTTATGTACATAGATTTCACAATCTGGTGTGCCCAATATTTCCCAAATTCCCGAGTTCTGGGGGAATGAAGTTCCCACCACAGTGTCACACCAGTAAACGCCTTGTCTGTGTCACTCTTTGTCAAATAGCATTTTATTTATCTGTTATGCAACATTTAGCTATTTGTAGGGCATCACAACAAAAGTCTTAATATTGATGAAGTTTGAGTTGTTTTATTTTACATACCTAGAGAGAGGCAATTATGATTTCACATGGGTGTAAATGGTCACCGTTATTTAGAACAAGATAAATGGATCATAAAACACTGAATAAAATATGCTAAAATAGCAGTTACGGTGCTGAAATATCAAAGTTTGTTTACTACAATCTAAGCTTAACTGGCAAGCATATACAAATCCAAATATGCTTTAGATTACTGCATCTCGGTTGGGAGAAAAGTGTTGGCCCATATTCTGCATGTAGCCGTCAGGATGAGATATTCATGAGATTTAAGATGGTCTACCCACAAGTGCAGAAAGGGTAATCACGTTATGGGTAAGATTGAATCAGTACAAGAGAAATAGATCTGCCATGACCCAGAGATAAGAAGTACTGGATATCTAAAGGGAAGAGACAGCAGTAATTATAAGCGCTGAGTATTATAGTATTTTATTACAGCTACTGTTATGTATCAATACATTTGCAAAAGATGCAGCTAAACTGTTGATCATTTTGCTCTTGCTTAAAATCCCATTCTATACTGCAGAAACTTCATTTTTTCACATATTTGGCATATTTTAAGAACAAGACCATAATAGTAATAGATGTGTATGAAAAAATCTATTCATGTAGACAGAATACAGAGATTGCTTTGCCAAACATGTTCTCATCCACCAGATATACAGTATGCAACTTGCAAACTGGATGGAAGATAGCTCCACTCAATCATTGCATGAAGCAGCATTACAAGGTTATCTTGTTTTCAGGCTATACATTCCATGGAATGTGTGATGATAGCACGTAGTCAAACAGCTGGGATAATCTGATTGTTCATGATCAGTGTGCAGTTCTCTTTTAGGACGTTGTGTAAGTGGACCCCCATCGATCTGCTTGCAATTAAAAGGGCACTCAAATATAAAACCAAACGTTATAAAGGTTTAGTTACTCTTTATTAAATTATGCATTTAACTAGATATACATAAAGTAGGAAAAAGTAATCTCCATACACACAAATTTTCAAGCCTAAAGGTCTGGTAACTTGCCAAAGATCTGAGGAACCAGGCACTACATCTAAAATTTCAACATCTGACATCAAAGACCAGTAGTACCCTAAGGAAAATAACTGTGCTGAGTGAATCCTTTTAGTCTGTGAAAAACATATAAATCAATTCTGAATATGTTTATGGGCTAACTTATCTACATTTTCTAGGACCACAGTCGTTTGACCTATTCAAGTGGAAACCTGAGAAATCGGAAAAGATCACTTGAAAAAGTAAGTAAACCCCTAAAACATAAAAAGGCCCCAAATTAGTATAAACATATAAGCAGGTTACAAGTGCTCCTGCGATTACTGATACTGTACGATACTGTATTTGCGAAAAAAACTAGATTGCGCTACTTAAAAAGAAAACTAATCCGAGAAATAAACCCCTTCCAGACACGGAAGAAGGAAAGGCAAAAACTAAAGGGCAATATGATTCTTCTGGTCAGTATGATTACAACAATATCAATCTACCAAACATGTATTTATTTACTTATTTTTTACTTATTTATTTTTCTGAGACCCGTAACTCTTTCATTTTTTCAGTCAATAGAGTTGCATGAGATCTTATTTTTTTGCATTTTTTTCCATTTCGCTTCTTATTGCATTTCTTTGCAGTGACTGAAATTTGATTCTCACTATGTTTACCAATCGGGTTTATAAATTTTATATTTTATTGGATAGTGCTCAGTAAGGCACATGGCCCCGGCGTCTGCACCATCAGAGGTAATCCGGGGAACAGGGATAGCTAGGGAGCCCCCTCACTTTAAGGATAAAGAAGGAGCTCATTGCTCCGGGATATCCACTTACAGTATCGTGACACATAGAATCTTCAGCACCTGGCTGTCATGGCAACCCATCAACTCCCCGTGATCAGTGGGGCCAATGGGTGTTTAGGACGGCGTGTCTCCAGGTGGCATTTAACAGTAGCAGGCAGGGTTCAGCTCCACTCGTGGCTGTTAGGTACAGAAGATGGCTGAATATCACTACCATCATCAGCTGGGAAAGATGCAGCCTCAGGAGATGGAAAAACAAAGACCCAACATTGGACATACCAGTATGTTCAATATAGATAAGGGATTAATAATTAAACGAGACAAGAAAAACAGTCACTCTCACAGTATATTAGACCATGATTCTAATATGTAAAAATCAGGTAGAGAACAAATGGAGTAATCTCCTACTGATCAATTCATTTTTTTTGCTAATGGCCGATTGAAGCCATTCACCCTTAGCCATGTGGGCTGGGTTTTGCAATCTTTTGTCCTGCTGCACAAAGACCAAAGCAGGGGGACTCCTGCTGTAGGCAGTAGTTTTAAGTCCGCCATACACATTAGATTAACATTGATCAAACCCACCGATACCAGTGGAATCAGCTAACAGTCTAATAATTATCAGGCTTAGTGGATTTCTAATGGCCAATCCTTTTATTCTCCAAGAGAAAGGACACTACCTGACTCCTTTAACAGCGGCGGTAATAGAGGAAACCGGAGCAGTCGTCCTAGCCAAGCATTTCTGATTATTGTGGTAGAGATAGCTATCGTCAATCGTCCAAATGATTGGCTGACTGCTATCTATTCTCTAAGGGAGGCTTTGCACCCAGTCAGAGAGAGTGTAAGGGCACAGTGCGCAAGGCTAAGTTTTATTAAGCAACAGGGCTCTATTCACTTAAAAAAGTTGACCATTAACCCTAGAATGCATGACCATAAAAATCTACACTTTCACATACCTGGGGCCTTTTAAGCCCGTGTGCAAATAATAAATAAATGACCAACTGGAAATGACAAACAACTATATACCTGAGGAATACCTAGAGTTTCAAAATTCTAACTAAAGAAATCTTGCAGAAAATAGAAAACAATTAACAGGGCGGGCCTGCGAGGCCCCAGGTATGCGTTCTAGGGTTAAAAAGTTGGAGCCGACCGCTGGGAATTTTTATCCCAAACAGAGCATTTTTAACCCCATTAGAATGGAGCAGCTTTACACATTCCCGACCAAAGTTTTATTCATTCATTGCGGGGCAGCTGGAAATAACAGTGACCAGCAGCCTCATAGAAGTTCACTGCCAATTCATGCTGGTCTCAACTATTGGACCACCACCAATTAATAAATTATCACCTATCCTGAGGATAGGTAATGACTTATTTCCAACCGGACAACCCCGTTAATGTTCACAAATTATGCCTGAAGGATAAAAAGACACTATTTAGAGCTATCATCTGACATGTTCATGAGCCTAAAGAGTGTCCTGTTGGCATATGTTTTATCTGGGCACTGCTTCTTGGCATTATTTAAGAGCATAGTCTACCATACTATTCAATTCCGCAAACACCTTTTTTGTATGCAATTGAGCATGTTGTTTAATTCTCTTGGTAGATAAAAATAAAAGTATACCTCAACTGCAGGCTCTTATCATTGCGTGAATTGGACCTGTGATATTCATTGTTTTAGTGCATATTTCGATCAAGTGAAGATCAACAGAAGCCGCATATGAAGTTCTTTTCATTACTTACATTGATAAAAAGGTGGGAGACAAGAACACTATGATAAAGCACAGTAAACAGTGCTGCTTAATAGCAAGGTGCAGTGAAGCATTGATTGTTCTCGGTAAAGCAGCAGATGTTCTGTTATCTAGAATCCAGGCAACACAGACACACAAAACACATATCACACATAGTGTCCGTGTGTAAAACACATAGGTCCCAATTACTCATTCTGAAAATCCTGCCACCATGCCCGCAGAAAACAAAAGCGTAATTGCCAACTATTATTTATTTCATCTGATCTTATCCTGCTACCCAATGGGATATAAATAGACTGTCACTAATGCATCTACAGGGAGCAAGAGGAGAAATTCAACTTTACAGAAGGTGAATAGTGAAAAACACATGCATTTCAAGGAACACAATTTCAACAAATGTATCTGAAAAAGTAGGTCTATGCACAGATTTTTTTATAGTTTATTTACTTCTTACATGCGACACAAGGCATCCTGGCTCCAATCACTCCCCCTGCTCCCCACCTCTTTCTCTGCTAGGTATAGTTGCAGATGTCTTTTCTTAAGAATGGGTGATCAATATCAGAAACCTTACCAACCCCTTTAATAAAATTAAAAGTTTTAGAAAACTATTAGTGAACTCTAAATTTATACAGAGGAGTCCCTTATTTAAGACCCTTATGCCTTAAGGCCGCCATACACATTAGACAAATGTCGACTGAACCCGCCGATACCGGTCCATGGTCTAATGCAGTGTTCCCCAACTCCGGTCCTCAAGAGCCACCAATAGGTCATTGTTTTGGGATTTCCTTAATATTGCACAGATGATAATTACATCACCTGCACAGGCAACAATTCCATCACCTGTGCAATACTAAGGAAATCCTGAAACCTTTACCTATTGGTGGCTCTTGAGGACCGGAGTTGGGGAACACTGGTCTAATGTGTATGGGGGCACTGTCCAACTGAAGGACGGGAGAGATGTCAATCGTACATGTCTGATTTCAGAGTGCTGATTACATTGTTCTCCCTCAGACAAGCGCGTCCGACAACCATCTAATGTGTATGGCTGTCCTTAGGCCAGGCAGAGAGGTTCTACATGTACTTACAGTAGAAGAACAGTCTAAAACATTTTCTCTGATGTGACTGCTCGGAGAAAGTAAATGCCTGCTGAGGACAAATTATCTCTTCAGCCATTTCTGCTGCAATTGAAGGGTTAGACTGAGTTTATCTAATGTGTATAGTCATGCTTAAGGGCTATTCCCATTATATATTCATAGGGCATATCACGTGTATAATATTGATTGGGAGGAGATCTATCCTCTGACATTCATGTCAATCCAAAGTATAAAGGGACCGATGTCCCTTTCGATTTTCCCTACATAGCGGTGCACCTGACCAGACACCATACAAGGAACGTCAATGCAGCTTCATCAAAGTGAATGGAGCTAGGTAGTAGACCCTGGCACCACCATTGGAGAGAAATACAGTTAGAGCAGTGTTTCCCAAACTCAAGTCCTACTCCTCACGACCCCCAACAGATCAGGTTTTCAGGATTTCCCTAGTATTGCACAGGTGGCAGTTTCTGATGCCTTCATAATAATTCCAACACCTGTGCAATACTAAGGAAGTCCTGAAAATATGATCTTTGGTGGGCCGTTAGGACTGGAGTTTGGAAAACACTGAGTTAAAGGTAGTATTAATTGTAAAAGATTGACTAATTTAGTTGAGCGGCTACTTCATTCTGGCTTGGCGGATGTCTCAACAGCAAAAACATAGCAGTGTTTTGTAGCAACCTAAAAGTAGGCAATAAATGCCACAAATGCCGTGCTTAAATGTGAATGTACTTAGATATAATAAATTTATTATGCTTGTAAAATCCGCTTTTATTGCCGCACATATGAAGAACCTTCTCACAATGCGCCTTAATGTGATCTCACTTGTGCCTTCCATGGTGCTTATTTAGTAAAAAGCTGTAAATAATTGCAGACACACCCGTCTCATCTCTTCCTTTTAGTATTTGGTCTTATTATTAAATACGACAATTAAATTCATAGCTTATTAACTATTAGAAATGACACACCCTGTTGTCAGAAATCCAGTCTGATAGATTGATTATCTGACAAAATCTGGTTGACAAAGATGACATGTCTTGCATAATTTGTTAAATAATATGGTTGATTTGCCTTAGGTTGCTGTTCTTATTATTAATGCAAATTATTTTTACTAATTGCGTTTACTAGAACAATTTATGGACGCAGTGTGCCTGGGAATTTGTGCTCATTCTGGCAAAAAAAGAGCAAGTCAAGCAATGATGTTAGATGATGAGGTTCCGTGAAGCTCTCGACCCACAGTTCTTGGAGTTTGGAACTCTGTCATTATAGTAGTACAACAATAATATCATGGATCATTAAAAGGTTAAAATAAGCAGGCCCATCTCTATTCATACATAGTTTTAGTCATGTACCAACAAAAAAAATGCTGTCCTATGAAGAGTATCTGCCAGGATTTAGGACAAGAGCTTGTAGCTGAAGATTGGGGTATTGTTCAGACAAAGTATATTAGTAATGTTGAATACTTGCTGATTTAAGGATAGTTAAAGAGGTTGTCCACTACTTTTTCATTGATGACCTATCCTTAAGATATGACATCAACGTCTGATCTGCCGGGGTCCAACACCCGGCACCCCCCAATCAACTGTTACTGGTGTTGACAGCGGCCGACGGGTGGAAGTACTCACTTACAGAGCTGGCCGTCTTCTGGTTGTGACCGAGGCTTGGTACTGCACCTCCGCCTCCTGGTATTGCACCTCCCTATATTGATTTGAATAGGAGGTGGAGGTGCAGTACCAAGCCTCTGCCACTACCAGAAGACGGCCAGCTCTGCGAGTGAGTACTTCCAGCCGGTGGCCGCCGATACTGGTAACAGCTGATCGGCGGGGGTGCCGAACCATGGCCGATCAGACATTGATGACCTATCCTAAGGATAGGTCATCAATGAAAAAGTAGTGGACAACCTCTGACTACAGTTGTTTTTTTAAAAAAGTTAATAAAAACTCATTTAAATACCAAATTATTATTTTATGTATTTTGTTTTCTAGAATGTTTCTTCTTACACAATTCTATATAGTCTCCTTAACAACCATCAGTGACAACTATTAACTTTCATTCCATGTATAGTCCGACACTAATTAAAAATAGCCCCATGTCACAAGAGATGATAATATTCTCACAGGAAATATTAGTATAGACTTTGCTACAATTAAACGACACCCGTAAAGTCCATTCTTAATTAAACCCTTCATATTTTCAATTTAAAGTCAAAACACACCTCATAGGGCTTGAAGCATTTTAATTAAGATGCATGAAAGTATTTCAGAATATACAGCATGTTCATTATCACAGTGAACTTTAGGTGGAAGCAAATTAATAAAATTGTGCTAACAGAAGATTGATCCATTTTTACAAGAGAACATTAACATTGATTAATGTATGCATCAACATATGGATGTGGCTGATGGCAATAACTGTCAAATGCTCAAGAAAGCGAATTACATTTTTAGGCCCTTAATTCATTTTTTACAAGCTTGTTTGTGGCGTTTTTTTTTTTTTAATAGAAACACATTTTTTCCTGTGGATGGAAATAAAAAAATGTGCATCAAAAGTATAAAAAAAAGACACCCAAAAAATTACATCTTATGGCTGAAATGGGAATATCTGTTTATATGCAGCAGCCAGAGGTAGATGGAATTATAGAAACAGTAGAACAGACTGGAGTTTCTGGAACGTAGGAGTTACATAAGCTGAAAGGCTCATTTTTCTATGTTGGTGCCATAACTCCCCTTCACTTCTATACGAGTTACAGAAACAGCTCAGCACAGCCCACTCAACTGTTGCAGCAATCTGTCCACATCTGGCCATCACATGAAAGCAGCTATTCTCATTACAAGCCTGAATGACTGAAGTCAAATAAAATGTTGAACAAAAGGCATAAAAAAATCTTGTAGTAGAAATCCGTATAATACAAAGCTTTGTTACAAACTTAAAAAAAGTGTGTGACGGAAGCTTCAAAGTAACTTTTTTTGTGGCAGTAACCTTATAGTGGTGCTTGAAAGATTGTGACCCTTTCAGAATTTTACATTTATCTGCATAGATTTGTCCTAACTACAGATTTTCACACAAGTATTAAAAGTAGATAAAAAGAACCAAATCAAACAAATGACTAAAAAATATTAGACATTTTTATGGAGGAAAATAATCCAATATCATGTCTTTGAGTAACAAAAGTATATGAACCTTTAGGATTAGCAGATAATTTGATAGTGAAATTATAGTCTTGTGTTTTTAATCAATGGGATGACAATCAGGAGTTAGTGGGTGACCTGTTTTGTATAAAGAGCAAGGGCCTATCAAAGTCTAGTTTTCATAAAAAGTTTCTAAAAAAAAGTGTGCCATAGCAGGAAAAATTTACATTTTTGAGGACCTCAAAAGAAGAGTTGTTGATGTTTATCTAGCTGGAAAAGGTTGCAAAACCATCTCTACAGAGTTTGGACTCCACAGTCAGACAAATTGGAGTAAATTCAAATGGAGGAAATTCAAGACCATTATTACCCTCCCCAGGATTGGTCAACCAAGAAGGATCACTCCAAGAGCAAGGCGTATAATAGTGAAGTCACAAAGGAATATAAGGTAACCTCTAAGCAACTAAAGGCCTCTCTTACATTAGCTAATGTTAAAAGAGGTTGTCCACTACTATAAGTAATGCCCCCATCAATTTAATCTTTGGAAATACGTCAAGTTCCGAGAATCTAGAGGTGTGACCCAGTGAGACGCACCCCCCTGATTGATGGGCTGTGAGCGGGGTTTAACCGGACGTCAGAGCGCAGCATCTAGCGTGTGCTTGCGGTCAATTAGGGGGATGCGTGTCACTGGGCCACACGTCTGGGTTCCCAGAACTTGATGTGACACCAGCGGATGTCAGAGGAGGCTGCAGCCGGGGTCACGTGATGCCAGTGAGTGGCCAGTGATAGCGCTGCTCACAGGCACTTATAACAACAGAAGGTAATTTAAAAAAGAAGTTCTTTCCAAAGTTTAAAATCGATGGGGGCATTATTTATACTAGCAGACAACCTCTTTAATGATCATGAGTCCACCATTAGGAGGACACTGAACAACAATGGAGTGTATGGCAGGATTGCAAAGAGGAGAAAGCCACTGCTTTTCAAAAAGAACATTGCTGCCTATCTGCAGTATGCTAAAGATCACCTGGTCAAGCCACAAGGCTATTGGAGCAATGTTTTGGTGATGGATTACAGCATAAAAACCTCATACCGTGTATGGTGGTAGTACCATGATTTGGGCCTGTTTTGCTGCAATTGGACCAGCCCAGATTGCCATCATTGATGAAACAATGAACTTTTAATTATATTAGCAGATTCTATAAGAAAATGTCAGAACATCTGTCCATGAGTTTAAAGGGGTTGTCCACCACTAGGACAGCCCCTTTTCAATCTGAATGTTTGCCCCCATTAAAATGAAAACCATCACCGAACATTTGGCAGTGTTTTAGCAGCGAGAGCTCATCACTTTTTAAAAACAGTATATCATTCAATATTTTTGTAAAACTTATTGGGAGATGATATATTATATATGTAAGCTCATGTAGGGACATATTCTTAATGTTGTTTGTGACCTACTATTGACTATGCTGTATACTCTATGGAGATCACATATTTGTATAATACTGCCAAACTGCACAAGTATTAAAACATCTACCCCAGAGAGACAGAGCTTTTTACTACCATCTCTGCCTTCTCAATGACCAAAAACACATCAATCTTTGAGGGTGTAGTAAACTAATGTAAATGCATAGGTCAAGGCTAAAAAAAATGACCTGGTCTGGAAATGGTTAAAGTTTCAGAGCAAAGTTAGTGTGATGTTCTCATGTAAGAGAAGAAGTAGGAGGTAATGCAGTCCATATTAATGCATGACATAATTTTCTCTACAATAAGCTGGAACCAGTAATGTGAGAAATAATTGTTTTTGCAGAATGTGAAACTTGGGCTGAGTTTTAACTTGCACAGATATAAAGTCATCACAATAAACGTCTTCTCATTTGGATAGGCAGCAAACACCGCCTCTCATACTATATAATTACCTAATTTCTTAACATCCACACCTACTTTTTAGCCAAGCAGCGTGGAGACTTGAAGATTACTGGCTTAATAACTTATGACAAATGCTTTTTTTTACTTTTTATTACCACAGATCACTTTTATTGCCGCTGGCTATCATGGTTTTCTAGTCAAACAAGCCAATCACAAAAGATGAAGATGTGACTATAGATATTGTGTGCAAATATTATTCTGCAAAAATTGTAACATTTTTGTGAATGCAAGCCTTCTTGCTCCTTTCAGAGCTGCCTATAGAATTCTATCCTTATTAAAACTCTATGGCTCCTCCACCATGTTTCTCTGTAGGTGGGGTGAACTTTTCTTTATAGGCTTCATTTCATTGTCTATAAACATAACACAGGCATGCATTGTCAGAGAGCTCTAGTTTAGTTTCTAAGATCCATAGAACATTTTCCCAGGATTGAGTAAAGTTTGTCTATGTAACTTTCAGCAAACTTCAATTGCTCTATATGCCTTCCTTTACGTAGAGGCATTTGTCCAGATGTCTCCATCTCAGCCTGAAGTTCTTTGCATGTTGTTTTTGGTTTCTATGCCATATTGCGAAACCATCTTTTGTATGGCTCTCATCAATTTCCCACTTTCCACCATCACCTGGATGGTTCTTGACTGTTCTATGTGTAGCAAACCTCTTGATATCATTTCAAATTGAGGCTGTGATGCCAAGACATGCGGAGATAGTCTATAAACTTCTTGTGCTTGGTAATAATAGCATATGTGGTCTATGTAGACAGCTCTCCTATCTTTGCCATTGTGAAAAAGGAACTAGGAATCGAACTGGCCATTTTAAGAATTGAAGTCACCATTCATAGGCTAATTAAAGTTATGTGAGCACTGTCAAGGTGTTGAAAGGTGAGTCTAATTTCTCATTAATCCCAGGTTAGTCTGATTTTGTCCTTTATTTTAAATTACAGTATAAACTTAACTTCTCACGGCAATGAATGGAACGACTTGTGCTATTGATTCTTAGTAGGTATGTATTATCCACTTAACGTACATTCAAGAGATAACGTTGAAGCTCATTTTTACCACATTTTTTTTTCTTAAGGAAACAATAAATTAAAAGAAACAATAAAGTAAAATAAAGAAAAAGAACTTTGGAAAAAAATACACATATTTAAACTTTAATATTAAATGCTCTGTGCACCTTTGATAACTTTTTCTTCCTTTTGTGATTGTCTATATTTTTTTGCAAAACATCATGCTTATTTTTTTTGTAATCGGAAAAGCTGTTTGATGAGTCCCTCTGCTTTTGGTAATGTGTACTTATAGTTCCTTACTTCTCCGTCCTCTCTGTGATGTCCTGAGGCAGCTGGTGGCATGAGCACAGATAGTGACTTCTTAAAAAAAAAGTGAGGTGAATGGTTCTGCTTGGCTGCAGTGCTGGACTGAGAGCAGGCTGCAGCGTAAAACTGTTTTTGCTGCCATTTTTTGAAAATCGAGGTCAATTAGTGCTGTTTTGCAGTAATTTTTTTTAAAAATTCCTGGTAAATCCGCTTTGATTTTTCAGCGATTTCACACTGTTTGGCTGTGCTCAGATGTTGCGGTCACATTGCATTTTTTTTTCTGGAAAAAACGTGATTGTGGCAAAAACGCTAAGTCAGTTCCCTTCTTTATCCCGCGGTTGAATAGATGGAGAAGAAAACTAGTTTAGCTATTGAAAGGCCCCATTCACACACGGAATCCAAGACTAAGTACTGTATATCTGGAGATCAGGGCACCTATTTTAAATACATATTAGGATATATTTTTTAACTAGGCAACCCTTCTATTAACACTTTAATGATAAAGCTAAACATAATACTATTATGTGATTTAGCATGAAAGTATTTGCTTGGTCACTATAATTTTATTAATATAAATTTCCAATTTTGGTATTTGTTTTCAATTTAACATTGACCTTATGATGTTTATTTTCTATCATATGAACATGTAGAAAACATAAATAATGCATTTCCCTATAGAATAAAAAAAAAAAGTGCTAAAAGCCATTTGAAAGAATTAAGGTTAAACTCAAAGATCATTCTCTGCAGTAATTACCTATGAGTTTCGCAGCCAGACCACTGCAGCAATTTATTCCTAAAATAATTTCTGAGAAACACATCATAATCAGTTTGAGTGCTGACCTTCAAACAGAGCCGCATCAGGCAAAGGTTAACTAGTAATCCCTATTTAACTCCAATCTTCCAAGTACACGCAGTATAGGATATGAAGGAAATTGAACAAATTCTCATTCAATTTTATTGCTTCAAGCAAGAACTAATAGTATATCAATGTTTTTTACTTCATTACTGCCAAGTCTGGCCAACCACTGCACCTAGAAGGTCACATCTTTTGTTGCTTAATGGAATATGTGGCAAAAAAATATTTTTTTCCAATTTTTCATTTGCAATATAGTCAAAATGTTTTTCTTTTAAGAACATAGGCATAAAAGGAAAAAAAGACTACTGAATAATGCCAAGAATTGTGTATGGGATACTTTCCTCTGTTCACATCTGTGTTAGTTATTTCCAGTTTTCTGCTCCATTATATAAGCAGTACAGTAAGAACAACAGAATGACTATTTATTTTTATTTTGCTTCCTTATATAGCGCAACATATTACACAGCGCTTTACAGACATTGCCCTCACTGTCCCCATTGGGGCTCACAAATCTGATTTCCCTGTTAGTATGTAACACCTGATATGATGGATACAAACAATACCTGACAGACCTCACTGACTCTAATGGGGTTCGGTGAGTTTGCCTCATGGTGTCTGGCATTTTACCAGGCCTATTGTGCTATTTTGTCAGCCATTATTTACAAAATCTGCCATAGAAATGTGAAAAGAGCCTAAAATGTAAATCATTCTAACAATAAGAATCTGAAATCATAGTACAGTTTAAAAAGCCTTTTTTTATAAGGAATCTGTCAGCAGGCTTTTGCAGAGAGCTGCATGATGTAGAAACAGAGAGACTGATTCTAGCAATGTATCACTTACTGAACTGCTTGCTATAGTTTTAATAGAATCCCTGTTTTCTCTGCTGTAGATGTAGCAGTGCTCAGAATGCTGAGCTCTGTATAACCCCACCCACACCACTGATTGGCAGCTTCCTGTGTACACTGTACATTGTCAGAAAACTGCCAATCAGTGGTGAGGGCAGGTTTACAAAAATGAGGTGGACTGCCTTGCTCAAGACACCTAGTCCTCTAATGATAATCTCCTGCTGATAAAACCCTCATTGTATTGAAACTAAGAAAACTACTGAGCAAGTGACACATCTCTGGAATCAGGCTCAGCTCCTAAATTATGCTGCTCTCAGACTAAATAGCAAAAACCTGCTTGCATATTCCCTTTGAACATCCACTAGCCTGGACAGACCTCCATACAGATAATCTTCACATCTTAAACAGGAAAGCATAACGGATCCTTCATGATCACTGACATTTATGTTATATGACATGCTTCCATTTTCTTAAGGGTAAAATAGCAATGCACACTATGCTATTCTGCCAGCCAAAAAATGGAAACCTGACTAAAGGCCATCTGAAGCCACCATAGGCATTTACCACCAGAAACATGTATTTGAAATCAATAGGGATGTTCACGGAAAGTTTATCTGTGATATTTTTTTAATGAAAAGAGTAATATAAAGGCAAATGCTTGATGATCTGCTGTGCCCTCTAGACACGACATTAAGACATCCAGAGCAGTTGTCATTTTTGTTTTCAGTCCAGCACCACCCCCAACACCCTTCAGGCTTAGTTTGAACCTGATACATATTTATGATCTTATGTATTGTATACTTTCTGACACTTTTAGCGTTTGAGTATATGTTTATGTAAAACCATAAGGTTGTGTTTGAAAAAGGCATAACAGTACATGGATATATTTACTTTTATACTAGTGGTACTAGCAGTGTCAGACTGGGGTGCTAGGGCCCACAAATAACATTGATTCTGAGGGCCCAACTCTACAACTATATGCAAATATTTTGTGACCTTTCTTTGAAAATTTCCAGCCACCAGCATTTGCATGTAGTTCTACCACAAAATGTTGCATCTTTTTCAAATGATAGTTAACCCCTTTCTGAAATTGTGCGTAATAATACGTCCCTGTGCCGTTGGCCTTATGGACCAGGTATGTATTATTACGACACAGCGATCGCGCCCCCACATAAGCTGTGCGGGCGCGATCGCCGCCAGGTGTCAGATTCTGACAGCTAACACCCAGCACTCAGTGCCAGGAGTGGTGCCTGGTGACCCGATGCCGTCATGATGACATCTGGGTCACCAGCAAGTTAGTTTGATCATGCACAGTGCATGATCAAACTAACTTGTGTCGGCAGCACTGACAGGTTATAATGTATAGCAGTGATCCTGCACCGCTATACAGTGGGTACGGAAAGTATTCAGACCCCTTTAAATTTTTCACTCTTTGTTTCATTGCAGCCATTTGGTAAATTCTAAAAAGTTCATTTTTTTCTCATTAAAGTATACTCTGCACCCCATCTTAACTGAAAAAAAAAACAGAAATGTAGACATTTTTGTAAATTTATTAAAAGAGAAAAACTGAAATATCACATGGTCATAAGTATTCAGACCCTTTGCTCAGACACTCATATTTAAGTCACATGCTGTCCATTTCCTTGTGATCCTCCTTGAGATGGTTCTACTCCTTCATTGGAGTCCAGCTGTGTTTAATTAAACTGATAGGACTTGATTTGGAAAGGCACACACCTGTCTATATAAGACCTCACAGATCACAGTGCATGTCTGACCAAATGAGAATCATGAGCTCAAAGGAACTGCCCAAGGAGCTCAGGGACAGAATTGTGGCAAGGCACAGATCTGGCCAAGGTTACAAATTAATTTCTGCATTACTCAAGGCTCCTAAGAGCACAGTGGTCTCCATAATCCTTAAATGGAAGAAGTTTGGGACCACCAGAAGTCTTCCTAGACCTGGCCATCCAGCCAAACTGAGCAATCGTGGGAGAAGAGCCTTGGTGAGAGAGGTAAAAAAGAACCGCAAGATCACTGTGGCTGAGCTCCAGAGATGCAGTAGGGAGATGGGAGAAAGTTCCACAAAGTCAACTATCACTGCAGCCCTCCACCAGTCGGGCCTTTATGGCAGAGTGGCCCGATGGAAACCTCTCCTCAGTGCAAGACATATGAAAGCCTGCATAGAGTTTGCTCAAAAACACATGAAGGACTCCCAGACTATGAGAAATAAGATTCTCTGGTCTGATGAGACGAAGATAGAACTTTTTGGTGATAATTCTAAGTGGTATGTGTGGTGAAAACCAGGCACTGCTCATCACCTGCCCAATACAATCCCAACAGTGAAACATGGTGGTGGCAGCATCATGTTATGGGGGTGTTTTTCAGCTGCAGGGATAGGACGACTAGTTGCAATTGAAGGAAACATGAATGTGGCCAAGTACAGAGATATCCTGGATGAAAATCTCTTCCAGAGTGCTCTGGACCTCAGACTTGGCCGAAGGTTCACCTTCCAACAAGACAATGACCCTACGCACACAGTTAAAATAACAAAGGAGTGGCTTCAGAATAACTCTGTGACCATTCTTGACTGGCCCAGCCAGAGCCCTGACCTAAACCCAATTGAGCATCTCTGTAGAGCCCCAAAAATGTCTGTCCACCAACGTTCACCATCCAACCTGATGGAACTGGAGAGAATCTGCGAGGAAGAATAGCAGAAGATCCCCAAATCTAGGTGTGAAAAACTTGTTGCATCATTCCCAAGAAGACTCATGGCTGTACTAGCTCAAAAGGGTGTTTCTATTCAATACTGAGCAAAGGGTCTGAATACTTATGACCATGTAATATTTCAGCTTTTCTTTTTTAATAAATTTGCAAAAATGTCTCAAGATGGGGTGCAGAGTGTACTTTAATGAGAAAAAAAATGAACTTTTTAGAATTTACCAAGTGGCTGCAATGAAACAAAGAGTGAAAAATTTAAAGGGGTCTGAATACTTTCCGTACCCACTGTACATTATAACTGCGATCAGACTGCAAAAAGGGGAAAAAAAAAAGTAAAAAAAAGTTGTAAAACCATTTTTTAAAAAATAAAAATGAATAAAAAAATATATAAGGAAAAAATGGTGCTTTATCATCATACCGCCGAACAAAAAGTGGAATAAAACGCGATCAAAAAGGCAAATGTAAATAAAAATGGTACCGCTGAAAACATCATCTTGTCCTGCAAAAAAAACCAAGCTGCCATACAGCTCCATCAGCCAAAAAATAAAAAGGTTATAGATCTCAGAATAAAGCGATGCAAAAAAAATTATTTTTTCTATAAAATAGTTTTTATTGTATAAAAGAGCCACAACATAAAAAAACCATATAAATGTAGTATAGCTGTAAACATACTGACCCGAAGAATAAAGCTGCCTTATCAATTTTACCACATGTGGAACGGCATAAAAACAAAAAAAAAATTCCTGAATTGTTGGTTTTTGTTTATTCTGCCTCTCGAGAATCAGAATACAAAGCGATCAAAAAATGTCACATGCCCGAAAATGGTGCCAATAAAAACATCAACTTGTACACACTGACATGTGTACAGACCCATTCATTTGAATGGGTCTGTGTGTGTATGTGTCTCCGGTATGTGTAGAAACTGTCACCACACGTACCAGACACACTGACGTGTGAGATGCCTAACTCTGCTGCTTCATTATAGTGAATGGATCTCTTGGGGGTTCATCTGAAATACGTAGGAGCTATGTATATGGAGTCTGCACTGCATGCTATTCTAGGAAAATCTGCGCTCCAGGAGGCATATAGTGCCCCATCCCTCCCAAGTCTCACCGTATGGCTAAGCAGTCCTGTACAGCTACATATGGGGTATTTCTACATTCAGCAAAAATTGTGTGACAAATTTTGGTGCCATTTTTACCCATTTCCCAGTGTGAAGATGTAAAATCTGGGGCTAAAACAAAACTTTGGTGGTAAAAATTTAATTATTCTTTCTTTACCGCCCAATGGTGTAAAATTCTGTGAGGCACATGTGGTGACAACATCCTCACTGCGCCCCTAGATTAATTAATTGAGAGGTGGAGAGGTGTAGTTTGTAAAATGGGGTCTCTTATGGGAGGTTCTGCTGTTCTGGTACCTTAGGGGCTCTGCCAATGTGACATGGCCCCATGCAACCAGCCAGCAAAATATGAACTCCAATATGACGCGTCTTCCCTTCTGAGCTTTGCTCTGTGCCTCAAAAGTAGTTTTCGATCACATGTGGGGTATCTGCGTGCTCAGGAGACATTGAACAACAAGTTTTGCGGTCCAATTTCTCCTGTTACCCTTGTGAAAAAAAATTGGGGTTGAAATATAATTTTTGTGGGAAAAAAGTGATTTTTTTGTGAAACATTTGGGGGTTCAAAGTGCTCACCACACATCTAGATAAGTTCCTTAAGGGGTCTAGTTTCCAAAATGGTGTTACTTGTGGGAGGTTTCCACTGTTTAGGCACATCATGGGCTCCCCAAACGCAACATGGCGTCCGCTAATTATTCAAGCAAATTTTACATTCAAAAAGTCAAATGGCGCTCCTTCCCTTCTGAACACTGCCATGCGCCCAATCAGTGGTTTTATCCCACTTATGAGGTATTGGCTTACTCAGGAGAAATTACACAACAAGTGGTGTCACTTATGGGGGGTTTCCACTGTTAGGCACATCAGGGCCTCTCCAAACGTGACATGGCATCAACTAATTATTCAAGCAAATTTTACATTCAATGGCACTCCTTCCTTTCAGAGTCCTGCTGTGCGCCCAAACAGTGGTTTTCCCCCACATATGGGGTATAGGCGTGCTCAGGAGAAATTGCACAACAAATTTTTGGGTCCATTTTTTCCAGTTACCCTTGCAAAAATAAAAAAAATTGGGTCTAAATTAACATTTTTGTGAAAAGATATTGTTTTCTTTCACATTCCAGAAATTCCTGTGAAGCAGGAATGTGGTTTTGAGCACTATGAGGGGTGCAGTTTTTAGAATGGTGTCACTCTGGGGTATTTTCGGTCATATAGACCCCTCAAAGTCACTTCAAATGTGATGTGGTCCCTAAAAAAATGGTTTTGTACATTTTGTTAGAAAAATGAAAAATCGCTGGTCAACTTTTAACCCTTATAACTTCCTAACAAAAAAAAAATTTTGGTTCCAAAATTGTTCTGATGTAAAGTAGACATGTGGGAAATGTTATTTATTAACTATTTTGTGTGACATATCTCTCTGATTTAAGGGCATGAAAATTCAAAGTTTGAAAATTTCAACATTTTTGTCAAATTTCCGATTTTTTCACAAATAAATGCAAGTCATATCAATTACATTTTACCACTATCATGAAGTACAATATATCACAAAAAAATAACCTCAGAATCAGTGGGATCTGTTGTAGTGTTCTAGAGTTATTAGTTCACAAAGTGACACTGTTCAGAATTGTAAAATTGGCCTGGTCATTAACGTGCAAATAGCCTCCGGGGGTAAAAGGGTTGTCCGGTTTAAAAAGAAAAGTCTGCAGTCACTCTGTGACTGCAGACTAGTGAATCCTCCCAGTGTACACTGTGTGCTGCAAGGATTTACCCTTCTCTGCCCTGGGAGCGGCGGTTAGGTATGTGATATGCATTCTCCCGGGCAGAACCTGTCTAGTGGGTGTGGCCTTGTCAAAATATTGGAAATTTTTCTAATGTTCAGTGAGATATTGATTAAAAACTTACTTTAAAATGGGGTGTACTCATTTATGCTGAGCACTGTATATATGCACAGTATACACACACATATTTATAATACATATATCAACCTCATAACCATCTTTGTATGTGCCTATCTATCAATTTATCTATTTCATATCTATTTATCTACAAAAGGGAACCTGTCACCTCTGACAACACTATTTACTTGAAGATATAGGGGTTAATCTCTAGGTCTAGGTGAATAGCGTTACAATGCTGTCCAATCACCTGTCATGCATCTGGGTTCAAACCCGTGAGCCTGTGCTGTGTGGTCGGCTTCTCTGTCCACCGAGCCACAGCATATACACCTCTTCTGTTATCCTTGCTTCAGTTTTTTTAGGGTAACAGGTGTTTTCATTTACTCATTTGTCTGCCCATGACATTTGTGTAGCTCTATGTACTTTCCCCCTGCTGGTATTTCCTGCTGGTGATAGTTTCTTTTGGAAGTCCTATTGTAAAAACACTTCGCACTCATTTTGGTGTCTTCAACAGGAATATTTATTAATTGTAGCAAATCCAGGAAAAAACAAAACCGTTTACCAGAGTACGGATGATGGATGGTATCTCCTTTGAGAATATTATTGCCCTGAAAGCAGTGGGCATGGGAAAGTACCATATTTCAGTGTGGCGAGAAACTTTGTCGTGGAACATTAGAAGTTGGGCCAATATCTGCTTTAACCAGTTTGTCCTTAAGATTAGGAGGATGTCTAAAGCAGGGCAAAAACAGGATCTGGAACTCTTGTATGTTGGGATAGGCTGTCTTAATAATGTACCAGTGCTTACGGATAGATCTCTGGGTTCTGTAAGCAAAGGGGTGAAACGTATTCACGAAAGGGATGTATTCTGAGTTTTGTATGGTTGCAACTGACACAGTCCCTTGTTCTCAGTGTAGGACACCAGGTGAATACCCTCAAGCTACGAACTTTGAGCTCATCTCATGGAGTTGTAACTAACAGGTAGGTTTATCGGACACAATTCTCCTCACCTGCTGATATTGTAACACATCTAAGGACCTTTTCATAGGTGAGGGATGAAAGCTGTCATATTTCAAGAGGTTGTTCCGATCAGTGTTTTTCACATATAGGTCAGTGGTGAGTATGGCCAACGTATTTTTTTAAGACTAGTGTATCAAGAAAATTCAATTTGTGTTGGTCCATTTGTATAGTAAACCCTAGTCCAGGTCATGCTGAATTCAGTATGTTAAAAAATTGTAGAAGGGACTTGGATGAACCCCCCCAAATGCAGAACACATCGTTTCAAAACACAGCGTTTCCAAAAATATTGTTGAAAAAGATGATTGGAGTACACTACTTGTTTTGCGAATGCTGCCATGTAACAGTTTGCATATGGGTGGGCCACATTCGAGCCCACTGCGGTCCCCTGGACATGTAGGTAAAAAGAATCTTGAAACAAGAAATAATTTTCAAGTAACACAAAGGTAAGAAGGTCTGTACAAACAGATAGCACACGTGTATCTTGGGACGATGTCATGAGAAAATCCCTCACGGCTTTGATACCCTTGTCGTGTGGAATGGACATATATGAGCTTGAAACATCAAAGGACACTAAGACTGCGGGGTCAGGATCTCTAGTCTGTACAGGAAACAGCAGAGTCAGTTGCAGTTTTAGTGTGTTACCTGTTTTCACTGAGTGAGTTGGTACACTACCATAGCACCACCTTACTGAAAGTGCAGCTACCAAGAGAAAATTAACTTATTTCCTCCATGGAGCTGCCGTGTTTTTGGCTTGCACTAAGCGGCTAAACTTAACCACTTACAGCGGTGCCTGTAGGAACGCTCTAGCACTGTGATTGACAGACAGCTCTGCATTGCATCTGTGCAGCTCTGTCAAAGTGTCGGGGCATTGTTACAACCGCCACTCACAGTATAATGAGCAATGCTGTGATGGTAACTGTAGCCACTCCATGCATGTCGAAATGACAGCAGCTCCAGGGAGGAAACAAGTTAATTTTCTCCCAGAAGCCGCAGTTTCAGCAAGGTGGATGAGCATCATTGTAACGCTATTTACCTGCAGATAAACCGTAAAACCGCAGGTAAATAGTGTTTTGGTGTGATGATTTACCTTTAATATCTTTGCCTCGTAACTGTCAGTCTATCGAATGTCTACATCATATCGATCATCACGAAGTATCTTTTGCCTTTCCGTTGCGCTACTTTGAGACTCTGATTCCAAAAGCAGTCCATGTTTGATAAAGGGCCATGTCTAGGGCCGAAATGTCAAAAATTTTCTTTTGGATTGCCTTATAAAAATTTTAATGAATTCTAATAGGCATCATTACTTGGAGTGCCGAATACTTTACTATACCTTATTGACGGGATGGAACCTTTTTTTGAGCACCTGTATTTTTTTGAGTGCCGTATATCTCAGTACATGGAGTAAGATTTATGGCATAAGTAACGCCACAGCTCATCATGAATTAAATAATCTGTGCTGTCACACCCCTGCTGCGACTCGTTATGACCCAGCTACGGGCATTTTGGCGTAGCTGAGAGAAACTGTCGTGAGTTGCACCCAAATTTTGTGACTCTTCAAAGCAATTTACGGTAGAATTCAGGTAAAATTGCTTTGATGAATCGGCGTCGATTTGTGTCATGCCCAGCAATGAAACTTATATCATAAGTAGAGTAAAAAAAACTATAGGTCCCAATTTATCAATACAAATTTATGTCAATTTTTTTGTCTGGTCTTTCTTTTAGCATTGGCAGATTATGTGCCGTAGTCATCAAAATAGGCGCTATTTTTTTGTTGTGAAATTACTTTAAAGGAGAAAAATAAATAAATTAGCTTGATTTTGTGCTCTTCTGTAACATACCTGGCGGCGTCCTTGCATAGTGGTCCATCTCCCACTGTGCAAGAGCGCGCACTTGATCTCCAGTCCAGAATGTCTCTCTGGCTTCCCTCCATGCTGTCTGTTTGTGTCTGTTTCTGCTGCTTAAGGGCGGCGCCCGATCACTCCCTGCTTTTTGTACCTGCTGCAGGCATACCCCTTGTGCGTCCTCAGCCTATTGCTGTCTGTCACCTGGTATTTAACCCAGCTGCTCCAATCAATCCCTGCCTGAGCATTGTGTTTCATTTAGTGTGCTCTTGCACTCTGAATGTGCCAGGTCCCTTCTGTGTTCTCTTGTCTGCCTATCCTGGAGGCTGTATTTCCAGGCCTGTCTGAACACTCCTAGCCTGTTCCTCCCGCCCTCTAGGGGCTGCATTCCTAGACCCGCTCCTGTATCCAGTCTGTCCTGTCTGAACACGCTCCTAGCCTGTTCCTCCCGCCTTCTAGGGGCCGATTACCTAGACCCGCTTCTGTATCTTGTCTGTCCTGTCTGAACACGCTCCTAGCCTGTTCCTCCCGCCTTCTAGGGGCTGCTACCTAGACCCGCTCCTGTATCTTGCTACTGTGTCTGTTCTTGTCTGTATTCACTTCTAGCCTGTTTCCCGTGATTCTCTATGTCCGTACCTTTCCTTTTTCTGCAGAGTCTGAACTCGTACCTAACTCCTGCTCGTTGTCACTGTACTCCCGTTTGTGAGTTTGTGGTCCACTCGCTACTTCACTGCAAGTACCCTGTGGGTATCTGGTTCTGCCGTTCCCTTCCTGTCTGTTCCGTGTGAACAGAGCCCTGTCCCCCCTGCTCTGCCTTTGCTCACCACTCCGGCGGTTCTAGCCTGCTCTGCCTTTGCTCATCGCTCCGGCGGTTCTAGCCTGCTCTGCCTTTGCTCACCGCTCCGGTGGTTGTAGCCTGCTCTGCCTTTGCTCACCGCTCCGGCGGTTCTAGCCTGCTCTGCCTTTGCTCACCGCTCCGGCATTTCTAGCCTGCTCTGCCTTTGCTCACCGCTCCGGCGGTTCTAGCCTGCTCTGCCTTTGCTCACCGCTCCGGCGGTTCTAGCCTGCTCTGCCTTTGCTCACCGCTCCGGTGGTTCTAGCCTGCTCTGCCTTTGCTCACCGCTCCGGCGGTTCTAGCCTGCTCTGCCTTTGCTCACCGCTCCGGCGGTTCTAGCCTGCTCTGCCTTTGCTCACTGCTCCGGCAGTCTCGCTCTGCTCTGACGCCTTTGCTCACTGCTCCGGCAGTCTCGCTCTGCTCTGATGCCTTTGCTCACTGCTCCGGCAGTCTCGCTCTGCTCTGACTCCTTTGCTCACTGCTCCGGCAGTCTCGCTCTGCTCTGACTCCTTTGCTCACTGCTCCGGCAGTCTCGCTCTGCTCTGACTCCTTTGCTCACTGCTCCGGCAGTCTCGCTCTGCTCTGACTCCTTTGCTCACTGCTCCGGCAGTCTCACTCAGCTCTGACTCCTTTGCTCACCTCTCCAGACGGCCTTGTCCTGCTCTACTCTTGATCACTGCTCCAGGCGGCATTGTCCTGCTCTACTCCTGCTCACCGCTCCAGGCGGCCTCGTCCTGCTCTACTCTTGCTCACTGCTCCAGGTGGTCTCGTCCTGCCCTGCTCTCGCTCACCTCTCTGGGCGGCCTCACTCTGCTGTGTTTGTCCGCCACATCTGTGGTTCTGTTCCTGAGTCCCAGTGTGTACTGGGTCCTATCCCGCCTGTGTTCCTACCTGCTAATGCCTCCCTGTCTGCACTCTAGCCGTGCTTGCCTGTACCCCCCTGCCTGCATACCCGCCTGCCTGCATAACAGTCGTGCCTGCCTATTCCCACCAGTCTGTGTGCCAGCCTAACCAGTCTGTTCCTGTATTCCCCTGTGTGGGTCAACAGCCGTGTCCGGGGTCTGTCCTGGAGTAGCACCTGGTCCCTCTGCTCGGTTCCTCCTTGGTGCACTGGCGTCGTATGCCGTCGTGCGACCCTGGTCGGATCGGGTGAATACCTAGTTACGCCCCTCCAGGCATTCACTCTCCGGCACGGTCCAGTGGAATCACACGCACACGGCGTGTGCATTACATCTTCTAGGGTAAGGGAGTACAATTGTAGCATTTAGAAAAGTCGCAAATGATGGCATAGGCTAAAACACCAGGATAAATAAAACCACTCCTATGACGACAAGCACACCCTCCTCCACAAAGAAAAAAACCCCAGACCAAATAAAGTAAACTTAAAAGATGATGTAAATTAAATAATGAATAAGGAGAAAATATTTTTAAAAAATCACTATTAGAACCATTTTTGCTCTAGAAAAAAAGGCACAACAACAATGATGAATTGGCCCCATTATTTTTTAATCCAATAAAGAACCTAAAGAAGCATAAATGTTGCAAAGTCATTGAAATGTTATCTTAGAAAAGACAGTGCCACTTGGTGGATTCCCAGAGGAAAAGGATTTCATACTCTACTTTGAGAATTTACAAACACCTGGCCTGGGCAAAAACGATCAGCCATGGAACAAACAGAATAAAACTATTTATCCGGTATTAGAGTTTAAAATCATAAAATTCTCTAGAGATGTTCAGGATACTAACAATCTGCTTTGTTCTGTTTTCTCAAGCACAACACACCGTTCTCATTTCTGTCTGAGATTTCTCTAATGATTGGTGAAACAAAAAAAATGTAATCTTCAGCTGAGTTTTGTTTTGTTTTTTATTTAGTCGTTTTATTACCGGTTTGGTGCAAATAATTGAAGCCTAAAAGACAAGTTTTTGCTTTCCAATAAGTTTTATAATATCTGCACCCCCATTCCCACCAACAAGAACAAGAGGTTGCTAGCCCACATTTTTTGGCAAACTTTAACACATTTGTGGTCATTGTTCATTAAAAAATCTTTGGAAATGATTGATAATCTTTGATAACAGCCGATGGTTAGACCTCAACTATTTGTCTTTTCCCCTTTAGCTACACAGTGACAGGCTCCTCACACGCTTCCAAAAAAGTCAATGCTAAGTGTGCAAGAATTCTGCCATATTTTGCTCCAAAAACTGTCCTTCATTACTTGTGTTTCAAATCAGTTTCTGTGCCTAGTCTGACAAAAAATGGCTTAGGTGAAAAAAGAGGTGTGACAGAGCAGAAAGAGGTGTGACATCATATGTAAGACCAGGAGTCAAAATTTTGGCAGAGATTTGTGGCACAAAGTAAGCAAGCTAACAAATAACTAGACAGCATGATAAATCTGCTGCATTTTAAGATTAATCAAAGTTTGCATTGTCTAAAAATTAGATCGCATTGATAAATATGCAACAAAGGCTAGGATTACATGAGAGTATAAAAAAATCTGTTTCATCCAGAAAATTCAGACTATTTTTTCTCACATGTCATCTCTGTGCAGCCCTTTTACAATCCGTTTTTTTTTACAGCAGCAGTTATTAATCATTTACAAGACCATCTACAGTTTCCCATGTTACAGAATTGCAATGTATCCCGTAAAAATTTGATGTTATACTATCCCACCAAGGACAACATCTGCAAGGAGTTTGTATGTTCTCCCTGTGTTTGAATGGGTTTCCTCCGGGTTCCCTGGTTTCCTCCCACATTCCAAAGACATACTGATAGGGAATGTAGATTGTGAGCCCCGATGGGGACAGTGCAGATAATGTCTGTAAAGCGCTGTGGAATTAATGGCGCTATATAAGTGAGTAAAATAAATAAGTACCGTGGCTCCGTTCGGCATGTGATTTTTTTGTGTGCCCATAGACTTGAAAGGGTGATTTTCATCTGATTTATTGAAGAAACTAGTGAACGCTGCAATTTTTCTTTTACACACAGATTTGGTCAGGGAAAAAATAGCTCATCTGCAGTGGCTCATTGAAAAACATTAGTCTGGGAGCTGTCCGTTTTTTTTCACGAAAATACAATTGTGTGAACGAGCCCAAAGAGTCATATTCTTGCACGTTGGTGCTACTTTATGTAAAGCAAAACTCTGCACAAGCTTTTGCATCAACACAGGGGACGTACTAAAAAGAATGAAGAAAAGGAATGAATAAAAAGAATGAACATACCGGTAACTTATTTGTTCAAGAATAAGGAGTGGTAGAAGAGGATTCTAAGGCATTTTAGCCATGGAATGAACATGGAATATACAGTGCTGGCCAAAAGTATTGGCACCCCTGCAATTCTGTCAGATAATACTCAGTTTCTTCCTGAAAATGATTGCAATCACAAATTCTTTGGTATTATCCTCTTCATTTAATTTGTCTTCAATGAAAAAAACACAAAAAGAATTGTCCTAAAGCCAAATTGGATATAATTCCACACCAAACCTAAAAAAGGGGTGGACAAAAGTATTGGCACCCTTTTAAAAATCATGTGATGCTTCTCTAATTCGTGTAATTAACAGCACCTGTAACTTACCTGTGCCACCTAACAGGTGTTGGCAAAAACTAAATCACACTTGCAGCCAGTTAACATGGATTAAAGTTGACTCAACCTCTGTCCTGTGTCCTTGTGTGTACCACATTGAGCATGGAGAAAAGAAAGAAGACCAAAGAACTGTCTGAGGACTTGAGAAACCAAATTGTGAGGAAGCATGAGCAATCTCAAGGCTACAAGTCCATCTCCAAAGACCTGAATGTTCCTGTGTCTTCCGTGCGCAGTGTCATCAAGAAGTTTAAAGCCCATGGCACTGTGGCTAACCTCCCTAGATGTGGACAGAAAAGAAAAATTGACGAGAGATTTCAACGCAAGATTGTGCGGATGGTGGATAAAGAACCTCGACTAACATCCAAACAAGTTCAAGCTGCCCTGCAGTCCGAAGGTACAACAATGTCAACCCGTACTATCCGTCGGCGTCTGAATGAAAAGGGACTGTATGGTAGGATACCCAGGAAGACCCCACTTCTTACCCCGAGACATAAAAAAGCCAGGCTGGAGTTTGCCAAAACTTACCTGAGAAAGCCTAAAACGTTTTGGAAGAATGTTCTCTGTCAGATGAGACAAAAGTAGAGCTTTTTGGGAAAAAGCATCAACATAGAGTGTACAGGAAAAAAAAGAGGCATTCAAAGAAAAGAACACGGTCCCTACAGTCAAACATGGCGGAGGTTCCCTGATGTTTTGGGGTTGCTTTGCTGCCTCTGGCACTGGACTGCTTGACCGTGTGCATGGCATTATGAAGTCTGAAGACTACCAACAAATTTTGCAGCATAATGCAGGGCCCAGTGTGAGAAAGCTGGGTCTCCCTCAGAGGTCATGGGTCTTCCAGCAGGACAATGACCCAAAACACACTACCAAAAGCACTATAAAATGGTTTGAGAGAAAGCACTGGAGACTTCTAAGGTGGCCAGCAATGAGTCCAGACCTGAATCCCATAGAACACCTGTGGAGAGATCTCAAAATGGAAGTTTGGAGAAGGCACCCTTCAAATATCAGGGACCTGGAGCAGTTTGCCAAAGAAGAATGGTCTACAATTCCAGCAGAGCATTGTAAGAAACTCATTGATGGTTACCGGAAGTGGTTGTTCGCAGTTATTTTGGCTAAAGGTTGTGCAACCAAGTATTAGGCTGAGGGTGCCAATACTTTTGTCCGGCTCTTTTTTGGAGTTTTGTGTGAAATGATCAATGATTTGATTTTTGCTTTATCCTCTTTTGTGTTTTTTCCTTGCAAGCAAATTAAATGAAGATAATAATACCAAAGAATTTGTGATTGCAATCATTTTCAGGAAGAAACTGAGTATTATCTGACAGAATTGCAGGGGTGCCAATACTTTTGGCCAGCACTGTATGTAGATAAAAGGGAAAACAAAACATATCTCATATAAACAGATGTATATTATATTCCCTGTCCTTATTAGGTGTGGAATGAACATGGAGTATATGTACAGTAGATAATAGAATGAACACATATTCAATATGAACAGGGGTATATTATATTCCAGGTATGATGGCTAACCCCATGATCATGTAAAGAATACAAAAGTATACAATCAGAAAATGTAAGCAGAATACATACAAAAAATGTGCAAGTATGTATTTTACCTTGTAAAATATATTTTCCCTTTAAAATGAAAAAGTAACCTTCAAAACATCTGTTACTGCAATGTGTAGGCTCTTCAATACTTTTCAAGTGCATTCTATGCAATGACATAATTTACTACAATGTGTATGCTTTTTATTACATGTAGTCACTATTCTAAACTATTACATTAGTTATTCTGGTACACTTAGGCTCTTTACAAACACATAATGTCCACAGAGCCTACTTACACAGTGAATGAGTCAAATGTGGTTAATTGGTTTATTTTACAGACTCGTGTGGATGCAGACAGTTTTAGTCTGACGTATGTTGCTAAAATAAACCCCCAAAATAAAGGTTCTGTGCTGTGAAGAATAAAGATGGCTCTCACATGTTTCACATTTAGAGATGAGTTATTTAGATGGACAGAATTGTATTAAATAGGATTTGTATTTTCATTAAGCTGCTTACATAACAGCAGGCAGCGGAAAAGAGGCAGATCAGTTATGCTCCAATGTCAATGAAATAATATTTTAAGCCATAATTTCTGTAAAAATAAACAGGAACTTGTTAGCATAACAAGCTTTATATTTTTCAATTTGTTGATGTAAAACTCATAGAGTTACAATGGAAAATTTATGGAATAGAACATTTATGAAACTGGCGATTAAGAATGAGTCAACTTGGTTAAAGCCATGCACCAGTGTTCAAATTAAGTAATTGGACTCTATTTAACCTCTTTGTGACGGAGCCAATTTTGACCTTAAAGGGGTATTCCTAGCTCCAAGATCCTATCCCAATATGTAGTAGGTGTAATAATAGTAATAGCAAATATGTTCAATTAGAAATGTAGTGTAGTTTTTCTGGTTCGTTATCTCTCTTTCCTCACGTGCAGGCATTGCAGGACCTTAGGTATCCATGGTTACGACCACTGATATAGTTAGTTAGCCAGATGCTAGTGGTCGCAACCATGGGTCCTGCAATGCCTGCACATGAAGAAAGAGACATAGCGAATCAGAAAAACTATACTACATTTATAATTGGAGGTATTTGCTATTATTATTATTACACCTACTACATATTGGGAAGGGAGATGGGAATACCCCTTTAATGACCAGGCCAAATTTTTGAAATCTGATCAGTGTCACTTTATGTGGTAATAACCCTGGAAAGCTTCAATGGATCCCAGTGATTCTCAGTGTTTTTTGTGACAAATTGTACTTTATGATAGTTGAAAATTTAGGACGAAATTTTTTATGTTTATTTGTGAAAATATCGGAATTTTGGCACAAATTTCACAATTTTCAAACTTATAATTTTTATATCCTTAAACCAGTTAGTAATGCTGCACAAAATAATTAATAAATAACATTTCCTATATGTCTACTTTATATCTGCATCATTTTTCAAATGTCATTTTATTTTGTTAGGATGTTGGAAGGGTTAAAAGTTTAGCAGCAATATTTCATTTTTTCAAGAAATTTACAAAACCTATTTCTTAAGGGACCTATTCAGATTTAAAAGGAATCTGTCAGCAGGTTTTTGCTACCTTATCTGAGAGCAGCCTGATGTAGGCAAAGAGATGCTGAATCCAGCGATGTATCACTTAGTTTACTGGGTGTAGCCTTTCTGACACAATCAGAGCTTATAGATTTAAAATGAAGCAAAGCTGAGGAAGCTAACCCCACCCACACCAGGCTCTCTACATACAATGTCCATAGACAGTGAGGTGCTTATCACAGGAGGGTGCATTGCTGGACTAGTCAATCTCTCACATAGCGAGATCGCTGCTGTGTCACGGTTTTGGTGACGCAACAGCGACCTCACCAGCGATGTCGCTATGTGTGACACTTTGCAGCGATCAGGCCCCTGCTGTGAGGTCGCTGATCACTGCAAAGTGTCCTGGACCATTTTTTGGTCGTTGCCCTCCCGCTGGTCAGCACACATCGCTGTGTGTGACCAGCGGGAGCAGCGATCAGGCTGGTAACCATGATAAACATCGGGTTACTAGGGGCACACGCGCACCTAGTAACCCGTTGTTTATCATGGTTACGAGCCTGCTGCTAAAGTGAGCGGTAACCTCCCGCTCACTGTAGCAGAGTGGTAACCATGATAAACAATGGGTTACTAGGTGCGCGTGTGCCCCTAGTAACCCGATGTTTACCATGGTTACCAGCCTGCTCCTGCTTCAGCAGCAGGCTGGTAACCAGGAGCAGGACATCCTGGAAAGATTCTTTCCACGATGTCGCTGCTCCCCTGATCGTTGGTGAGCCTGCCTGTTTGACAGCTCACCAGCGACCACATAGCGACGCAGCAACGATCCCTGACAGGTCATATCGTTGTTGGGATCGTTGCAGCGTCGCTAAGTGTGACGGGGCCTTTAGTGATAAATCCTTCACAGTAAACAGCATGCACTTTGACAAGTGACATCCCTGAATTCTGTGTTTCAGCCTCTATCTCCTGATATCTTCAAATTACATAGTAAAATCCTGCTGACAGATTCCCTTTAAATGGACTTTGCTGGGCCTATATATTGGAAATTCCCCAAAAGTGTTACCATTTTTAAAACCTCATGCCTCAAATATTTAAAAACTGCTGTAAGGAAATTTTTTAACCCTCCAGGTGCTACACAGTAATTAATGTAAAGTAGAATGAAAAAAAAATGTTGCTTTAGCCTCAATTTTTTCACTTTTACAAGCGATAGTATGACAAAATGGACCCCACAATTTCTTACCTAGTTTCTTCTGAGCGCGCTGATGCCCCATATGTGGTCAAAAACCTTTGTTCGGACAAACGGCAAGTCTCGGAAGGGAAGGAGCACCATTTGAATTTTGGAACATGAACATTTGGAATTTGGCTGAAATAGATTGCGGGCACCATGTCGCATTTGCAGGGCACCTAAGACACCTACACGGCAGAAACCTTCCACAACTGACCCCATTTTGGCAACTACACCCCTCAAGGATTTTATCCAGGGGCATAGGGAATATTTTGAATCCGCAAGTACTACACCGAATTAAGTCATCATATTGAAAATTTTAATTTCCAGGGAAATGACAAAAATAAATGCAGAGAATAAAACCTCCTCTAACATTAACATCAGCACAAAAACTGCGCACCAGGACTTCATGACATGGCATCACCGAGCACAATGCAAAGAATTGGACAGAGCCGTGTAAAGCACGGCAGTACTAGAATCTGGAGTACTGGAAATGTGCTCCGTGAAATGGCAACTCATGCTTTTACCTCTGAGTCTGATGAACGAGTCTGAGTTTAATGATTGTCAAGTGAATGTTACCTGTCTGACTGCATTGTGCCAGCTATAAAGTTTGGTGGCTTATGGTGTGGCTTGGAATCCTTAGTTCCCTGCAGGTAAACCATATTGCTTCACCACATTAGGAGTTTGGTACGGAAGAATTTGACTGGCCTGCTTAGAGCTCTGACCTAAACTCCCTGAAATAGGAATAAGCTAGAGCGAAAATTGTCAGGCCCTATCATTCAACATCAGTGTCTCACCTCACAAATGCTTTTCTGGATGAATGAGCAAAAATTCCAAAAAAAACACACTCTACAATGTTTTAGAAAGCCTTCCCAGAAGAATGGAAGCTGTCCTGGCTGCAAAGCTCCATATTAATGCCTTTGGATTTAGAATGGGAATCATAAAAGCTCTTGTAGATGTAATGTGTAGATGTCCAAATACATTTGTTCATAAAGGATGAAATACAGGATGAAATATATTGTGCACATGGCTTCTTTTCAGGCATATACTGGAATAATAAGGGAGACATTAACAGTGCAATAATTTCCATCTATTTTTTTTTCCATTAAAAATCAAAGAAATATTACATTTGCCAATATTTCATTTTACAATCCACCTTTTTCCACTCCTCTTCATTCCTGATTTTAAAAGAGCTATGGCAGCAGCGAAAATAACGAGTTCACTAATGAAACGCCTCAAAAAATATATGTTGTCTCAGTGGCTCATTAAATACTTGCCTTGGTAGTCAATCTTTATTTTTTACTTTCAAAATTTTTCCTTGCCCTTCATCCAAGTCCCATATCTTTTTATTATTTTTCTGTCTACATAACTATATGAGGGCTGAGTTTTTGTGTGGAATGAGTTGTGGAATGATAAAAAAATGTAATTCTGCACTTTTTTTTCTGCTTTTATGGTATTTATTATATGGTAAAATGATCTGGAAGTATAATGATCTGGAAATATAATTCTCCTGTTAAGTTTGCTTACGACTCTACCAAACTTGCATGGATTTTTTATTATACATAGTCAAAACATTTCAGAAGTTTGTAAAAAAGAAATTGGGGGTTGTGTTGCAACTATGATGGCAATGTACAACAACAATAAGGAAAACTGGAACTAAAAGGTAGCAGAAATGAGGAGCATGATAATAGTTAGGGCCAAATGAGATGCCTGTCAGTGTTTGGATAGGTTCACACGAGAGTATAAAAAATGTAAAAATTTTCTCCAGAAAAGTTTGACAATTTTTTTCTCACTTGTCATCCTTATGCAATCCGCTTTTTTACAACTACCAGGGCTTTGGAGTCGGTGTCCATTTTGATGGAGTCGGAGTCGGTATAAAATCGACCAACTCCGACTCCTAAAATATATAATAAATTGGGTACAGTAGTTCAATGCATTTTGTGGGGAATATTTTTTCATAAGAATTTGGGAAAGTTATGAAATGTCCTATAAATGTCTGTCCTATTCCTGATCTAAGGGTCTAGACTTTTAGCTGAGATGAATCTGTGCTACAGTAAATTTATCACTTAAACATGAGCCATGTGTGAGGAGTCGGAGTTGTGGTCATGGAAATTGAGGAGTTGGAGTCGGAGGTTTGGCTTACCGACTCCACAGCCCTGACAACTACAGCTACTAATCATTTACAGGACAATTTAGTTTCCTATGTTACAGAATTGCAATGTACCAGTAAAAATCGGATGCTGTACTGTGGCTCTTTATGGCATCTGATTTTTTGTGCACCCATAGACTTGGGTGAGTCTCATCCAACACATGGAAGAAACTCGTGCATGCAGCAATTTTTTTCACATGCAGATTCTGTCATTGAAATAAATGGCTCATCTGCCCAGCCCCAATGAACAACATTGGTCCGAGTGAGATACATTTTTTTTCACGGACAACACTTGCACTGAAACGACGGTCTTATGCAAATACATTACATAGCAGCAGCATACAAGCTCAAACCTAGCAGAGTCCTAAAAATATAAAAGATGAAGCTGAATAAAATAAAAAACATCAACAAAATAGGTAAAAAAAAACTACAAAAACTATTTTTACTCTAAAAATGTTTGTTACATAAATAAAAAAAAGAAGTGCAGATACTTGCCATTGTTAACTTAAAACATAAAATTAACATGTTATTTAATCAACATGTCAAGCACCATAAAACAAAAAAAAAAAAACATAATTCCTGAATGTATGGGTTTTTAGTTCGTCAGCGCTCAAAAGATGGAATAAAAATTGATCAAAAGCAGTATTCACCCTAAAACGATTACAACGATTATCAATTCATCCAGCAAAAAAAAATAAAATGATCACACACAATTCTGTTTGTGCAGAAAAATTTGACAGCACAAAAATAAATGTTTTTCTGGTGTGCAAAGGTAATGAAACATAAAGAATGATAGACATTCAGCACTGCAGTAGTCGTACTGACCCACAGAATAAAGGCTACATCTCATTTATACTGTACAGTGATGCCTTCAATCAAAACTCCAATTATTCTCACACCCCCAAATAAATTAAAGACTTTTTTAAAAACATTATATTTACCCCAAAATAGCACCATTGAAAAATCCCACAACTTATCCTGCAACACAGCAAGCAAACATAACTGGACAGGAAAATAAAAGTAATGTGCTCCGATTCATCAAGTCTAGCGTTTCACATGTCAATCTTGATGAAAGGTGTGACGGACTAAGATGTATCGAATTCATAAACGGCATGCATCTCTAAATGAAATTGGCTCATCTTTCAGATGTCATGCGCTAACGTAATATACAGTCATGGCCGAAAGTGTTGGCACCCTTGAAATCGTTCCAGAATATGAAGTATTTCTCCCAGAAAATTATTGCAATTACACATGTTTTGTTATACACGTTTATTTCCTTTGTGTGTGTTGGAACAAATGATGTCCAATTTTCCTTTTTTTTGTTGTTTCAATGCACACAAAGGAAATAAATGTGTGTATAACAAAACATGTGTAATTGCAATAATTTTCTGGGAGAAATACTTCATTTTCTGGAACGATTTCAAGGGTGCCAACACTTTCGGCCATGACTGTATCTACTCTAGTCAGTGACACTTTCATTGCATAAGTTCTGATGAATTTGTTGGTCATGCTCGGCCATGTCTCTTCCTGCTAGACTGCACCATATTTATAAAATTTGCAGAGCTTACATAAAAATAACAATCGTATTTTTTGCACACCTCAAAGTTGCAAACACTTTTGCAACTTTTTAGTTTTATGCCGGAATTCTGGCACAAACATTTGGATGGAGGCATGGCTCTTGGTTGGGAGGGATGAAAAAAATGCAGCGTTGTAAAGGCCAAAACTGGCTGCTGAGCCAATTGGTTACAATGTAATAAAAAAAAATGCACGTTATATATGTGGTAAGAAAGCAAACAGTAAATGTGCTTGCATCAAACACAGCTGAATGAACGTTTTTAAAAGGAAGCTTTATGTTTCTTTCTCCAAAAGTAGGTTAACTCTTCAATTTTCCACTGGATTGCTTTTTCCTTTTCTCTTCTTTTAATTTCTACTGTCATGGTCCCATGGATATTAAATCATTAAATTGGTACATGAAGGACATGTTATTAACAGAACTGGCTGAATTTTACGGTTTTCTTTATTTGACTAGTGGAAGCTAAAACTGCTACTAAAAATATATTATTTTATATAAAGTTATCAAAGCAGATTTCTAAGCAAAGATGCTTCAGAATTGTTTTGTTATAGGGAATACTATTATTTAATCAAACAGACATTTGAAAAGGGCTGACGGGTTTTCTTTAACGCCCATCGGCCCCGAGCTTCTTTTCAGTAGACACAGACAATAAAGAGTTTTAATGTTTCCTACTGTAATTACAAGCAAATCAAATCCATTTTAAATGTTACTCAATACCTTAAATTGACTAATTAGGAAATGACTGATTTCCCAACAGACTGAATGTATGTCAGAATTGGTTGGATATATGTCACTGATACAGCACTAGTCAAAATATCATGTTGAAACTTGATGCTAGCAAAACCTTTCTGAGAATTTTACTGCCAAAAAAAAGAGATAAAAAATGTCTGATGAATGAAAATATGCAAAGGCATGTACATTATTGTCCGTATTATCCTGCGGTACGCTGAGACTAAAGCAAGCTCTGCTTATTGTTCTCTGCTCAAGGTATTAGAAAACCCACAGAGAGTGCCTTGTGGAGTTCATAGTCTGCTGGGAAAATATTAAGAAATAAGTATGGTTCTTTTAACCACGAATACAAATAAGTCAAAGTGAAGGAAAGCATATATGAAGCCCAATTACATGTGTTTAAAATACTAAATGAAACTGATCAGATTCACTCTGAACATTTTCATTCTATTACTCAACAAGATATTTCAATATTTTGGCCCTAATTATATTTGCTTGCGTGATCCCGGCAGTAGTCAGGGTGGAGTTTGTCATAGTGAATTGCTGAGTCCTACTATCATATCCCTATGTAAACCTGCCCCAATGGCTTCCTCTTATGTAACCAGGCATCTTCGCATTCATTCTGTGGGAAACGCTGGTGATGGATGAGACGTCATGGCCAATAGCTCTGTGTGGTAAAGGCACTCTCCAGCCAGACACAAGTGTGGCTGGGACCTGTGGTGCCTCCTAGAATGGGTTGTTTGCTGTTCAGCAGCTCAGCAGGTGTAATCAGCATCCAGCTTTGGCCAATGAGGCAGTACCACACTTTATTTAAACTCTCAGCATACAGCTGCCAGCTGCCAGTTATAAGTGTATACTGACCCTGTTTTGTTTTCCGTGTGCTACCTTCCTATCTGACCTGGCTTATTTGACACCCTGTTACTTACTCTGGAATGATCTCTTTTTGCCTAACAATTCTGCCTCAAGTGCCATCCTTCTAGTTCTGACCCTGGCTATCTCTTGACTTTGTTTCTGACTCCTAATAATGCCTTGTATCTGATTTTTACCCAGCTAGTTGATTATCCTCTGCCAGCTCTCTCCACCAGCCAGCAGCTATTCCATGGACATAACCCAGGGGACCCTCTTGTCCAGATCTCCTTTGGATTGGCTTGCGCTAAATCTATAAGTTGAAGTCCTATTTAGAGCTACCAGTTTTCTACATACAGTTCACCTTTACACCAACTAACCTCCTATGGCAATATGAAAGGAACTTGGTAATCTAAAATTGTTCTAGTGCATGTAATGAATGCCAATTCAGTCTACATTTATTCACGGATGGAAGGGAACACCTAAAGGAACAGAGAATAAGTTAGTCTATTTATTTACTGCAACAATGCTACTTACTTGGAAGCGATCTGAGGTATCACAGGAACTGTTTCTATTTAAAGTCCAGCTGGTTTATTGCAGTCCTCATAAACCACATGACAGCAAAATTAAATACAGCCCTTGTCCGGCACAAAGTGAAACATAAAGTAAACAGTCCATACAATAGTGTGGGTTCGCTCATTAGGGTTAGAGTCCAGCTTCTTAGTCCTTTTGCAAAGCCACACAATCCAGGAAGTCTGCCCACCTTCATAAACAGAACCATGTGTCAAATACACAGGTCCCATTTTACAATGTGAACCACACTCAGGGGTGGAGATATGGTGAGCAGCCTACCCGCGCTAACTCTTCACTGCTCACAATTAGAGCTGGACCTAACATGGCCAATTAACCCTTCTTTTTACTATATTTTCTAGAGTATTACTCCAGGTTTATAACACAGAGGACATGCACCTCTGTGATACATATTTCCCATCACTATGTGTTCAGCAGCCACCTTACATGAATCTTTATACAACAGAAAGCCCACAATGACTATTAATCTACTATAAATAAGAAGATTTATTCAGACTGAAAAAAACACTTTCTTAAAGTAGATATCCTGATGATCTTTATTCAAAAGTAAATATGAGCTCACTAAACTTCCAGGCATTCGTTGCCAGATAGCCTCTTTTATTTTAGGTTATGTTGACCTCCTCTAAATAGAATTTCCATACGAATTCCTTACATGTGATTTTATAATATATTCAATAGAATATGCTTTTTCAAAGTGTAATTTATTCCATGTATTATCACTGTTTGAAGAGGTAAATAAGATAAAAATGAGATGTCCAATAATTACAGAATATTCATTATAGATATGAATTAGTATGATGGACATTTGATGCGCCACATAAGTTCCCTCATAAAAAATAGCAGAAAAGGCAGATAGTCACGCAGAGACTCTCTAATCATACGGAGCAGCTGCTGAAGTGGGAGCTCCTGGAACGAGATATGTAAATAAGCACTCTCTCAGATTGCTGCGCTTATGGTCCAATTTTTTTACATAAATCTACTTGAGCATATGCACTCTGGCTAGCCATGCTTTTATAAACACAGCATGAGCCCAACATGTGAAGCCAGGAAAAGCAGATTTTCAGTGTAGAAGGTCTTGGATACGAGTTCTTACAATGATTATTTGTACTTTAGATGACAGCATTAGTTGAACATTATGTGCCCTGTTTAGTGATGATGCTTTTTTATGCCTAAGATAAAGTTTTCACCTAACAAGCAATTATAAGGAATATTTACAACAGAAACCCAAAACATCAGGTCTTGTTCGGTATTCTCGGTATGCAATGGTTGGAACCGACCAAAAATGGTCCATGTAAGGACAACCAGTGCCAGGGTCGTTTACACCATAGGCTCGCCGATGTGTGTTGGAAGCCAAGGTTAGACTGGTCCACAGATCACAACTTGCTGCTATCTGGCCAAGTAGCAACAAGCCTGTCAGAGTGCCCATCCTATCCTGCCCTCCACCAAAAGTGACTACAATGGGCACTGGAGCTTCAGAACTGGAACACTGAGCAATGGAACAAGGTGGTCTGGTCTGAAGAGTAACATTTTATTTTACATCATATTGATATACGGCCATTGCTTTCTTTTGCGGTTTAGGTAGCCTATTAGACCCCGCCTCTGGTGGGATCTGTTAGGCTGAAGGATATGCCAGACACAAAGGCCTGTGGAAATTATAGCGACCCACTAACTTCTCACTATTGTGCTGATAGAGGGAGTGATCTTGTTCTGTCAAACTCCTCACATGTCATTTTTGACAGCGGCATGTGAGGGGTTAAAGTGACCCAGCACATGCAGCAGGAGCTTAGCTGTGTCTTGCAGCTGATAGCATGGACCCACCTTGTGTTACCATGCCATTCCTGGGACATAACAGTATGCCTGATTGCGGGAAAGATAAACCTATTAAAGAATCACAAAAACAAAAAAAAACATTTTTACTTTACAAAATGTTTTATTTTACAAAAAATGTATTTAGCATCTGTCACCACCTATGCACAATAAAATTAAAGCAGACCTGGCAAACTGCGGCCCGTGGGCCACAAGCCGCTCTTTGACTGCTTCAGTGAGGCCTGCTGACCGGGACAGCCAAAGGGTTTAATGCAGTGGCATCCCACACCACGTGGCCACCCTCTGCCCATCATCTCTCTATCACTGGTATCTGTATCCTCTGGATGCAGACACTGGTGAATACAATGATGAAACATAGAGCTGTCAGCTCCCTCTTCCATCATTAAGCCTCTGCGTCAGAGAGTGCAGAGGGCGCGATACCAACACATCACATCTGCCACAATACGCAGTGCAGACCGGAGCTGCGGGGAACAAGGTTAGATGAGTGGCTGATTTTTTTTTTCTAATTCACAGTACATTGTGGGCAATTGTGGGGACAGAATGCTGTGCCCTAAGGAGAATTTGTGGGGACATCACGCTGTACCCTGTGTGGTATCTGTGGGGATATACATAATGCTGTGCCCTGAAGGGCATGTGTGAGGACATACAGTGCTGCTCACCATTATTGGCACTCCTTCATTTTTTTCATAGACTGGTACATTTCCATCTATTTCTGAAGATATTGTACAAAGTTATATCCTCAGGATTTTTTAATTAGTGGTCCAAAGTAATACAACAATAAAACATTGTTTTTCAACTTCCATGTTGCAATTTCAAAGAAGAAACAGAATAAACAGCATGTGCAGCAATAAAGGCACCCCTAATTAATACTTGTCTGCACACCCTTTGGCATTGCTAACAGCCTCCAAAAGCTTCTTGTAGCCATCTATAAGCTTCTTGCACTGTTCCAGGTTGGCCTTCAGGTCTTTGGATGTTTGACATAATGTTTTTTCCACCATTCGGACCAACCTTCGAAGACATCTCTTGTCAATTTTCCTCTTTCCTCCATGTCCAGGTAGGTTCTTGACGGTTCTAGACTTAGCGAACTTCTTAATAACATTGCGCACTGTGGAAACAGGGATACCAAGGTCTTTCGAGATCGCCTTATACCCTTTGTAAGTCTTGTGTTTGCTAATAATAGAAGTTCTGATATCCTCAGACAGCTCCTTTGTCTTCGCCATTGTGACAAAAAACAGGGCCTACCATGTGGCTTTTTAAAACACTTAAGTTATCATTCATTGGCTACTTCATGTCACATGGGCACCGACAATTAATCACAGGTGAATCTCTTTTGTGATATACCACTGGCGTGTTTCCATACTAAATTAATGTGAAGGGGGGCCAATACCTGTGACACAGCAAGCTTTAGGTTTCTAGTTTTTCCTCCCATTACTTTTAGTGTTACATTATTGTTTATCATTTGGTCTTTTGTATTTTACACGAGTGCTCTATGCAAAAAAACTGTTTCATTTGATTAATTTCTTTCAGGAGATATTCACCATTATGTGCTTAAACTTCATAGGTGCCAATAACGATAAGCAGGACTGTAATGCTGTGCCCTCCAGTAGGCATATACGCCAGAAAATGATGCACATCAGAGCGAACGTTCGCTCTGTCGGCACCATTATAGTCTATGGCCCCGTCGGTGCATATATCCAAATCCCATTTTGTCGGAGGTTCGGACGTAAGCCCCGACGGGTCTACTGAACGGGTGCCTAAACGCAATGTGAAAGCACCCTTATCATAAGATGTATTAGCAGTAGCAGTGAGTCACCATACTTAATTCTGCTTAATTGATAAAAATTGATACAAAACAATAATAATGAGCAGAATTACGTTTGGCTGATTGGTTCACCCCTCCACAACAAAACACGGTCTCTGATTGGGAAAATCAATTACCCACCCCTGAATTAAAGTTATATTTATCACGTAAATGCTAAAAAAAATACAAAAAAAAACAATGGCAATGAAACAGTGACAACTCGTACAACAGCTTTAAAAACGAATAAAAAGTCATATATTGTATATATTGTCATATACTGTACTCCAGATCAGACTCGCTCATGAGTGCGCAAAACACAGATTGCATATGGGTTACCATCCATGTGTCAAGTGTTTTTCATGGATCTATTAGAGTTATTAAGATAGAAAACTATATTTGACCTTTTATTATTTGTTAAATTGTTTATGTAAGAAACAGATGCCATATGGATGTAAAAAACGGACACATGGATTGCATACAGATGACAATATGGATGAAAAATTTAATTTTTTTTCTGGATGAAAAACGAATGATTTTACAGATGCTTGTCTGAACCCGGCCTAATATGCATTGTGATCCCTAAGTGAAATTCTTAAATATAATTTATTTAGATGCTAACTTTAAAGGGGTAGATCACCCTTTAGGATAGCTTATCAATATCACAGTGGTCCCTATTGATCAGCTTCAGCAATACTGAATGTAAAGAGGGAACAGATGCAGAACAGCAGAGCTCTGTTAGTTCTGTAGCGGCCGTTCTCAAGTGCCACAGCTGGACTCCTACTATACAGTGAATGAAGCCATGCTGTACTCCTGAAGTTGAAAAGAGCTGGGAGCTGGGTGTCAGATCCCCACGAATCTGATATTGAGCACCCATCGTGAGGATAGGTCATCAATATTGTAAAATCTTCAGTACACTAATGATGGTAAGTACATCTGAGAGTACAGGACAGCTTTGCAGTTGTACAGCAGTAATAAAGAAAAATACAAACATCATCTGGGACATTGTGATTTTTGTTATTGTTGCTTTATATCACAGGTACTTACTTCTTCAGAACAGTAATTTCATTTTCTATGCTGCTTTCTTTTCCCTTTAGTGCTTTCTTTGGAATACACTTCACAGCAAAAAGTTTACCAGTCAGCTTTTCATCAGCTAGAACAACTTCAGAAAATGCCCCACTATGGAGAAAGAAAAACCAAGAAGTTAGTTATTTTGCTAGAAAGATCTATTAAATATACATCTTATAGAAGTGTAAAATTATCTTGTACTATTCAGGTCTCCCCACGTGTTAAGGAAATCAAAATAATCATGCTCTAACAACATCTCCTCCTTTTTTTAGCGTCTGCTTGTTTTTCTTTTCTTTATCAGGAATCTTTAATGCTAAGTTGATTATAGGGAGTCCAACTCTAGTCTATTCAGGAATCCAGCAGCAAGTGTTCAATTCCCCTGCAATTATATAGTTACCAGTGAAATGCACGGGCTACCTATCTAATGTACTTATGTCAAGTTCTGCAAATCTATAGCTGCTTGATGTAACCACTCTCTAGTTAATAGCTAATGTAGCTAGTCTCGAGTTAATAGCTAATGGTTCTCGAAACTGGGTTTTCTAAAACCCCAAAAATCCATTATATATTAGATAGCAATTTTAATAATGGTTTCCTAGAGTTTCCACTACATTTTTCTTCCACGTTCCAAAACCTACATATGATAATTGCCCTATTCCGTATTGTGAGCCCACTGTGAACATGGACTAATGTGAGGGGTTATGTAAAAACTAGAAATTAATAATTAAATAGGTTTACCATTTTTTTCATAGATGACCTATCCTTAGCATAGGTTATCAATGTCTGATCGGTCGGGATCCAACACCCGGCACCCCTGCCAATCAGCTATTCTCAGTGTTGGTGGCTGCAACTGCTCAATTGCAGAACTGCTCTGTCTTCTGGCAGTGGCCATGGCCGGGTACTACACATCTGCCTCCTCTTCAAATCAATAGGAGGTGGATGTGCAGTACCCTCCCGCGGCCATTATCAAAAGACAGAGCAGCTCTGCAGTTGTTCAGTTCTGGACAGTGACCGCCGTCACGGAGAGCAGATAATCGCCAGGGTGCCAGAACATGACCAATCAGACATTGATGACCGATCCTAAGGATAGGTCATCAATGAAAAAGTAGTGGACAACCTCTTAAATGTTGATGTCCCATTGAAAATGCAGAATTTTGTAAAATGCCTTATAGAAACCCTGCAACGCCTTTAGTGTCGTTAACAACTTTGGAAATATTATTTAAATTCATTTGTAGTCGTGTGTTTCTGTGCCACGTGGATTAGGGTTCTTAAAAGCTAATTGAAAAAGAATCTGGCACTTGACTGTTTTCTGAATGTCTTGTTATGTTATCTCAAGTCCGGGTACCTCAACATTGCATTGGTACTTCTAACGTGTCTAATGTTTTATGATTTGTGTATTGCTAAGTGGAACTAATATTAAATATTGAATGCATCCTCCGAACATATGTCCACAACAGAAGGGTGCCGTAGGCATATCTTTATCGAAGCTGTGCCCACTTCAGGGGCTCTTCCCATTGCTAGCGTCCCTTTAACTGCCATCAAAGCTTTGTCTGACTCAACAGCACATCTATAAATAAGCATTTAGAAATCTAGACATGGCAAGCTATAGCTCGTCTTGTCTACAAATGTGTTTATATAGATGCTGGATGAGATTGTAGATTAACAGAATATAATGCTGTAGAAAAAAATCCATGCATATAGATGCCCATTCTAAAAAGCTGCTCATCGATCACGTTACAGCAAGGGTTAACAGGATATTCGGTGTTAAAAAGCAAGTGTGAACTGTATTGTGGCATATGGTACCCTCTGTGTCTGCCAGGTCAGGTCGTAGAAGTGGAATTGGCTCTAGTTTTTGTAATAGGGTCTCCAAAATCAGATCCTAATACTATGCCTCATTAAAGAAAATGTCACCTACAATACAGGAAGCCCTATATTTTTTGCCAAGACATGATTAAATTGCAGCTACCTTCAGCCATCACTTAGGGGAGTTTAGGCATATTGTTTTAATGCATGAACATGAGTGATAATGGCAGGCTATTCGATTATTTGACCATTTACTATATGTCTGCACATTTTTAGATAGCTATACAGGGGATTATGAACAATCTATTAGAAAAATGTAGCTCCAATCGTTAAATACATGCATTAAAAAATGTTCACATAATTTCATTACTACTAGATTAAAAAAATAAAGCTTTTTAAGGGTAGACAATCAATATAGAGTGTATCCAGAGAGGGCAATTGTTGCATGATTGCTAGATCAACAGTGAAAATCTACAGAAAACTTTCCCCAAAAAAACTGAAAACTCTTTAAACCAGCAAAGAAATCCAAAACAAATCTATAATGTTTGAACATACACTTAAAGGGAGGCTGTCTCCCCCAAAACTCAAATTAAATCTCTTATACATTTATGGGCAGCACGGTGGCTCAGTGGTTAGCACTGCAGCCTTGCAGCACTGGGGTCCTGGGTTCCAATCCCACCAAGGAGGACAACATCTGCAAGGAGTTTGTATCTTCTCCCTGTGTTTGTGTGGGTTTCCTTCGGGTTCTCCGGTTTCCTCCCACACTCCAAAGACATGCTGATAGGGAATGTAGATTGTGAGCCCCAATGGGGACAGTGCCCATAATGTCTGTGAAGCGCTGTGGAATTAATGGCGCTATATAAGTGAGTAAAATAATAATAATAATAATAATAATAATATAAAAGACTTAAGCCCCTATATTTAGATTTGAGAGTCCTCAGTGGTTGATACCTTTTAATGGCTAACTGAAAAGACAGGGAGACAGGGCAAAAATTTAGGACAAGAATGAATCATCATCGCCACACAATAAAAGAAAAAAGAATAGATCTACCTGTAGCCAAGCATTTTTGTTCCCCTGATCACAGCATAAAAGACATGAAATTACTGGTATTAAAAGGTAACTTCAAATCTCAAAGAGAAAGAAGAATCTCAGAATATAAACTGATGGTGACCTTTAACACTTTCAGAGCAGGAATGAATGTGTCGCATGGATTTATGTCATTCTACATCAACTAAGGAATGTGCTCCTCAGACTTGTGAGGCCATCACAACACTGGACCTAGTCACAGGACAATAAAACCTTCACACTCCTTATCTATTAACTGCTAAAATATTTATAGCCAGAACTGTTTATATCTTCCATAATAACTCTGCTTTTCATCACCTGTCTTACCTATTGCATTTTTTGTGTGTCTTATTGTGTATAAATATGTGACTCTTCAGATTTTGTGGTATACTAGGCTGATGAAGAGACTTGCGTAGTCTTGAAAGCTTGCAATTTGTTACCATCTTTTCAGTTAGCCATTAAAAGGTATCAACCACTGAGGACTCACAAATCTAAATATTTTTCTATCTACTGGCTAACACGGTACAAGAATATATATTTTTCTTAAGCCCCTATATAAATCGTACCTGTAGTACAGATTTCACTAACTTGGTTTCATATAAAAAAACAACATTTTATAAAATATGTAAATGAGGGGACCTTGGTGCACCCTTGTCATGGCCAAGGGCTTAGCGCACCGTTCCACCCCCTCAATTACTATAAATTACTACTATGTAACCCTGTGTGCAGTGAGCAGCGGCTGCAGAAAGGAGAGAGTCAGTGCAGGAGTGCTGTGATTCCTATGTTAGCTCTTGGTTACTGCCATTTTAGTGTGTGCAGACCTGGGGATTCAATTTAGGCTGGACTCCAAACCGAGAGCTGTCAATCAACATAAAGAGAGATGTGGAGGATTGAAATTGAGGGGGTTTAACGGTGCACTGGGTCCTTGGCCATGTTGATGGGATACCAAGATCCCCTCATTTATATATGAAATAAAACATTTTTTATGTTAAAAAAATTTAGTGAAATCAGTAATACAGTTATGAATTTTAGAAGAGCTAAGTTCCTATAAGAATGGATAAGTGATCTTTTGAGTTGGACATTACATTTTTAAAGCTTCCCTTAACTGGGAGTCCATAGTCAGGCCCCGGTCCTGCTCGGCCCTTATTCACATTGAGGTCATTTTTGACACATGTTAAGGCTTTAATACTAGAGGTTAGGCCCGTCCGGATTATGTACACCTTGGTGCTAGTGGGGTGGCTTTTACACTTTTTTACTAAGTAACCAATGTTATTTATATGTACTATTAGGCTTTACTTACCTTCAACAGAATATTTGCTCATTTTGTTTCTACTTAAGGTTTTGTCTGTATAATGGCCCCAGTGTGAATGTGCTCCATGTATACCAACTTATACTCCAGTTCATTTATTTTGGTTTTGATATAGTTGTATATGTTTGCACTCTTTTTGACAGTATATATTTTTTGGATTTTTTTCTTATAGAAGTATTATGAAATATGGTGTAAAAATTGCTCTACAACAATATAACAAACTACTATTGCTTTAGGTTTTCCCATGTGTGAGCCATTTACAGACGGGTCATCCCAAATAAACATAGGATTATGTCTTAGCTTAGACTCATGTCTGGTAAAATTGAAAGGAGTTTTGCTATAGTTTATCATCTGGATACATACAATATTGTCACACAAACTGTTACATACAAAAGCAGTGACAAAGGTCTGTCTTGGCCTACTGTACACCCATCTATGCAGAATGATGAAGAACTACATAGGCTGAAAAAAGACATGTCCATATCAAAGTTCAACCTTTCTCCACCAGATATACAAATTGCTAGATTATTTATAACCCACAATGCCATTTGTTGTGAGAAAAACATGCCCCCCTTTCGTAAATGCTGTTACAGTATCTGCCATTCCACAGCCTGAGTGCTCGGACTGTAAAGAACCCTTTCCTGTTTAGGTGCCGGTATCACCTTTCTTCCACCCGTAATGAGTGCCTCCTGGTCCTTAGTATAGTCTTTGGAAGGAATAAGTCATGTGCCAGTCCTTTGTACTGACCACACATATATTTATACATGTAAATGAGATCTCCTCTGAGGCGTCGCTTTTCTAAGCTAAACAAGCTCAATTTTTCTAATCTCTTATCATACGATCGACCTTCCATCACATTTAATCTAGTTGTCCGCCTCTTAACCAACTCTAGCTTTCAGTCATAAAGGAGGAAAAGTCCTGTAGGATAACACATGAATCACACAACGTCTTCATCATCAGCTTCGAATTGTCCTTCAATGTATATGAAACATTAATATTCAGACAAAATCATACCACAATTATGCTTTTTTTTCATGATAGGAACATCGATGCCTCTTTAAAAATGAATCAGACGAAACCAATACTATTGTGCTCTTTTGGTTGCTGAGTGATAGGATATTGAACTCTTGATGGATTATTCCCAAGCCTAGCTCACAAAACAGTGCGTATCATTGATCTGTTTACTGTTGATACAGCGAACAGCTGCACGCCAGCAATCTTATAAGCCACTATGTCATTTTAATATAAAACTTTAGTATTAAATCTTCAAAAAGTCCTATGTACACACAGATGCTAACAGCACATCACAAGTCTCTAGAATCTGAAATTAGCTCACTGAGATAAAATGTATAGTTTTGGCTACTACAGATTTACAATGACACAATATACTAAAAATAAAATAATCTGCCCTGAACCTTCTTGTCTCAATTTACGTTTTGTAATGACAATTATTTATTTTCTTTATTTTGCTCATTTATTTAGTGCCATTAGTTCCACAGCGTTTTACAGATATTATCATAATTGTCCCCATTGGGGCTCACAATCTAAATATCAGTATGTAGTGTCGGACTGGGTTGGCAAAGGCCCACCAGTAAAATTGATTCTTGGGGCCCACCGTTCAGCTATATGCAAAAAATAACCTGACCCTAGTACCCAAATTTACTTTTGCTTCTTTGTAATAATAATTTGGCTAACTTGTTTAATGAATGATTATATTATACCTTTTTCTTGCAAATAGTGAATCAAGTGTAATAGCACTACTCATTAACACTCCATCACAGGGGCCTACTGGAGAATTCTCCTGTTCCCCTGTGGGCCAATCCAAGCCTGTCAGTATGTCTTTGGAGTATGGGAGGAAACCAGAGAACCTGGAGGAAAGAGAAAGTAGTGTGAGACCCGTCAGGGTCCACAGAAAATCAGCTCACCCATGGATAAATGGATCCCTATTGCACGGATGATCTTGTAGTATTGCAAGGTTCCACCATGAAGAAAACGTGTAAATCCAGCAAAGGGTCCAATAAAAAATTCTTCTTTATTTAAAGTCCATTAAAATCCACAAATATTAATAACCGCAGACGCGTTTCTGACTGATGTCCTTATTCATTGCATACCAATGAATAAGGATGAATAAGAATATCAGTCAGAAACGCGTCTGCGGTTATTAATACTTATGGATTTTAATGGACTTTAAATAAAGAAGAATTTTTTATTGGACCCTTTGCTGTATTTACACTTTCTTCAACCTGGAGGAAACCCACACAAACACAGGGAGAACATACAAACTTCATGCAGATGTTGTCTGTGGTGGGATTTGAACCCAGGACCCCAGTGATAAAGAGCCAATCTCTGAGCCACCGTGCTGCCAATATAGTGCCGCCCTTTTAAAATTTGGGTTCACAAGGACACATTTCATGATCCTTATAACTCTATGTCTCTATTCAAATACTACAACTTCCAACAAGTCTTCCATTAAATGCCTACAGGAAGAAAAGCTAAAAAATATATACATTTAACAAAATACTGCGACAGATGCCATACAGTGGACTCCATTGCAAGAAATACTGCAGAATACATGTATTTTTGCAGCACGCAACTGCATGAAATAGGGCAGCTGGTATCACCTTTATACACCCCCAAAACTGTAACCCTGATATAGATTACAGAACACAAATTTGCTGTAATCTGGTGAACAGGGATCTATAGATGTGGTTATCATATACAGTGAACATAAATGTAAAATGAATGTAATCCACCAACACTTTTACTGGCACTAACAGCATTTTTTTAATTAAAAGTGGAGTGACCTCACAGTCCTGCCAAGTGTGACTTATTGTGGTCTCACAGATAACGTTTTCCTGGGTTCTTGCTCTTTGCCTACGCAGCATAAACTGTGATATCTTTCTTTCATGTGAAAGAAGTCTTAGTGATAATTTCGAAAAACTAGCACTGAGTATTTGGTGCATTTTTTATGCTGCGGCTTTTCATCAGCATTTCTGCACCAATTAGCAAATTAAGGTTACTTCCATTTTTCATTGTGGTTTTTTACATGCCTTTTCATTGCTTTTTTCCCAGCTGTATAGGTCTTTTTTTCTGGATAGGTCAAGTTTTAAATAAAATTAGTTTTCGAAACTTCCTATTGTCGAAGTTACTTAGTTTTCATATAAATGTATTGATATATTCAAGTGCAGATTACATGCGTTTTTACTGCGTCGCCGCAACGAAAGTGCAATAAATCCACATATGCGTGTTTTATCTGTTGAATTTCTGCACCTCAAATTTCCATATTTACAAAAATTAACATGTTTCAGATTTCAAAATCGCACCGCGGATCATTTTCTGCAGCATGAAATAAAAGCACAGTAGGTATGAGATTTATAGAAATCTCATCCTTTTTTTTACCTGTACACAATACAGAGCGTTTTTTTTCGGATGCAAATATGCAGCAATGAGAAATAAAAGTGGTGAATAGTGACTGATGTTATAGGCAACAATTATAGTCTTTATCCATGTTTTCACACGTCGCCCACTGTGTTAGGATATTGGATATCATGAATTTTACATCAAAATGTCAAACAACTGCACAGGTAAATGCACACATCAAAATAATATCAATTATTCAGTCAAATCCTGTCTGTTCACAAACTGAAGAGTGGGGAAAAAATAATCTGCCAAAACCTTATCCTGATTCACCAAAGACTTTTTTGTTTGTGCCATTTTACGCTTTTTTTCTTTCAAAAGGCAGCGTGATCTATGTTTGTCATTTTTCAGGCATTTTCCATTAAGCGTCATTATAGGATTTAAATGCCAGACAAAAAATAAATAAATAGCAATAATAACATTTTGAAAAAATCATTCACCCTAGTTTGAATTCAGGGAGGTTATTCCCACAATCACTATGTACCTAAGAAGGGATCTATAAGAATCTATTTGAGAAGCAGCTTCCAGGAAGAAATATTAATTTTCTCCCAGTAGCCACACTTTCAATAACACTATTTACCTGCAGATTCGCCCTATATATACAGGTAAAACAGCATTTTCCAAAAAGACAGGTTCCCTTTAAGATGTACTTTTCCATTTTCTATCATAGCAGATACAGTAGTATAGGTTTGCAATCTTTTTGGCAGTTTGTGTTTTTGATTTGTTTCCTTTTAAAAAATGAACGGTTGTATGTGGTGAAAAAAATTGCTGTAAAATAACATAAATAAGTGATCAAGGACTGACATTTTTCAGGTATTTTCCATTAGCTTCACTCTAGGATTTGAAAAATACTTGAACAAAATGCAAATAAAAAAATGTATGAATGAAATAAAATCCTCAAACAAAAAAAATTATTTTTAAAAATTACACAAGTGCATAGAATTATTTTATAGGTTAAAAAAAAAAGCGGCGAACAAACGATGGCGACTGAACTAAAACTAATTTTTCAAGCGCAAAGCAAAATACTAGGAAGTATCAAAAACACAGCAGCTTTATTTAAAGCATGACACCCCAAAAAGAGACAAAATAAGTAGCGGCAAAAACACGATAAAAACGCATGTAAAAATACGCACTCAAAACACAATGAAAAAAACGTAAGTAATCTAATTTACAAAACAGCTGTAGAAAATCTGCAATGTCAAAAACTCACCATAAACTCATAGTGGAAATTTAGCCTTAGAGGTGTTAAAGCTAAAAACAAAATGCACATTTTGTTAATGGCTACAAAGACCTTTAAATTGTGCTTTTCTGCTTCATACATAATAGAGACTTTGGGGGGAAATTCCTCCACAAGTTTTAATCAAAAACCTCCTGGAAGTAAGATACGCCAAATTAATTAATGCATAAATTATAGTATATCGGACACAACACAGTTGACCACGTCCCTCCCACCAAGCCAGAGAAAAATGGTAAAAGTACGAGTGGCACAAATATTTTCAACTTTAATGGGAACCTGTCACCAGAAATAACGCTATTAACCTGCAGATATGCAATTAATCTGCAGCGTTATTATGCTGCCTGGCGCCTGCACGCAGCCTAATGCAGCAGGGAGAAAATTAAATTTATTCTCCCCTACATCATTCGATTTCAGTCATGGAGACGGGGGCGCCACGGGTTCAGTAATTGCTCTGAGAATACAGAGCGGCCGCTGTAGCCGCAGCCCTGGCCTTAAATGACTTTCTCTGCATTGGGGCGGACTGTCAGTCAGGACTGGGGGAGCGGTTACAGCGGCTCTGTATTCTCAGAGCGATGACTGAACCGGCGGCGCTCCCGACTCCATGACTGAAACTGAATGCTGGCAGGGAGAATAAAGTTCATTTTCTCCCCAATGCATTCGGCTAAGTGGAGGCGCCGGGCAGCATAATAACACTGTTAACCTGCAGATTAACCACATATTTTCAGGCTAACAGCGTTATTTCTGGTGACAGGTTCCCTTTAATATACATTTTTCCTGTGTGAAGAATTCTCCCTTTGTATTTGAAAAGTCATAGCAATGGCCGTTGTTGGAATGCTATGATTGTTAGCACTCCAGCTGCATGTTCATACAACTTCTTTTGTCATTTTAGTCCACATAACGTGTTTACATTAATACCGTATACATTTTAGCTATACAGTATGTACATACTGGAAATGATACAGTTGTTTTTTTATTTCTACAGCATATTTAATTTGTAATTTGGTGACTTCCGCTTCTTGCACAGTTAGTTGTTCTGCAGTTACTGAGGCAGAAAACAGCTAGCAGTAAAAGACGAGGTTGTATCCATTTCTAAAGTGCTGACTTATCAGCGCAAAATGTGCTGAATTGAGCCTCTCATTTTCCACTGCACTGACCCACAAGCACTATGCTGTGTGCACACCGGCTCATGTTTCATCAGTCAATCATCACCTATTCACTTCTCTCTGGCTGCTTCAATCTCATATCTACGCCACGTTAAACAAACTATTGTTACAGAAAACAGTTTATTTATTCATTTGAGTTTTTGCTGCCTTAATATTTAATGAAAGTACAGTAAGTAGACTTGACATTCACTCTCAACTGATCAGATCCAGAAAATATTTGGCAATGTAATAGCTAACCAGGATCCGAAAATGGAGATTATGGTAAAAATGGCAAATAAATGTAGTTATAGACTAACTTTTATTCAATGCACAAATAGAATAGAAAAACATAGAAAAAGTCATACACTATACAGGAAATATATTGTCAAACACATTAGCAACGTATTGTTTTCTTCTTTATTATTCCCTGTATCATTACTAAAAATACCTTCCTATCTAGATAATTTGGAGAAAATTATCCTTGTATTCGCTCTATCCTCATATACAATAGTGGACAGGAAAAGATCTCACGTAAGCCAACCTGTTCCAATCAAACTTTATAACTATAGCTCAAAGGGAGCTCACTTTACACTGTGTTCCAAATTATTATGCAAATAATATTTTCTCAGATTTTCCCATATTACCTATATGAATTGCAGTAATTGTAATTTTCCAGTCAAATAACTATTAGAGTACAATTGAAAGGTTTTTGTACAAACTGCCTATGATAACAGTATATTTAAAAAAAAAATAAAAAACTCAAACTGCACTCAAAATGCATGTTCCAAATTATTATGCACAGCAGTGTTTTCAACCTTTTCATTTTAATAAAGAACAAAAAAATGGTCATTTTTGAAATTATAAGCATTAGCAGGTTATTACAAACTGAAATCAAACAGTTTTCAACTCAAAACTTTATTCTAGGTGATGTTACATTTGCACATAGGACCCCTTGTTCGAAAGGAGCTTCTGAACTCTCTCGTCCATTGAATTTGTCAGGTTTTGGATGGTTTCTGCTTCAATTGTTTTGCATGAGGACAGAATACCCTCCCAGAGCTGTTGCTTAGATGTGAACTGCCTCCCGCCATCATAGACACTCCTTTTGATGATGCTCCAGAGGTTCTCAATGGGGTTGAGGTCAGGGGAGCATGGGGGCCACACCATAAGTTTGTCCCCTTTTATGCCCATAGCAGCCAGAGATGCAGATGTGTTATGTGCAGCATGAGACGGTGCATTATCATGCATGAAAATGATCTTGCTGCGGAATGCACGGTTCTTCTTCTTGAACCATGGAAGGAAGTGCTGTTTGAGAAACTCAACATACATTATGGAGTTCATCTTTACCCCTTCAGGGATCCTAAAAGGGCCGACAATCTCTCTCCCCATGATTCCAGCCCAAAACATTACTCCACCTCCTCCTTGTTAGCGCCGTAGCCGTGTTTGCATGGGGTGTCCATCAATCAGCCATCCTCCACTCCATCTATCTGGACCATCGAGATCATTTCATGCATGATAATGCCCGGTCTCATGCTGCACATAACACATCTGCATCTCTGGCTGCTATGGGCATAAAAGGGGACAAACTTATGGTGTGGCACCCATGCTCCCCTGACCTCAACCCCATTGAGAACCTCTGGAGCATCATCAAAAGGAGTGTCTATGATGGCGGGAGGCAGTTCACATCTAAGCAACAGCTCTGGGAGGGTATTCTGTCCTCATGCAAAACAATTAAAGCAGAAATCATCCAAAACCTGACAAATTCAATGGACGAGAGAGTTCAGAAGCTCCTTAAAACAAGCGATCCTATGTGCAAATGTAACATCACCTAGAATAAAGTTTTGAGTTGAAAACTGTTTGATTTCAGTTTGTAATCACCTGCTAATGCTTATAATTTCAAAAATGACCATTTTTTTGTTCTTTAATAAAATGAAAAGGTTGAAAACTCTGCTGTGCATAATAATTTGGAACATGCATTTTGAGTGCAGTTTGAGTTTTTTATTTTTTTAAAAATATACTGTTATCATAGGCAGTTTGTACAAAAACCTTTCAATTGTACTCTAAGAGTTATTTGACTGGAAAATTACAATGACTGCAATTCATATAGGTAATTTGGGAAAATCTGAGAAAATATTATTTGCATAATAATTTGGAACACAGTGTAGGGCTCGTTCACACGACTGTATTTTCAGTCCAAGTGCTATCCGTGAACAAAACAGACCAATATCACTCAATGGGGCAGTGCAGATAAGTGATTTTTTTCGCTGAACGAATTTGCATATCAAAAAAAATGGCAGCATGCACGAGTTTCCTCCGTACATTGGATGAGACTCGCCCATTTAAGTCTATAGGTGCATAAAAATAATTGGATGCCATACAGAGACATTGTTTACGGATACATTGCAATTCTGTAGCATAGGAAACTGTAATGCTCTTGTAAATTATTAATAGTGGCTGATGTAATAATAATAATTATTTTTATTTATGAAGTGCCAACATATTCCGCAGCAATTTACAAGTAAGCGGGGACATGTACAAAACAATAAATTCAATACAGGTAAGACAGTTTAAACCAGGGCTGTGGAGTAGGTAAGCCAAACCTCCGACTCCAACTCCGACTCCTCAATTTCCATGACACCGACTCTGACTCCCTCATACATGGCTCATGTTTAAGTGATAAATTTACTGTAGCACAGATTAATCTCAGCTAAAAGTCTACACCCTTAGATCAGGAATAGGACAGACATTTATAGGACATTTCAGAACTTTCCCAAATTCTTATGAAAAAATATTCCCCACAAACTGCATTGAACTACTGTACCCAATTCATTATATATTTTAGGAGTGGGAGTCGGTCCATTTTATACCGACTCCGACTCCACCAAAATGGTCTCGAACTCCACGACTCCAACTTGACAGCCCTAGTTTAAACAATTACATTAGGAGTGAGGTCCCTGCTCGCAAGCTTACAATCTACAAGGGAATGGGTGGACACAATAGGTAAAAAGTGCTTGTTATTTCAGATCTAGCAATTATAATAGGGATTTTCATATAAAGCTGCATGATCCGGTCATCAGCCAGTATGCTTAAGTGCAATAATCAAGTATTGAGTGCAGTTATCTTGTGCATGGAGGGTGTGAAGATAGATGAACAGTAAGGTGCAGATTCTGAATAATATTTAGATGGGGGGAACAGGGGAAAGTTAGTTTACTGAGTTGAGGTGGTAGGCTTGTTTAAAGAGAGAGGTTTTTAAAGCGCGTTTAAAGACGTGGTGGCTAGGCATGTCAGATCGTCTGGGTTAGAGCATTCCAGAGAACTGGCGCAGCATGAGAGAAGTCTTGGAGTCGGAGGTGCGAGGTTCGGATTATGGGGGATGTTAGTCTTAGGTCATTTGTAGATCAGAGGGCACCTGTTGGGCGATAGACAGAGATGAGAAAGGAGATATAAGGCGGTGCAGAACTGTGGAGATGCTTTGTGGGTGAGGGTGATGAGTTTATATTGTATTCTGTAGCAAATGGGCAACCAGTGTAATGACTGGCACAAGACAGGCATCGGTGAAGCGGCTAGCCAGAAACATGACCCTGGCTGCTGCATTCAGGGCGGACTGGAGAGGAGAAAGTTTGGTAAGAGTGAGACCGATCAGAAGAAAGTTGCAGTAGTCCATAAATAATAAAGTAAGTGATAAAAGGATTACCATGCATAAGGACAGCACAAGGATGATAAGCAAGACAAAAATTGTTTTCTGGATAGAACTCTGAATGATTTTTATATGCTTGTGTGAACCTAACCTAAGGCTAGGGCTACATGGCGACTCACAGCTAATGATTTCCTATGGTACCACATTGCGACCTGCGATCTACTATGTCAGCAACAGAGTCACAAATGTTTCCTAATGTCTTGGATTTTCTGTTATTGGCCAGTCACCTGGCATAGACTTCAATGCAAGTCACTGTGACTTGCATGTGACATCTCAGCGACTTGGTATTTTATTCACAGCAAAAATCACCCTAAAGTAGTTGCATGTCAACAAGTTGCAGACACGTTGCACAAATGTTTTTTGTTGTACAAATGTTTTTTGTTGTACAACTTTTCTGAGAATGTCTGTATCTGTACACATGTCACCGTGTAGCCCCCAAGCCTAATATTTTACTAAGATGAAACTATGACAAGTAAAAGCATGTCATACAGTATAATGAAGGAAAGCATTCCAGAAGCTTATAACTGCTTCTCACCGCGCGGTGGCCAGAGGATAGCACTGTGGCCGTGCTTGGGGTATGGTTTCATATCCAACCAAGGGTAACATATGCATGGAGCTGTATGTCCTCCTTGTGTTTCTACACTCCAAAAACACATAATGATATGAAATTTAGACCGCGAGCCCAAATGAGAGAAGTAATGATAATTTTTGTAAATCTCTAAATATGTTGGCGGTGTGTTAAACAGCATAAATATAGTATATAAGCAGACATTCATACTATATATTCATATATATATATATTTGAGAACAACATATTATACCTAAAAGAGTTACTCTGTTTGGACAGTGCCTTCTGCCCCTTTTCTTTCTGACCTGGCACTAATCTCAGTGTATGTGTACAAAACCTCCCAAAATCCTCTTCGTTCTGACTTTGTACCTTAAAGAGGTTGTCCATTCATTTACAGCATGCCCCCGTTGATTTAAAACAGTGTTTCCCAAACCCCATCCTCCCGGCCCCCACAGGTCATGTTTTCAGGATTTCCATAGTGATTGAAGTATCATCAAGGCATCAGGAATTCTCTCACCTGTGCAATACTAAGGAGATCCTGAAAACATGACCTGTGGGGGCCGTGAGGATGGGGTTTGGGAAACACTGATTTAAAAGGTGTAAATAAGATTATTTGTAAATACCTTGTGTTATGATTCTTGCCTGTGAGAGGCGCTATCGCTGACGGCTCACAGGCATCACGTGACCCCGGCTGTAGCTGACTCTGGCATCCGCTGATGTCATGTCAAGTTCCAGCTGTAGCCGGGCGTGACCCGCTGACGCGCTCCCCCCGATTGATGGGCTGTGGGCGGGGTTTCACCGTGCGTCACAGCCCAGCATCCACTGAGTGCTTTCCTTCTCCTCTATATTAATTGGGAAAGCGAGCAGTGGATGCTGGGCTGTGATGTGCGGTGAAATCCCACCCACAGCCCATCAATCAGGAGGGAGCGCGTCACTGAGTCACCCTCGGCTGCAGCCGGAACTTCACGTGACATCAGAGGATGCCAGAGCCGGCTGCAGCTGGGTCACGTGATGCCTGGTGAGCGGTCAGAGAAAAATACATTGAAAAATGTATATGTGTTATATTATATGTATTTAATGAGGAAATTCACTTTGAGACGTTCCTATGATTGCCATTCAGATAACCTTTAGCGTCAATGTGGATTTACACGTTACAATGTCTTTGTTCAAAATCTACTTCCTTCATTTCAAATGTTCCTAAATACTTCTAGAGTCAACAGCTCGCTCTAGAGTCGCTCTTCCTGCTTTTTCAAGTAAAAGGAACAAGTAGCTATGTGCAGCTTTAAAAGGAACCTGTCAGCAGGATTTTGCTAAGTAAGGGCTCTTTCACACGTCAGTATCTCCAGTACGAGTGGTTTCCACACGTATTGGAGACACTGATGCATGCAGACCCATTAAAATGAATGGGTCTGTGTACACCTCAGTGTGTTTTTGCGGACCATGTGTTCGTATGCTCCACACGGAGACAAGTCTGTTTTTTTGCAGACACACGGTCCACAAAACGTACCACACGGATGACATCCTTGGGTCATCTGTGTGACACGTTTCCAAGCGCCGATGCTGAATGCTGCCCTCATCATGGTTCCCTGCCGGCGCTGTGATCAGCACCAGCAGGGACCATGATGAGGGCAGTAGTAGTGTACTCTCAGTGTCCCCACCTGTAAAATTAAGAATCAAATAATAAAATCCTTATACTCACCTCTCTAGGTGTCCCCTGCTGTCATGCATGCGACCGCAGCTGCAGAAAGCCTGGGAGAATGAGCCGCTCCAGACCTGCAGCTCAGTGGTGCCGATTCCCAGGCGCCTGTCTGTGTGATCCAGATGCAGCATGTGCCGCACACAGATACCACACATGGGCACGAATATCTCCGGTACCGTTTTTTCTGGCACCGGAAATATCCGGACGTGTGAAACTGGCCTAAACTACAGGCATTGTCAGGTTGGGCTGGTACACTGATTAAAATGATACCTGAGATGAAGAAATCCATCTTGTGGTTCTTGTGTAATCAGTGTTTGCAGTTTTGAGTTAATGATATGCCCGTGCTCCGGGGCGGGACTGTAGGCAGGGTCTTATCTTGGTGCTGTAGGCCAGATCAGCAAGAAAAGACCTCCCCACAGGCCATCCCGAAGCACATGTATGTTCCTCATCATAGAGACAGAGAGACAGATAGAGGCAGGCCTGTGGGCAGGTCTTTTCTGGCCTAGAGCATCAGGATAAGACGGATTTCTTCACCTTAGGTCTCATATTAATCAGTGCAGCAACCCCAACATAACACTGCCTGTAGTTTACTTAGCAAAATCCTGCTGACAGGTTCGCTTTAAAGATGAGTAGAGATGAGCGTACCCGAACTTTAAGTTCTGGTTTGTACTGGACAATTAGTGTCTGATGCTAAACGCCGAACACTGACTTCTCCCGGAGGTCCGTTGCAATGTTCAGGTTCAGGTTTCTGGGGGAAGTCCGTTGCAGAGAGAGAATATTTTCCAGCTCAAAAGTTCGGGTCCCCACTGTTTTCAATGGGGTTCGAGTTCTGATTCAAGTTACGGTACAGTTCTGGTACCCAAACCTTGGAATAAGGTTCGGGTCGCGTACCAGAACCCGAACTTCTACGGGTCCGCTCATCCCAAAAAAAATGAGTCAACTATCTTTTATTTAAAACCAAATTAACATTTTATTACAGTTTTAATTTTTGGAATAGTTCCCCTTTCACACTTCACATGAGCGTAGATTCTCTCATGTGGATCGATTATGTTAACGACACTCCAATCAAACTATGATCAGAGTGCCAGCTGGGTGTAATACGATTCTCTCAAATGAGAGAATTGTAGCACACTGTCAGGAGAAGATGGAGAACAAAATTTCTCCATCTTCTCCATTCTGTGAGTCTGCAGAAATCGGACTGAACTCAGATATCATCCAAGTGCAGTCCAATGATTTCGACCCACCCATTGACTTAAATTGGTGTGTGCGATCTAATTTGCTCTGCAAATTGCAGCATGCTGCAACTTTTTCCTCATGCTAAATCGGTATGAGAAAAAAAAATACTGATCAGCACTACCCCATAGTATATCATTGGTCTGAGTGCATTTGGATAAAACACTGGATAGCACTCATCTGATGTATACGCTAGTGTGAGCGAGCCCTAATGGGCCAGCAAACACTGAGGCCATTATTTGGCCTCAAGCTACCATAAAAAATATCTGGACTGATGATTATGCTAAAGAAGGAGCCCACCCCCTCTTTTAACCATCTAGGTGCCGCTGTCATAACTGGATGTGGCAGATGCAGCAGGATGCCACCTATAGAATAAAGTGGACACCCACTACATTTTTGACCATTGGAGGGCACCGTTTAGTTGTTCCTTAGCGCCGCCTTTTTACAGTGCTAAGGCCACCGTGAAATAGTTACACTGAGTGTCATTAAAGGGTTAAAGGAGTTGTTTCATAAAAGGGAACTCCTTTCAAAATATATGTCTAGCACCCCTAACAAACAGCTAATTTTTTCACCCAGGCATTTCCCTTGCAGTAACCTTTAGGGAGAATAGCAAAGCAGTCAATATCAGCCAAGGTAGGAAACAGAAGAAGGAAATACCGTATTTGATTAAAAGGAACCTGTCATTCATGTCACACGTCTCTTCAAACTATGTTTTCTCTGATTCATACAGTCTGTGGTTTGGGCAGCATGAATCAGAGAAAACATAATTTTAAGAGTCATAAGAAGAGATGAGTCTGTTGAAGTCCCGGCTTTTCTCCGCTTCAGGTGATTGACAGGTCTCTCCCTACGTACACACATGGAAAAAGACCTGTTAATCAAGTGGAGTGGAGCGAGGAGAAGGGTCTTCAATGTATATTTTCTGAGAAATTCCGCAGCATTTCAGAGAAAAACATAGCTGTCAGCAATTGTGCAGATAAAAAAAATGAATAGGATCTCACCAATAATAGACAAAGCTAAACACTGACCAATGTAGATCTCAGTGTGCATTAAATAGTTGACTAACATGGCAGGACAGCAATGTATAAAATTAATCTTGTTTTCATCACTGCTATTTAATATAATATTGTGGAAATATCAATAAAATGAATATTATATGGTTGAGAAAGCCATTTTTAAACACTCTCATAGTGAATTCATAGAGAAGACCCTGTTAATAATAATCATCTATATTATTTATGGAGCCAATGTCATTATAGGTACTCAGCTTATTCATTCAATCCAAGTTGATAAGATATTTCCATTCTTTGTAAGTGCTAACTTTACATTGCTTAGTAAGGAATGTCACTGATAAGACCCCCTACAATTTGCAATAATTTGGAACCAGACAGCAAGTGTTCAATTCCCCTACAATGTCACCACTGTATGAAAATTAGACAAGACACACTCTTTACAGGTTTTACTAAATTCTTGCCACAATGGTCTTTAACTACAGAACGTCATAAACCCTCTTATTGTGATGGTAATTCATTTATAAAAACAATAATGTTTCAGTTTTAAAATGATAAGAACATATTCTAAAAAAAAAAGGTCCTTAAAGAAGACCTATCACCAAATCCAAAATGGCCAGTTTTTGCTCTTATTTTATTCACGCCGCTCTCGTGAGTATTCCGTTGTTTCGCTTTTTTTCAATCTACCATACAGTTCCAGAGAACCTTTTTGTTTAGTGCTAATTTTTATGGGAAAGGGAGGCATTGCTCACAGGGTAATAATTTAGGGCAGCCTAAAGACACGCCCCAGAGAATCCTATGAGCACCACCCCCTTGACAAAAAATGAGCATTAAATAAAAAGGTCCATCAGTAACCTTATGGCGGATTTAAAAAAAAAATGATTACTCAGAGAAGCAGCAGAAAATAAGAGCAAAAGCTGGAGTCTTTGGACCTAACAGCAAAAGCCACATATATTAACATGCGCTGCTGTTTTTTTAATCTTGTGGTGTGTCTAAAATTGATACCAAGATAATTAAAGATAAACCACGTCACTACGGCTTAATGGTGCACAAGTAGGATCCAAACCCATTATACTAAGGAGCAAAAATTTGGCACTCAAAATAGATGCAAATTCAAAGATAATTTAATATGTAATCCAAAAAAAGTTTCACAAACGTTTCAGTCTAAACTAGACCTTCTTATCTGAACCAACGGTGGATGCTGCGTTCATCACTTCCTAAGTCTCTAGAGAGATAAACGCAATCCTGACTATGTGCCATGCAATTGAAGTTGAGGTACAGGTGCATCTCACTAAATTAGAATATCATGAAAAAGTTAATTTATTTCAGTTCTTCAACACAAAAAGTGAAACTCATATATTATATAGAGTCATTACAAACGGAGTGTACCATCGGTGTCTCTGCCTCCTGCCGGGCAGAGACGCCGTTCCCCTCACCGCCACGGTCCCGGTCCGGCGTCTTCCTGCTCTCCTGCTGCTGAGGCGTGCACTGTGCGCAGCTTCCTGGGCACTGTGCTTAGGGCGCGTGCGTGCTCCCTCCCTCTTAAAGGGGCCGCGCACGCCCTCCTAAAGCGTCCCCTGCCAATGGCCGGAGGACTGTCCCTATATTAAGCACCTCCTCCAAAATGGAGGTGCCTGTGCAAGGTTGTTGCTTGTGTGCTAACACTCTCCTCAGCCCTCAGGTTCCTTGCCCACCTGTCTGTCTAACAGTCCTGCCCGCCAGTCTGTCTAACAGTCCTGCCCGTCAGTCTGTCTAACAGTCCTGCCCGCCAGTCTGTCTATCGGCCGTGCCCGCCAGCCTGCCTACCCGGAGCACCTGCCAGTTACCTGCCGTGCTCGCCAGCCTGCCTACCCGGAGCACCTGCCAGTTACCTGCTGTGCCCGCCAGCCTGCCTACCCGGAGCACCTGCCAGTAACCTGCTGTGCCCACCAGCCTGCCTTTCCGGAGCACCTGCCAAGTTACCTGCCATACCTGCCTGCTCGTTTACCCGGAATACCTGTCTGGCTATCCGCCGTACCCGCCTGCTTGTCTACCCGGATCACCCGCCAGCCTACCTGCCGTGCTCATCCGCTGTACCGATCAGCTCCTGTCATCTGACCCGTGAGAGTCACCTGCTCTCACACAAGGTCGGTCCCAGAGTGGCACCTGGTTCACCTGCCTGGTCCCTCCTTGGTTCACGGAGTCGACTAAGCCGCCGTGTGACCTGGGTCGGTCCGAGTAGGCACTTACTTACGCCCCTCTGGTCCCTTCTTGTATAAAAGCACAGAGGTTCCACCACCCGGATCCGTAACACAGAGTGATCTATTTCAAGTGTTTATTTCTGTTAATGTTGAAGATTATGACTTACAGCCAATGAAAACACAAAAGTCATTATCTCAGTAAATTAGAATACTTTATAACAACAGCTTGAAAAATGTGAAATGTTGGCCAAGTGAAATGTTGGCCAACTGAAATGCATGTTCAGTAAATGCACTCAATACTCGGTCGGGGCTCCTTTTGCATCAATTACTGCATCAATGTGGCGTGGCATGGAGGTGATCAGCCTGTGGCACTGCTGAGGTGTTATGGAAGTCCAGGTTGCTTTGATAGCAGCCTTCAGCTTGTCTGCATTGTTGGGTCTGGTGTCTCTCATCTTCCTCTTGACAATACCCCATAGATTATCTATGGGGTTAAGGTCAGGCGAGTTTGCTGGACAATTAAGCACAGTGATACTGTTGTTTATAAACCAAGTATTGGTACTTTTGGCAGTGTGGACAGGTGCCAAGTCCTGCTGGAGAATGATATTTTCATCTCCAAAAAGCTTGTCGGCAGAGGGAAGCATGAAGTGCACTAAAATTCCCTGGTAGACGGCTGCGCTAACTTTGGTCTTGATAAAACACAGTGAACCTACACCAGCAGATGACATGGCTCCCCAAACCATCACTAATTGTGGAAACTTCACACTAGACCTCAAGCAGCTTGGATTGTGGCCTCTCCACTCTTCCTCCAGACTCTGGGACCTTGATTTCCAAATGAAATTTGAAACTCTGGGACCTTGTGGAGTGTGTCAATGACTGCCTTTTGGACATCTGTCAAGTCAGCAGTCTTCCTCATGATTGTGGACCCTACTGAAACAGACTAAGGGACCTTTTTAAATGCTTAGGAAGCCTTTACAGGTGTTTTTTGTTAATTATTTTAATTTACTCAGATAATGACGTTTGTGTTTTCATTGGCTGTAAGCCATAATCATAAACATTAACAGAAATAAACACTTGAAATAGATCATTCTGTTTGTAATGACTCTATATAATATGAGTTTCACTTTTTTGTATTGAAGAACTGAAATTACCTTTTTGATGATATTCTAATTTAGTGATATGAACCTTTACACTGAAGAAGGTCTAGTTTAGACCAAAACATCTGTGAAACCTTTTTTGGATTGCATATTAAATTATCTTTGAATTTCCAAATATTTTGAGTGCCAAGTTTTTGCTCCTTAAGGCCTCTTTCACACGTCCGTGACTCCAGTAAGTGTGGTGTCCGTTTCCACACATATTGGAGACACACACACGTAGACCCAGTCAAATGACTGGGTCTGCGCACATGTCAGTGTGTTTCCACGGCCCGTTTGTCTGTGGGCAAAACACGCTGACATGTCCATTTTTTACACATCGCAACGGGCTGCAAAACGTCCCACCCACGTGCACACTGATGACATCCGTGTGTCATCAGTGTGACACGTACCAGCGCCTGGGAATCATCGTACAGTTTTCACTGCTCCCCGGCGCCTGGTGCTGCAGGCAATGGGTCCACTCACTGCAGCGAGTCACTCTCCGCTGCTCCTCAGTGTGTGCAGTCGCTTCAAGCCACCGCTCACGCTGATGCACATATGTTACACAGATGGATTAAAAATGGGACACTGGATTATTTAAACTTTGGACAGGTGAGAGATATTGTTCTTTTTTATTTTATTTCTTTTACAGGGGACAATGGCTTCAGGGAATTAGGTGTAAAGATGAGTATAATGTGATTTTCATTTTATTCTTATTTTTACACTTGTTAGAGAAAGCGGGGGTAGAATACTACTCTCAACATTGTCACTTGCTCGCACTGATATCAGCGCAAGCAGGGGACAATGATGAGAGCTGCCTCCAGCACCCGGCGCTTGGGAACAGTGCTAACTGTACTGCTGATTCCCTGGCGCCGGTACGAGTGATGCTGATGCAGCACACAGTTGCCACATGTATGCCACACACATAGGCGGATTATAATGAGTGCAATCCGGGCGACTGCCCGGGGCCCCGAGCCTCCAGAGGGCCCGCGGCTCCGGGCGGGGTGTCTAATGCCGGATTGCCCTCATTATATGTGCGGGCCGCCGCGGCACATACCGGTAGCAGTGGCGGGAGGGGGGGCCCCGTACCGCTCCCCCAGCAGCGGCTGCCGCTACTTCTTCATCGGCCGGGCCAGCACTGCAGCAGTTAACTTCCCTGTGCTGGCCCGGCCGCGTCACTGCTAGGAGACACGGCCCTGTGCGCGGCCGTGTCTCCTAGCTGTGACGTCACGCAGTGCGCACCCGGCCTGCACTGCTGCACCGAAGAGCCTGAGGACTGGAGCCGAGCCGGGGGATGGTGAGTGTGTATGTGTGTGTGTGTGTGTGTATGTGTGTGTATGTATGTATGTGTATGTGTGTGTATGTGTATGTATGTGTATGTATGTGTGTGTATATATGTGTGTGTGTGTGTATGTGTGTGTGTATGTATGTGTGTGTGTGTCTGTGTGTGTGTATGTGTGTGTATGTATGTATGTGTGTGTGTATGTGTGTGAGTGTGTATGTGTGTGTGTGTGTATGTATGTGTATGTGTGTGTGTATGTGTATGTATGTGTGTGTATGTGTGTGTGTGTATGTATGTGTGCGTGTGTGTATGTATGTGTGTATGTGTGTGTGTGTGTGTGGGGGCAGATGTCATTGTGTGATGTCTGTTTGTGTGTGTATGTCTGTGTGTGTGTGTGGGCAGATGTCATTGTGTGATGTGTGTGTGTGTGTGGGCAGATGTCATTGTGTGATGTCTGTGTGTGTGTGTGTGTGGGCAGATGTCATTGTGTGATGTCTGTTTGTATGTGTGTGTGGGGGGGCAGATGTCATTGTGTGATGTCTGTTTGTATGCGTGTGTGGGGAGATGTCATTGTGTGATGTCTGTTTGTGTGTGTGTGGGCAGATGTCATTGTGTGATGTCTGTTTGTGTGTGTGTGGGCAGATGTCATTGTGTGATGTCTGTTTGTGTGTGTGTATGTCTGTGTGTGTGTGTGTGTGGGCAGATGTCGTTGTGTGATGTCTGTTTGTATGTGTGTGTGTGTGTAGGCAGATGTCATTGTGTGATGTCTGTTTGTGTGTGTGTGGGCAGATGTCATTGTGTGATGTCTGTGTGTGTGTGGGGGGGGGCAGATGTCATTGTGTGATGTCTGTTTGTGTGTGTGGGTAGATGTCATTGTGTGATGTCTGTTTGTGTGTGTATGTCTGTGTGTGTGTGGGCAGATGTCATTGTGTGATGTCTGTGTATGTGTGTGTATGTGTGTGTGTGTATTTGTGTGTGTGTGTGTGGGCAGATGTCATTGTGTGATGTCTGTTTGTGTGTGTATGTCTGTGTGTGTGTGTGGGCAGATGTCATTGTGTGATGTCTGTGTGTGTGTGTATATGTGTGTATGTGTGTGTGTGTATGTGTGGGCAGATGTCATTGTGTGATGTCTGTTTGTGTGATGTCTGTGTGTGTGGGCAGATGTCATTGTGTGATGTCTGTTTGTATGTGTGTGTGGGGGGGGCAGATGTCATTGTGTGATGTCTGTTTGTATGTGTGTGTGGGCAGATGTCATTGTGTGATGTCTGTTTGTGTGTGTGGGGGCAGATGTCATTGTGTGATGTCTGTTTGTGTGTGTGGGGGCAGATGTCATTGTGTGATGTCTGTTTGTGTGTGTGTGTGTGGGCAGATGTCATTGTGTGATGTCTGTTTGTGTGTGTGTGTATGTCTGTGTGTGTGTGTGTGGGCAGATGTCATTGTGTGATGTCTGTTTATATGTGTGTGTGTGTGTGTGTGGGCAGATGTCATTGTGTGATGTCTGTTTGTGTGTGTGTGTGGGCAGATGTCATTGTGTGATGTTTGTGGGGGGGGCAGATGTCATTGTGTGATGTCTGTTTGTGTCTGTGTGTGTGTGTGTGTGGGCAGATGTCATTGTGTGATGTCTGTTTGTATGTCTGTGTGTGTGTAGGCAGATGTCATTGTGTGATGTCTGTGTGTGTGTGTGGGCAGATGTCATTGTGTGATGTATGTGTGTGTATGTGTGTGTGTGTGTGGGCAGATGTCACTGTGTGATGTCTGTGTGTGTGTGTGGGCAGATGTCACTGTGTGATGTCTGTGTGTGTGTGTGGGCAGATGTCATTGTGTGATGTCTGTATGTGTGTGTGTGTGTAGGCAGATGTCATTGTGTGATGTCTGTTTGTGTGTGTGTGTGGGCAGATGTCATTGTGTGATGTCTGTTTGTGTGTGTGTGTGTGTTTGTGTGTGTGTGTGGGCAGATGTCATTGCGTGATGTCTGTTTGTGTGTGTGTGTGTGTGTGGGCAGATGTCATTGTGTGATGTGTGTGTGTGTGTGGGCAGATGTCATTGTGTGATGACTGTTTGTATGTGTGTGTGGGCAGATGTCATTGTGTGATGTCTGTATATGTGTGTGTGTGTGTGGGCAGATGTCATTGTGTGATGTCTGTTTGTGTGTGTGTGTGTGGGCAGATGTCCTTGTGTGATGTCTGTTTGTGTGTGTGTGTGTGTGTGTGTGTGTGTGTGTGTGTGTGTGGGGGGCAGATGTCATTGTGTGATGTCTGTTTGTGTGTGTGTGTGGGTAGATGTCATTGTGCGATGTCTGCGTGTGTGTGTGTGGGCAGATGTCATTGTGTGATGTCTGTTTGTGTGTGTGTGTAGGCAGATGTCATTGTGTGATGTCTGTTTGTGTGTGTGTGTAGGCAGATGTCATTGTGTGATGTCTGTTTGTGTGTGCATGTGTGTGTGTGTGTGTGTGTAGGCAGATGTCATTGTGTGATGTCTGTTTGTGTGTGTGTGGGCAGATGTCATTGTGTGATGTCTGTATGTGTGTGGGGGGGGCAGATATCATTGTGTGATGTCTGTTTGTGTGTGTGTGGGCAGATATCATTGTGTGATGTCTGTTTATATGTATTTTTGTGTTTCAAATGTGTTTATGCGTGTATGTATATGTCTGTATATGTTTGTGTGTGTGCGTGACTGCGTGCGGCCACCTGCTGAGTATAGTTGGCGCCGTGCGGCCTCCTGCTGTATCTGGGGGGGGCGCCGTGCGGCCCCCCGCTGTGTATAGATGGCTACGTGCGGCCCCCGCTGTGTATAGATGGCTACGTGCGGCCCCCCGCTGTGTATAGATGGCTACGTGCGGCCCCCCTCTGTGTATAGATGGCGCCGTGCGGCCCCCCATCGTGTATTGATGGCGCCGTGCGGCCCCCTGCTGTGTAGAGATGGCGCTGTGCGGCTCCCCGCTGAGTATAGATGGCGCTGTGCGGCCTCCCGCTGAGTATAGATGGCGCTGTGCGGCCTCCTGCTGTCTCTGGGGGGGCGCAGTGCGGCCTCCCACTGTGTATAGATGGCTACGTGCGGCCTCCCGCTGAGTATAGATGGCTCTGTGCGGCCTCCTGCTGTCTCTGGGGGGGCGCCATGCGGCCTCCCGCTGTGTATAGATGGCTACGTGCGGCCTCCCGCTGAGTATAGATGGCGCTGGGCGGCCTCCTGCTGTCTCTGAGGGGGGCGCCGTGCGGCCTCCCGCTGTGTATAGATGGCTACGTGCGGCCCCCCGCTGAGTATAGATGGCGTTGTGCGGCCTCCTGCTGTCTCTGGGGGGGGCGCTGTGCGGCATCTATACTCAGCAGAAGGCCGCACGTAGCCATCTATACACGTATACTCAGCAGGAGGCCGCACGTAGCCATCTATACTGTGCCATCTATACACAGCGGGAGGCTGCACATAGCCATCTATACACAGCGGGAGGCCGCACGTAGCCGTCTATACACAGCGGGAGGCCGCACGGCGCCATCTATACACAGCGGGAGGCCGCACGGCGCCATCTATACACAGCGGGAGGCCGCACGGCGCCATCTATACACAGCGGGAGGCCGCACGGCGCCATCTATACACAGCGGGAGGCCGCACGGCGCCATCTATACACAGCGGGAGGCCACACGGCGCCATCTATATACCGCGGGAGTCTCAGTGCTTTGCAAGAGCAGTCAATAAATTCTGCTTGACTAATTCTGAGCACCATAAAGTCTGGTTCGCTTCTAACCTGCTGTCTTCATTTTCAGCTTGCTGAATTCTAACTCATTTACTGTCATTCGAGACGATGCCTTTGCTGGTCTCTTTCACCTTGAATACCTGTAAGTGCTCCACTTAATGTCATATTTTTGATTCTGTTCTTCTTCATCTACTGGCATATGCAATTGTATGAGCAAGTATTCATATGAATTTATGACCTACTTAAACCTTCGAGGACCTTAAATTTTATTCAATCAAATTTTTTTCCATTTTAAAACTATGGGACATATATGTGCCTTGGTCCTCAAAGGGTTTTTAAAGGGGCTGCAAACATAAATACGAAAAAAATAATTCAATTAGTGCTTTTTGTGTTCATTTAATTTTTATTTGAAGTCCATTTTTTTTATATACCTTGAAATTAAGCCCTACCCCATGGAATGAAGCCCTACCTACAAGACATCTGAGAGCTACATGGATCCCGCTTGTGAGGTGCCTGTCCGTCACTACTATTCAGTTTTAGGGTCCACTCACTAAGCCATATATTCTCTCATGCAAGAGAATAGGGCCAATTATGCTAATGACACTCGGCTCAAACTCTGTCAGAGCTTCAACTGAGTGTGATCAGATTCTCTCGCAGCACAGATATGGAGAAGATGGAGAACTTACTTTCTCCATCTTCTCCATAGTCTCTGTGAGTGTTCATCAGACTGCACTTGGATGACATCCGAGTGCAGTATAATGTTTTACGTGCACCCATAGACTTGTATGGGTGCACATGGTCCGAATATCGAATGACATTATTTTCTCATGCCGATAATCGCAGATCTGCACTGTCCCATAGTATAACATAGGGCCGAGTCCTATCCGATAAAACATCACATAGCATTCGGCCGTGTTATACGACAGTGTGAGCGAGCCCTTAGAGTCAAGGAATATTTACATGCAGATGATGATATTACTCTCCCAGTGTATATTTTTTTAGGCGAGTTCATAGTAAATGCTTTGCCTTTTTGACATGTGATCAACTAAAGAACAAGAAAGATTTAGGACCACCCCTATAGAGAAATGGAAAATAGTTTGTAGGACTTGCATGTCCTTTTTTATTTATTATGAGAAAATCATAAAAGATCCCGTTTTTTAACCATGCTGTGACTTTCTGCTGAGGGAGAGGGAGAGAGCTGCCCTATTCAGAGTCTGTAATAAGACCTGCTGACAAAAGTGTTGAAGATACAGTCTAATGTGAATTAACAATGAAAAAAAGTTAATTTCACAAATGGGTTGTATTTTTTTTAATACAAACTTTTTTGTGTTTACAGCTCCTTTAAAGGGAATCTGTCATCAGGTTTTTGCCACCTAATCTGAGAGCAGCATAATGTAGGGTTAGAGGCACTGATTCCAGTAATGTGTCACTTACTGGGCTGCTTAGTGTTGCTTTGATAAAATCATTGATTTGTCAGAAGGTAATTGACTAGTAAGTTCTGTAGGACCCCACCCCCATCACTGATCAGTAGATTTCTGTGTACACTGAGCATGGGCAGAAAGCTGCCAATCAGTGGTGTGTGTGGGGCTATACAGAGCGCAGCATTCAGAGAGCTGCTAGATGTGCAGCAGATGAAACGGTGATTTTCTCAAAATGACAACAAGCAGCTGAAAAAGTGACACATCGCTGGAATCAGGGTATCTGCCCCAATATTGTGCTGCTCTCAGATGGGGCAGCACAATTAATATTGTGCCAAATTAATTTCCCGTGAACTATCACATGATCTATCACAGGGGATCATGTGACAGGTCACGTGATAAATCAGGTGTGGGGGGGGGGGGGCGCCTTCTAAACTGCCTGGGGCCCTTGCTACTCTTAATCCACCCCTGGCCACACAGGTGCACACAGACATCTCCGGAACTGTTTTTTCCAATACCGGAAATATCAGGATGTGTGAAACAGACCTCAGACATGAGCATGAAAGAAAAGCAGCCTGTACATTATTTAATACAACAGCTAAGGAAACCCGTAATATACATAATGTACCTGACTAGTATCCAAACCAAAATAATATGTCAATACTGGATCATGGCGTTCACCAGCTTCATTCAGTAATCTTGCATGAGAAAAGGTGTCTATGCGATAGAGATGTGTCAGCTTTCTCTGAATGTAACATTCACAAGAGCTGTTTAAATTATTAATGACAGTGGACGATATCCGGAAGATGTCTACAAAACTGTGAGTAGCTTGCATCTATTTATGTTTAAAGCCCTGATAAAGTTTGTGGATTTTAACGCAGCACGTGCCATGTTAAGTTTTTACAATCTCTACATGTAGCTGTCACATGGTCGCTCGCCTTCAATAGGTTTGAAAGGAAGCAGAGTAAATTAATCAAACCCAAGTATTGCCAATGTAAGAGCTCTTTTAATTTTAGGTACACTTCAAGAAAAAAAAAATAGGTAGTTTGTGCAGTAAGAATTATTAGACGCTTTCTTCTGCTGTATTGTACGGAATAGTTGTTCTTATTCAGGAGAAAACCAAGAAATTGGTAACATGTGGGGATGCTGATTTTCACCTTTATTACATTGCAAGTAACATAAGGAAAACACTGAGTAGATTTAAAGGCACATCTGCGGTATGCCTGACCGATAAGTGGATTTATAGAGTCCCATGAGTACTTTCCACAAATACTAAATCTTTTAAGCCCTGAGTTGTGAAACGGAAATGCAATATGGGATACATGAGGTCGGCACGGATGTGAATACAGATGTACTGCTTATATTCTAGGCCAGGGATGGAGAACCTAGTACTATTGTTATGAGCGTATTCACCTGGCTATCCATTGTGTCCTATACATGGCCATTGCTGTTATTCCACCAATTTAGGTTGAAAGGCATATAGACTTAAAGGGGTATTCCCATCTCTCAGATGCTATCCCAATATGTAGTAGGTGTAATAATAATAATATTAGCAAATACCTCTAATTAGAAATGTAGTATAGTTTTTCTGATTCGCTACGTCTCTTTCTTCATGTGCAGGCATTGCAGGAACTTAGGTATTCATGGTTACGACCACTGATATAGTGACAACAAGCTAGTTGCTAGTTGTCGTAACCATGGATACCTAAGGGCTTGTGATACCTGAACATGAGGAAAGAGACAAAGGGAATTAGAAGAACTATACTACATTCCTAATTGGAGGTATTTGCTAATAATATTATTATTACACCTACTACATATTGGGATAGGAGCTTGCAGATGGGAATACCCCTTAAACTAAAGGAGTAACCAAATACTAACCAGAAAACACACAGAAGATATATAGTATTATCTTGGAAGGCAGGAGCATGAATTTGCTTCTTAAAAATTATATTACCCTTCACTATTAAGTCATTTTACTCCTTTTAAACAAAAGAGTATACAAATGTGATTGTTCTACAAAGGGTATGACATATTGTAGGTTTTGTTAATTTTTTGATGCAAGTTTTAAAGCCAAACCAGAAGTGATCCATTACTACCGTTTTGGCTTTAAGAAAATGAACAAACCCTACATCTTTAAAGGGGATCTGTCTACAGGTGTTTTCTACCTCATCTGAGAGCAGAATAACGTAGGGAAAGAGACCCTGATTCCAGCGATATATCACTTAGTTTACTGGGTGCAGCCATTATGACAAATTCAGAGTTTTCTCTGCTATAAATGTAGCAGTGCTCAGAATGCTGACCCCACACATTACTGATTAGCAGCTTTCTATGTACATTGTATATTGGCAGAAAGCAGCTAATCAGTGCTATTCGACTTTTACAATGCAGATTTTTCTGGAACAGCTTGTGGATGCCATTTTCAAAGCTCATGAAGTGGCAGAACTGTAGAGAAAAATACCCCATTTTGGCTATTATACACCTCTATTAATTCATTTAGGAGTGTACTAAGAATTTTTTTAATTTTTCTTACAATGTTAGCAGTATGGGTTAAATAATATGACAGTTTAATAGCTTCTCAGCCTGTGCTTCTGGAATCATGCACATAGCAAAGTGTTAAGAGGGCTCTCTTTGCTACAGCAATACTATGGATGTGGACACTAACTTCCTTTTGGGCAGAAAACGAGGCTCAGAAGGGAGGAGAGACATTTAACTTTGGAAGCCTGGATTCTGCTGGGATGGTGTTTGGCAGGAGCCATGTCGCTTTTCCAGAACCTTTGAGATACCAGAAATGGAATCCCAAAATATCAACCCAAGGACAAAAGAAAAAGACCTTGTGAAGATGATGAAGCTGGTAAGATTGTGTCAATAACCACAGTGAAACGAATACTGTATCAACATGCGCTGAAAGGCCACTCTGCCAGGAAGAAGCCATTACTCCAAAAGAAACATAAAAAAAACAGATTAATATTTGCAAATGCACATAGGAACAAAGACCTTAATTTTTGGAGACGTCCTGTGGTCTGGTGAAACTAAAATATAACTTTTTGGGCATAATGACCATCGTTACGTTTGGAGGAAAAAGGGAGAAGCTTGGAAGCCTAAGAACACCATCCCAACTGTGAAACACGAGGGTGGCAGCATCATGTTGTGGGGTTGTTCTGCTGCAGGAGGGACTGGTGCACTTCACAAAATAGATGCATCATGAGGAAAGAAGATTATGCGGCAATACTGAAGCAACATCTCAAGACATCAAGCAGGAAGTTAAAGCTTGGGAGGAAATGGGTCTTCCAAATGGACAATGACCTGAAGCATACTGCCAAAATGGTAACAAAGTGGCTTAAGGATATCAAAGTCAATGTTTTGGAGTGGCCATCACAAAGCCCTGATCTCAATCCTATTGAAAATTTATGGGCAAAGCTGAAAAGGCAGGTGCGAGCAAGGTGACCTACAAACCTGGATCAGTTACACCAGTTTTGTCAGGAGGAATGGGCCCAAATTCCGACCAACTATTGTGAGAAGCTTGTGGAAGGATATCCCAAATGTTTGAACCAAGTCATTCAGCTTAAGGGCAATTGTACCAAATACTAAAGAAATGTATGTAAGCTTTTGACTTTGCAGTAAGTAATAAAAATGCCTTAAAACATTCTCTCTCTCTCATTATTCTGGCATTTGGCAAATATTAAAAAGTATGGTAATCCTAATTGACCTAAAACGGGAATGGTTTATTCTGATTCCATGTCAGATATTGAGAAAAACATGCATATATGTCTTTTTATATAGTGTATGTAAACTTCTGGTTTCAACTGTATATATATATATATATATATATATATATGTATATATATATATATACTGTATATATATACAGTACAGATCAAAAGTTTGGACACACCTTCTCATTTAAAGATTTTTCTGTATTTTCATGACTGAAAATTGTACATTCACACTGAAGGCATCAAAACTATGAATTAACACATGTGGAATTATATACTTAACAAAAAAATGTGAAACAACTGAAAATATGTCTTATATTCTAGGTTCTTCAAAGTAGCCACCTTTTGCTTTGATGACTGCTTTGCATACTCTTGGCATTCTCTTGATGAGCTTCAAGAGGTAGTCACCGGAAATGGTCTTCCAACAATCTTGAAGGAGTTCCCAGAGATGCTTAGCACTTGTTGGCCCTTTTGCCTTCACTCTGCGGTCCAGCTCACCCCAAGCCATCTCAATTGGGTTCAGGTCTGGTGACTGTGGAGGCCAGGTCATCTGGCGTAGCACCCCATCACTCTCCCTCTTGGTCAAATAGCCCTTACACAGCCTGGATGTGTGTTTGGGGTCATTGTCCTGTTGAAAAATAAATGATGGTCCAACTAAACACAAACCGGATGCAATAGCATGCCGCTGCAAGATGCTGTGGTAGCCATGCTGGTTCAGTATGCCTACAATTTTGAATAAATCTCCAACAGTGTCACCAGCAAAGCACCCCCACACCATCACACCTCCTCCTCCATGCTTCACGGTGGGAACCAGGCATGTAGAGTCCATCCGTTCACCTTTTCTGCGTCGCACACAGACACGGTGGTTGGAACCAAAGATCTCAAATTTGGACTCATCAGACCAAAGCACAGATTTCCACTGGTCTAATGTCCATTCTTGTGTTCTTTAGCCCAAACAAGTCTCTTCTGCTAGTTGCCTGTCCTTAGCAGTGGTTTCCTAGCAGCTATTTTACCATGAAGGCCTGCTGCACAAAGTCTCCTCTTAACAGCTGTTGAAGAGATATGTCTGCTGCTAGAACTCTGTGTGGCATTGACCTGCTCTCTAATCTGAACTGCTGTTAACCTGCGATTTCTGAGGCTGGTGACTCGGATAAACTTATCCTCAGAAGCAGAGGTGACTCTTGGTCTTCCTTTCCTGGGGCGGTCCTCATGTGAGCCAGTTTCTTTGTAGCGCTTGACGGTTTTTGCAACTGCACTTGGGGACACTTTCAAAGTTTTCCCAATTAATGATGGCCACTCGTTTTTCTTTACTCAGCTGCTTTTTTCTTGCCATAATACAAATTCTAACAGTCTATTCAGTAGGACTATCAGCTGTGTGTCCACCAGACTTCTGCACAACACAACTGATGGTCCCAACCCCATTTATAAGGCAAGAAATCCCACTTATTAAACCTGACAGGGCACACCTGTGAAGTGAAAACCATTTCCGGTGACTACCTCTTGAAGCTCATCAAGAGAATGCCAAGAGTGTGCAAAGCAGTCATCAAAGCAAAAGGTGGCTACTTTGAAGAACCTAGAATATAAGACATATTTTCAGTTGTTTCACACTTTTTTGTTAAGTATATAATTCCACATGTGTTAATTCATAGTTTTGATGCCTTCAGTGTGAATGTACAATTTTCATAGTCATGAAAATACAGAAAAATCTTTAAATGAGAAGGTGTGTCCAAACTTTTGGTCTGTACTGTATATATATATATATATATATATATAAAGCTACTCTTTACAAAAAAATACTGTCATTATGGGTGCTATAACTTGTTTTATTCATCTGTTGACAGTGTGACACATGACGTTTTGATCACTTTCTTTTTCACCATGCAGGATAAGAAGTTATATAGTTTTATACAACAGGTTGTTAAGGAAGCAGCCATACCGAATGTGTGCAGTTTTTCTGGGTGTTTTCCAGATTTATTGGGAAAACTGAGATTTTAGAGAGGTTTTTACTTTTTTATTATTAGAAACACCAGTGTAACCGAATCGGGATGAGAAAATAATGGCAGATCTGAGCTGTCCCACAGAATAACATTGGGCCGAGTGCTATGCGATGTTTTACGCTCGTGCACTTTATTAAAGGGACTCTGTCAGCCCAGAATGACTGTTCAAAGCAAATCCTGCTGCTCGGTGCTTCATGGCAGAGCCAATCATTCATATACATCTTCCCACCTGCTTGTTTTCTCTCTCCACCCCCTCTCTTTATTGATTGACAGCTCTGGCTTCACAGAGCCAGAGAAGGGCAGAGATAGATGGAAAACAAGCAGCTGGGAAGGTGTATATAAATGTTTGGCCACCATGAAGCACAGAGCGCCTGTACTTGGTTTGGACTGTCATTCTGTGCTGACAGAGTCCCTTTAATACTCAATTTCATCTGTTCCCTCCTGCACACAGCACTGTGTTGGACACCCATGAAATTCCTATCTAACATTTACCATGGTTTACTATAGATAGTATACAATGCAGACATAGGCCCTGTACACACTGCACTTCTGTAATGCATTAAGGATGGGGCCATAGTCTGTAGATACACAAACGGAGCTCACATGAACTCCGATTGAGTTATATCTGAAAAGAAAAGTTCAGAAAAAAAATACACAGTTCATGTGAAAACCTTTTTGTGTCATTACTGTTTATGAACCTATTGGGGGTCTGTCTTTATCCCATTTTTAGGAGCATTCAGACGAGACTGCGATCACGCTGCGGGAAATGCAATGTGAACAGGGCCTTACTCTTGATGAACATGATTCTTGCAGCAGATATTAGAAAATGTTATTACACACTAAACCTGTAGCTTTTAAAGAGTATCTGCAAGATCTGAGCAGCCGGAGCAGGGAGGACAGTGAAAATAGCTTGCCATTCGAGCAGGGCCGGTTTTAGGCAAAGTGGATGCCAGGGCAAAAGTTTAATGTGGGGCCCTAAATGCTCACATATTGCACCATCACACTCAAACATTTTGATTGTATTTACATGCACTGAGTTCAGGCCGTTTAATGAGCGTGATCGACAATATTGAATTCATTCGACGGTTGTTTGCCGGTCTCTTTACACCAGTTGAGGAAGAATGATGGGCACACTGCCGGGATTTATAAATGTGGATCACGCACGCACACACGCTGTGTGTCGCACCCGGCCATCTACATATACTATTAACATACACTGCTCAAAAAATAAAGGGAACACTCAAATAACACATCCTTGATCTGAATGAATGAAATATTCTCATTGAATACTTTGTTCTATACAAAGTTGAATGTGCTGACAACAAAATCACACAAAAATCATCAATGGAAATCAAATTTATTAACCAATGGAGGCCTGGATTTGGAGTCAACCCCAAAATTAAAGTGTAAAAACACTCTACAGGCTAATCCAACTTTGATGTAATGTCCTTAAAACAAGTCAAAATGAGGCTCAGTATTGTGTGTGGCCTCCACGTGCCTGTATGACCTCCCTACAATGCCTGGGCATGCTCCTGATGAGGTTGCGGATGGTCTCTTGTGGGATCTCCTCCCAGAACTGGACTAAAGCATCCGTCAACTCCTGGACAGTCTGTGGTGCAACGTGACGTTGGTGGATGGAGCGAGAGATGATGTCCCAGATGTGCTCAATCGGATTTAGGTCTGGGGAACGGGCAGGCCAGTCCATAGCTTCAATGCCTTCATCTTGCAGGAACTGCTGACACACTCCAGCCACATGAGGTCTGGCATTGTCCTGCATTAGGAGGAACCCAGGGCCAACCACACCAGCATATGGTCTCACAAGGGGTCTGAGGATCTCATCTCGGTACCTAATGGCAGTCAGGCTACCTCTGGCGAGCACATGGAGGGCTGTGCGGCCCTCCAAAGAAATGTCACCACACACCATTACTGACCCACTGCCAAACCGGTCATGCTGAAGGATGTTGCAGGCAGATCGCTCTCCACGGCAGACTCTGTCACATGTGCTCAGTGTGAACTTGCTTTCATCTGTGAAGAGCACAGGGCGCCAGTGGTGACTTTGCCAATTCTGGTGTTCTGTGGCAAATGCCAAGCGTCCTGCACGGTGTTGGGCTGTGAGCACAACCCCCATCTGTGGACGTCGGGCCCTCATACCACCCTCATGAAGTCGGTTTCTAACCATTTATGCAGACACATGCACATTTGTGGCCTGCTGGAGGTCATTTTGCAGGGCTCTGGCAGTGCTCCTCCTGTTCCTCCTTGCACAAAGGCGGAGGTAGCGGTCCTGCTGCTGTGTTCTTGCCCTCCTATGGCCCCCTCCACGTCTCCTGGTGTACTGGCCTGTCTCCTGGTAGTGCCTCCAGCCTCTGGACACTATGCTGACAGACACAGCAAACCTTCTTGCCACAGCTCACATTGATGTGCCATCCTGGATGAGATGCACTACCTGAGCAACTTCTGTGGGTTGTAGAGTCCGTCTCATGCTACCACGAGTGTGAAAGCACAACCAACATTCAAAAGTGACCAAAACATCAGCCAGAAAGCATTGGTACTGATATGTGGTCTGTAGTCCCCACCTGCAAAACCACTCCTTTATTGAGTGGGTCTTGATAATTGCCAATAATTTCCATCTATTGTCTATTGCATTTGTACAACAGGATGTGAAATTGATTGTCAATCAGTGTTGCTTCCTAAGTGGACAGTTTGATTTCACAGAAGTTTGATTTACTTGGAGTTATATTCTATTGTTTAAGTGTTCCCTTTATTTTTTTGAGCAGTGTATATACAAGTTAGAATAATGCAATAAAATCTATAAACATACACACACTACACACACGTACACGGCACACAAATCACACACTTGTATACGGCCCACACATGTTCATGGCACATACAAGCTGCACAACAAATGCTCAGCAGATCCCCACATTACACACAGCACATGTATGCAGGACAACAAACATTCATATAAACACATACAAATCTCTCACAGACTGCACACACCTCACATACACACACTGCTTTATGCTGGAGGAAATGAAGATGTTCTACACATATGAGCTGCAGCTTCTCCTGCTCACAGCAGCACTGTCCCAGCAGACACCTCCCTGCCCTCTCCTCCGCAGGGAGCTGGCAGGAACAGGAGGCTGACAGGAGCAGGCGGAGGAGGCTGGTAGGAGCAGGCGGAGGAGGCTGGTAGGGGCAGGCGGAGGAGGCTGGCAAGAGCAGGTGGAGGAGGTGAGGCGGAAGAGGCTGGCAGGAGCAGAAGGAGGCTGGCAGGAGCAAGGTGTGGCTGGCAGGAGGAGGCTGGCAGGAGGAGGCTGAAATGAGCAGGAGGAGGCTGCCAGGAGCAAGAGTAGACTGACAGGAGTAAGGGGAGGCTAACAGGAGCAGGAGGAGACTGACAGGCGCTGGAGGAGGCTGCCAGGAGCAAGAGTAGGCTGACAGGAGTAAGGGGAGGCTGACAGGAGAAGGAGGAGACTGACAGGAGCAGGAGGAGGCTGGCAGGAGCAAGGGGAGGCTGGCAGGAGCAAGGGGAGGCTGGCAGGAGCAAGAGGAGGCTGGCAGGAGCAAGAGGAGGCTGGCAGGAGCAAGGGAAGGCTGGCAGGAGGAGGATGATAGGAGCAGCACAGCAAACACAGGAGGACACAGGAGAACTTATCTGGCAGCTCAGCTCAGTAGGTGCCGGTCTCTGGCTCCCCCTCCCTCTCAGGCTCTGTGCAGGAGGACACAGGAGGACAGGAGCACTGGCCAGTGAGGCTTCTATCACTCTGATGAGGGAGGTTCAGTGGCCAGGTCCTGAAGCTCTTCAGACTGCAAGGCCAGTGAAATCATGGTCACATGATCATGATGTCACTACAGGTCCTCAACCAGTCTCTACATTGGAAGCTTCACTGATAATCCTATTATCAGTAAAGCTCCTGCTGTAGCCGCTGGGGGGGCCCCAAGGGAGTGGGGGCCCTAGGCAGATGCCGAGTTTGCCCCCCCTAACGCCGACCCTGCATTCGAGCTAGGTGGAGGAGATAAAGTTTACAGCCTGAATACACTTTGAAAATATGGTAGTGTATATCATAGCATGCTGCATGTTCAGAAAGGATTATAGAGTCATTCTAGTTTTCTTGTAATGTAAGTACACCATCATTAGGGGCATTTTACTTGCATGGGAATAATATTAAAATGTTACCTTAACATTTTTAGGTATGCATGGAAAAAAAGCTACAACGTTAGAGTGCTTACAATAATATACAGTGAGAAAAAAGTATTTAGTCAGCCACCAATTGTGCAAGTTCTCCCACTTAAAAAGATGAGAGAGGCCTGTAATTGACATCATAGGTAGACCTCAACTATGAGAGACAAAATGAGAAAACAAATCCTGAAAATCACATTGTCTGATTTGTAAAGAAATTTTTTTCAAATTTTGGTGGAAAATAAGTTTTTGGTCAATTACAAACAAGCAAGATTTCTGGCTTTCACAGACCTGTAACTTCTTCTTTAAGAGGCTCCTCTGTCCTTCACTCATTACCTGTAGTACTGGCACCTGTTTGAACTTGTTATCAGTATAAAAGACACCTGTTTGCAACCTCAAACAGTCACACTCCAAACTCCACTATGATGAAGACCAAAGAACTGTCGAAGGACACCAGAAACAAAATTGTAGCCCTGCACCAGGCTGGGAAGACTGAATCTGCAATAGGCAGGCAGCTTGGTATGAAGAAATAAACTGTGGAAGCAATAATTAGAAAATGGAAGACATACAAGACCACTGATAATCTCCATCGATCTGGGGCTCCACACAAGATCTCACCCCGTGGGGTCAAAATGATCTCAAGAACGGTGAGCAAAAATCCCAGAAACACACGGGGGGACCTAATGAATGACCTGCAGAGAGCTAGGACCAAAGTTACATAGGCTATCATCAGTAACACACTATGCTGCCAGGGACTCAGATCCTGCAGTGCCAGATGTGTTCCCCTACTTAAGCCATTACATGTCTAGGCCCGTCTGAAGATTGCTAGAGAGTATTTGGATGATCCAGAAGAGTATTGGGAGAATGTCATATGGTCAGATGAAACCAAAGTAGAACGGTTTGGTAGAAACACAACTCTTCGTGTTTGGAGGAGAAAGAATGCTGAGTTGCATCAAAAGAACACCATACCTACTGTGAAGCATGGGGATGGCAACATCATGCTTTGGGGCTGTTTCTCTGCCAAGGGACCAGGATGACTGATCCGTGTACATGAAAGAATGAATGGGGCCATGTATCGTGACATTTTGAGTGCAAACCTACTTCCATCAGCAAGGGCATTGAAGATGAAACGTGGCTGGGTCTTTCAGCATGACAATGATCCCAAGCACACCGCCAGGGCAACGAAGCATTTCAAGGTCCTGGAGTGGCCTAGCCAGTCTCCAGATCTAAACCCTATAGAAAACCTTTGGAGGGAGTTGAAAGTCTGTGTTGCCCAGCGACAGCCCCAAAACATCACTGCTCTAGAGGAGATCTGCATGGAAGAATGGGCCAACATACCAGCAACAGTGTGTGCCAACCTTATGAAGACTTACAGAAAAGGTTTGACCTCTGTCATTGCCAACAAAGGATATATAACAAATTATTGAGATGAACTTTTGTAATTGACCAAATACTTATTTTCCACCAAAATTTAAAAAAAAATTGTTTCCAAATCAGACAATGTGATTTTCAGGATTTGTTTTCTCATTTTGTCTCTCATAGTTGAGGTCTACCTATGATGTCAATTACAGGCCTCTCTCATCTTTTCAAGTGGGAGAACTTGCACAATTGGTGGCTGACTAAATACTTTTTTCCCCACTGTAGCTATTTCTGTTTCAGATAATAACTGTATTTCAACCATGAAAAAGATGATCATTATCACCTGTTTGGTATAATTTCTTACTCCTATAGTAACCCAGATTAAAACCATACAAAATCCCTGACATTGTGCAAGTATATGTAGAAGAATTGATGCAGTTTTGAAGGCCAAGGGGAAGTCACACCAAATATTGATCTGAATTTTATTTCTATTTTGTTCATTTACGTTGCATTTTGTTAATTGATACAAATAAAATATTAGCACTTTTTTTTAAAGCATTCTCATTTTGCAGTATTTTTTACTGCAGAAAACTTTTGCACAGAACAGTGTACCATACATTAAAAATTTTACTCACACAATAATCAGAAATGGCACTTATTTCATTAATCTATGTCTACAAATGTAAGACACTGTGAAGTTTGTATCTGTTGATATTTGATTCCTCTCTGAATTATTTGCTTTCAGACACATTTCCATGTCTTGCATAAAGAAAGGCACAATGTGATTACAAATAGAACCACTAAGTCTGGAAAGAATATCATTATTAAAAATACAATTACTGGAAATGCCTGCCAGAAAGCAAACCGTGGAGCCCATAAACATAACTAAGTATCCATTTGCAATGTTTATGTCCATTATTTGCTATTCATAAGTGTCTTTCTTGTAAATAGATTTAGTCTGATCTGTCCTCTTCTAGTTTTTGTTCTAATACCAAATCACCTGTAAAACCATCAGTCTCCTCCAACTGAAAACCACTGCACACACTAAAGCTTTTATTTCTTTTAATTGGAGACAGAGACTGTCTGGTCACATTGCTCCTCCATCAGCAGCCAACAGAACAGGAAAGCTGCAATACTTATATATTAGAAGTGTCACAACATAATTTGTAAACCCCAACAAATTTGCTAAAATAAAGTAACTTTAAAACAATAAATTAACCCCTTCACGACATATGACATAAACTTAAGTCATATGTCTGGTCCCTGCCTTTGACGCAGGCTCGCACGCAGAACCCACGTTCCCCCCCCCGCACATGATGGCTGATTTAATCAGCCATCATGTGCCTCTAACAGCCACAGGTGGAGTGGAGCTCCGCCCATGGCTGTTAACCTGTCAGCGGCATTTAACACACGCTGGTAGGCGGCGCGCCATTCAATGCTCCCATTGGCGCACCAGTGCACTAACAGGTGACTAAAACTGGTATCAGTAAAAATGTCAGCTCACGGTGCAAAAAATAAGCCATGACACAGCCCCAGATGCCAAAACATTAAGACGTTACAGGTCTTAGAAAATGGTGACAAAAGCAAAAACATTCTTTTATACATATTTGGTATCTGTGTACTCATTCTAACCTGGGGAATCATATTGCCAGGTCAATTTTACCATATAGTGAACATAGTAAATAAAAAACCCAAAAGACAATTGTAAAATTGCACTTTTCTTGCTATCTCAACGCACGTGGAATTCTTTTTTTGTTTTCCAGTACACTGTATGGTAGAATGAATGGTGTCATTCAAAAGTACAACTCGTTCCGCAAAACACAAGCCCTCATACGGCTACATTAAAGGAAAAATAAAAAAAGTTATGGCTCTTGGAAGAAGGGGAGGAAAAAACAAAAAAGAAAAAATGGAAAATGGCCATGCCATGAAGGGGTTAATTAAAGAAAATTATCAAAAGCTTCAAGTGTATGCTAAAAATGCAGGCTTAGAGAAAGGGGCTTATAATATGCTTATCAGTGGCAAACAAATGAAAATATGGAATTAATGGGATAAAAGAGGATTTAAATAAAAGAAAGGAATGGGAATGAGACCATGCCCCACAAAAAGCCGGAAAGGTGAAACTCCAGTTGAGAAGAATAGACACGTGGCTACTCTTGTTTTGTAGATTATACTTTAGAGATCACGGATATGCCATATTAAATACCCTGTTTAGTGATAAAAAGTTGCTTTATAGGCCACGTTCACAGAGTATTGGGTCAGTATTTTACATCAGTATTTGTAAGCTAAAACCAGGAGTGGAACAATCAGAGGAAAAGTATAATAGAAACACGTCACCACTTCTGTATTTATCACCCACTCCTGGTTATGGCTTACAGATACTGATGTAAAATACTGACCAAATACTGAACATGTGAATGAGACCTTATACAAAGGGAACCAGCAATACTTCACTATTGGTGGCTGCTGTTGCTTGATTCTTTTCATGTTTCTGATAGAATGTGGACTTGTGTGACCACTGACTGTGTCTATTCCTGTCTTGCTGAACACACAATTAACATCTTACTTACAACTCCTACCTATGTGTCTCATATTGCATCACATGTGGATTTTGTTTGTCTGTAAAACAAAGATAAAGTCGCCAACCCCTTCAAGCTCTAAATGTAAAATACATATAAACTATAAATATAAACTAAAAAGACTATAGAATTTACTGAGTGGCTTGACACACGTCTGTGGGAAAGTTATGACTACACGTGGTATTCATCATAGCAAATTAACACATGTATAGTAAGAATTTAAAGTATTAAGAATAATGATAAATAATAATTGATAACTACAAATAAAATATATGAATATTTCTTATTAGAAATATAGATTTAATCAGTGTAAGGCCTAATTCATAATTTGCTATCTGATGATATTTTTAATAATATAAAAAAAGAGGAGGGTCCATGCCTACTTTTGGCTAAAATATAACACAAATCAGAATAGTAAAGTGTGAACTATTTCTTCATAGTTTCAAAAATTTCAATGGCTCCAACTTTTTTGTTTTTGTTTGTCACAGTTGCAGTACACTAAAGGTCACAATTTCACCCCATCCACCCGCACTATGCAGGTGCAGCACAGAGCAATTTTTGGCCACGGAAGCTGTGTGGCTTTCAAAGTCGTGTAGCCTCAGCCCAAGGCCACAGCCCCACTATCAGTATTTGGTCAGTATTCGGTCAGTATTTTTTCTCAGGAGTGGGGGCCAAAACCAGGAGTGGGTGATAAAAAAAAGGTCTTTTGGATCATTTTCACTTTACAAATTTATTACAACAATGCTTACTCCATTTCAACCATGTTTATGAGCCAAATACTGCAGGATTATTTGTGAATTCTGATTATAATTTATTAATATTGATTAGTATGCTATCTCTATCATAATATAACAATTTACATGAATTGTACTTTTTAGATAGAAGGCTTTGCTTACGCACTGCTGTTTCAGTCACGTAATCATCAGATATTAACTCTAAATAGAGTCTTAGAATCACAGATACAATGAAATATATACCATATGTTCCTTTAGTGTACAAAACAAAAACAACTTTGCTTATTCTTAGCTGTGAGATTTTAGAATTCATTGAGGGAGTTTTTCGAGATTATAAAAAATGTTTAAAACAAACATGATAAAATAGCAAAAGAACCAAAGAACCTATAATTCACAATCAGATCCTTTCACACATGGTAGATAACAGCTATGTTACATAACCGGCATCTGTGTCTAAAAGCAGAAAACGGAGTGGAACGCCAATTGCTTCTGTTAACCATTTAGATGCCACTGTCCATCTTAGACATTGCATTTAAAGAGGTTGTCCACTACTTTTACATTGATGGCCTATCTTTAGGCTAGAAAGCACACAAAAATCAATAACAACTCAAGTCCCGATACCCAGAAAAAACATAAAAAAAGACCCTCCTACTATATACAAAACATATATGCAGAGAAAGGTAAGTATAGTGGGAGAGTAGGGATATTGACCGTAATGAAGGTCTAATGGTTTCTCTACCTTGCCACGGAGGTTGGCACCCTAGGGGGGAACAAAGTGGCGCCCCCGATCAACATTGGCTCTCCCTATCTCTCTCTATTACACCCTACAAGGGAATAGCACAACCAAAATTGTCAAACGGCAAGAAAACATATACCAACATACATGAGAGCAATGATAAGGGCACATGAGTATTTGTCTGGTAACAATGCACTCCAATATCTTGTATTAGATACCTTAACAGAAAGAATATTGCATATCGGCAGGGAAAAATGTTGGGTAACCAGGAAAATGACCCTAAGGCCACAGGCCGACTATCAGTATTTGGTCAGTATTCGGTCAGTATTTTTTCTCAGGAGTGGGAGCCAAAATCAGGAGTGGGTGATAAATGCAGAATTGGTGACTTATTTCTATTATACCTTTTCTCTGATTGTTCACCTGGTTTTGGCTACCACTCCTGAGAAAAAATACTGACCCAATACTGACCAAATACTGAGAGTGGGGTTGTGGCCTAATTCACATCCTCATGCTTACCCTACCTTGCCACAGAGGTTGGCACCCTAGTAGTCTAAATGGCACCCCTGCTCAACATCAGCTCACCCTTCCTGGTCCTAACAATCCCTGACAGGGTGGTAACTATAAAAGCTAAATATCCCTGCCGACCAGAGAACACATAGGAAAATGTAACTTATATGTGACCAGTCAAGGCCCAACTTCAGAGGTGAATCAGCTATATTAATGGTTCTTATACAGTACAGACCAAAAGTCTGGACACACCTTCTCATTTAAAGATTTTTCTGTATTTTCATGACTATGAAAATTGTACATTCACACTGAAGACATCAAAACTATGAATTAACACATGTGGAATTACATACTTAACAAAAAAGTGTGAAACAACTGAAAATATGTCTTATATTCTAGGCTCTTCAAAGTAGCCACCTTTTGCTTTGATGACTGCTTTGCACACTCTTGGCATTCTCTTGATGAGCTTCAAGAGGTAGTCACCGGAAATGGTCTTCCAACAATCTTGAAGGAGTTCCCAGAGATGCGTAGCACTTTTTGGGCCTTTTGCCTTCACTCTGCGGTCCAGCTCACCCCAAACCATCTCAATTGGGTTCAGGTCTGATGACTGTGGAGGCCAGGTCATCTGGCATAGCACCCCATCACTCTCCATCTTGGTCAAATAGCCCTTACACAGCCTGGAGGTGTGTTTGGGGTCATTGTCCTGTTGAAAAATAAATGATGGTCCAACTAAATGCAAACCGGATGGAATAGCATGCAGCTGCAAGATGCTGTGGTAGCCATGCTGGTTCAGTATGCCTTCAATTTTGAATAAATCCCCAACAGTGTCACCAGCAAAGCACCCCCACAGCATCACACCTCCTCCTCCATGCTTCACGGTGGGAACCAGGCATGTAGAGTCCATCCGTTCACCTTTTCTGCGTCGCACAAAGACACGGTGGTTGGAACCAAAGATCTCAAATTTGGACTCATCAGACCAAAGCACAGATTTCCACTGGTCTAATGTCCATTCCTTGTGTTCTTTAGCCCAAACAAGTCTCTTCTGCTTGTTGCCTGTCCTTAGCAGTGGTTTCCTAGCAGCTATTTTACCATGAAGGCCTGCTGCACAACGTCTCCTCTTAACAGTTGTTGTACAGATGTGTCTGCTGCTAGAACTCTGTGTGGCATTGACCTGGTCTCTAATCTGAGCTGCTGTTAACCTGCGATTTTTGAGGCTGGTGACTCGGATAAACTTATCCTCAGAAGCAGAGGTGACTCTTGCTCTTCCTTTCCTGGGGCGGTCCTCATGTGAGCCAGTTTCTTTGTAGCGCTTGATGGTTTTTGCAACTGCACTTGGGGACACTTTCAAAGTTTTCCCAATTTTTCGGACTGACTGACCTTCATTTCTTAAAGTAATGAGGGCCACTCGTTTTTCTTTACTTAGCTGCTTTTTTCTTGCCATAATACAAATTCTAACAGTCTATTCAATAGGACTATCAGCTGTGTATCCACCTGACTTCTGCACAACACAACTGATGGTCCCAACCCCATTTATAAGGCAAGAAATCCCACTTATTAAACTGACAGGGCACACCTGTGAAGTGAAAACCTTTTCCGGTGACTACCTCTTGAAGCTCATCAAGAGAATGCCAAGAATGTGCAAAGCAGTCATCAAAGCAACTTTGGCTACTTTGAAAAAACTAGAATATAAGACATATTTTCAGTTGTTTCACACTTTTTTGTTAAGTATATAATTCCACCTGTGTTAATTCATAGTTTTGATGCCTTCAGTGTGAATGTACAATTTTCATAGTTATGAAAATACAGAAAAATCTTTAAATGAGAAGGTGTGTCCAAACTTTTGGTCTCTGTACTGTACGTGCCACAGGCTTTCAGTATATACACCAGTTGCAATCACACACACCTCAAGGAGATAACAATATACATTCAGGTGTTGCAAACATGGTTTTTGGACCTGATCACAACAATATATTGCTCCTTATGGATCCCTATATGGTAATAATGGATGTAATAATATGCTATAACCAATAGCCCCTATATATAAACAGGGATTAGGGTACACTTATATGGCTGTAATGTGCATAGCCAGTAATCCCTATATTGCATGGGCAGGAATCAAGATAAACCCTTCCAAAAATCATCAGGAAGACACTAAAATTCCTTAGCCCCGGAGTCGAAGTTAGATCAAAAGCGGAGGCAGCCCCTATATAGGGGGATTACATATTGGCTTACCATGCGAAAAAGAGAATCTATTACACTTGCCCACAGGCCAATAAATAGAGATACACGCATTAGATATATCCTGAAGTCTGGAGTGAGGATCCTTCACTCCCAAAGATGTCAAAGATTATTAATAATCAATTTAAAGTCGATAATTCACCTCAGAAAAAAATATAACATGCCCAAGAAAATTCATATATAACAGTATATTGATACTAGATTTTTTACCGGATCAATCAGAGCTGCCATACAGAGACACAGGAACATACAGTAAAGTACCGGTAATAGGTAATAGCCCAAATAGAGACACAATAAATTGATAGTATCCATAAAGAACTCATCCTCAATGATAATCCGATATCCATCCCCATGCATTTCCCCCCTCTACTGGTAGGGGTTTATCAGGGGATTAATGCCTATAGAGGACACATCAGAGTCCTATTTGAGAGAGTACATGTTAGTATATGTTTGCTTGCTGTTTGACATTTTTTGTGGTGCAATTCCCTTGCAGGGATGCAGGGAGTAATAGGGAGAGTTAGGGAGAGCCAACGTTGAGCGGGGGCACCACTTTGTTCCCCCATAGAGTGCCAACCTCCGCGGCAAGGTAGGGAAACCGTTAGACTTTCATTAGAGTCAATATCCCTACTCTCCCATGATAGTTACCTTTCTCTGCATATATGTTTTGTATATAGTAGGAGGGTCTTTTTTTTTCTATCCTTAGGATAGGTCATCAATGTCTGATCGACCGGGGTCCAACACCCAGCACCCCCGCTGATCAGCTGTTCTCAGTGGCGGCCGGAAGTACTTACTTGCGGAGCTGGCCGTCTACTTGTAGTGGCAGGAATTTTTACTGCACATCTACCTCATATTCAAATCAATAGGAGGCGCATGTGCAGTACCAGGCCCCGGCCACTACAAGTAGATTGCCAGCTCCACAAGTAAGTACTTCCGGCCGGCCACCGGCTGCCGCCAACAATAACAACTGATCGGCGGGGTGCTGGGTGTCAAACCCCAGCCGATCAGACCGCCATCAATGTAAAAGTTGTGGACAACCTCTTTAAATTAAGCAGGAGCAGATGTGCGCCCAATGGCTTCCACTGCCTACCCGTGGAGTGATGGTGAAGCACTGATGGTTTACCAAGGCAGTCGGGTGTATGCTGAAGGCCCCATTGCTGCTATTTTGGTACTTCTGTGAAGTTCAGCTACCCCGACTGTAAAGTAAAATGTCCGATAAAGCTTATAATTTAAGATAGCAGTTCATTCTCTGATTAATTATATTTCACTGTCTGATTAATACCCTGCAGGACTATATTTTATAAGGCATTTATCATTAATTGGGGTGTGTTTAAAGTGTAATATAATTTTGCCAATAAATTGACTCTAAAGAGCATATTGTCTTTTAGATCATCTCATTTCCATTCAAAACCACTAAATCAGATATTAAGAATGACATTCAGAAGAAGAAAGAGATAATATTTCTATAAAATAATTGCATTTGAAAGCATTAGGACTGCTAAAGTACTGTTTTTCCTAGAAGTATTAATAGTTAAAAGAGACAGAAGTGGACGAAACTTACAATGTAAAATAAAATAAATAAGGACATTGGTAATTCAGCTTCATTTGTTCAACAAGTTTACCAGTTAAGTGCTTCAAAAAATGTTGCTGAAAACTAATGGCATAATAAAGACAATCCCACCTTTAACAGTTTTGTCGTCTCAACCAACTAGTTGGCCTTCTGTGCAACTAATATACTGAACTTTAATGACACTTCTTAAATATGGGAAAACACATGAGATAGCTGTTAGCTGAACATTTGTAAGGCAAACAGCTACCTCTCCCAACTCCCTTATGTACATGAACGCTCCACAGTGACTTATCTTCCCTGAAAACAAAAGGTTTGGGAGTTGAAATCCCAACTGATGGGAACTTCTCTCCCCGACATTATCTGTTGGCAGAGAGTTGTGAGACCCCCATACATATCAGATTGTCGGCTAGTCTCACAGAAATTAGTGGGTTCTGACAACCTTCATCCAATGTGTATGGGGATCTTTAAGCAGTAGCTACTCTGTAATACCAAACATACTTATGCTGTAATGGAAATGTAGTGCCAATAGACTAATACTACAGACTGACATCCTACTTCGTGGTACACCAGTCCTCAATATAATAGACTATATGGTTTTTAAAGTAATATCATCTCAGTACCTTTTTAAATGAGAGAGTTGAGAGTCTAGAGAGGTTATCCCTAATAATGCACTTGAACTTTAATACATGTGGTTCGTTGCTCTAAATGTTTGGGAGCCGAATACATATACATATATTTACCTAATAGTGTTTCAATGCAGGAAAATTCAGCATCTAGGGAACCACAATTAGGACATTCTATCTTCTCTCTTTCACTCATGCACTGATACTTTACTTATACTTGGCCATTCTTTATTATATGATGTTATCTAATTGATACTATCCTGCATATATTTTGCAATATTCATTTGTATACAACTGTTTGTAAATATCAAATCTCCTTTGTTTGGGCCAAAGTATTCATCTATGTAGCATATACTTTTTGGTGTTGCCTGTCTGTCCATTCTGTCCATCATATCTTATCCTTTTGGACCTGTATCTATGTTTTTAGAATTGTGTTTTTCGTACCAATAATTTTTTTTTGTCTTTTTAACAATTCTTCTCTTCAGTGATTATGGTTTACTCCAATCCCTCTAGTTTTTATATTAAATTAAAGTCAAAAGAACCTGACATGTCAACCGTCTAATATGTTTGGAAGCTGCCTGAATTTCCCCATCTGATGATGTCAGTGAGAGGAGGATTGTGCATCTTAAATTCAAACTCCTGATCCACTTGTTTTCTTGGAAGATAAGTGGTTGCCAAAGCTGTTTTGGACAGTATTCACCTTTATAAACCTATAGTAGACATTAGTGTTGAGCGAGCGTGCTCTTTTAACCCTTTAATTGAGCACACTCGGGTGCTCGCCGAGTAGTTTCGGCATGCTCGGCATCTCTGTTTGAGCCTCCGCGGCTGCATGTGTCGAGATGCCTAGCACGCCGAAACTACTCGGCGAGCACCAGAGCGTGCTTGTTTAAAGGGTTAAACGAGCATGCTTGCTCAACACTAGTAGGCATATATGTTACTTGCTTTAACTTTAAATACCGCGCTTTGACAATGCTGACAAATCTGCTTATAAACTCACCAAAAGAGGCACATAATAGAAACCAAGCCTACATTACATTTTGTCATTGTTTCAAAATCTTGCTCAAAGGTGTACTGGAAGAAAAACAACAACAAAAACCTCAGAAGAGCAAGATTAATTGTGGCTCTTTGTCTGCGTTACAAACAATACAAGCTAATCTGTTTCTCATCGATTAACTATAGTATATTGAAGCTGATTCTTTATAACGACTTTGGTTTTATTATAGTTTTATCCATCTAAGTAATATATTTTACAGTGTAGGACAAAACCCTGGTTGGCATCCAAGTAACAAAAACATGAAATGAAAATAGCTGAAATTATCTGGATGAATTGGTAATAACTGTGGAGCTGAGTGAAATCCTAAAAGTTGTGGTACAAGGAGAAAACAAGGGTAAAGGTTTGCAGAAATGCCAGAACTTACATAGAAATACATTAGAACTGATTATTTTTTCAACTTATGTACCAGGTGCCAAAGCCAAAATAAGTACATTGATCTCACAGCAGTTTTGTACTGGGATGCCCATCAAGTCCTCAGTATAAGGTCTTATTCACACCAGGTGCCTTATGTCAGAGATAATGTTCCCTGGTGGAGGTAATGCTTCTGGAGAAGAAGAATTCCATAATAAAACATGAAATGGAGCAGACTACTATTTTATTTCAGATTTGTAATACATTACCCACAAGATTGGCTGTTTTCTAGTAAAATGTATAAAAAGATGTAAACTGTTATGTTCTGTCCCAAAAACGCTAAATCCTCCTATAAACCGGGTCTTCAGCTTTTCAACAATCAGAGCACGCACAAAGAGTAAATCTATCCAATTCCGTTTGTCAATCTAATTTAGATCATGTCCTGGATGAACTTCTTTCTGTGATGATGTTCTGACGCTACACATTCTGTAGCCAATCACTGACCTCAGGGATCACGTTTCAACTGTTTTACCATCACTACTGAGGCAGTGATGGGTTGCAGTGGTCATATATGCAGTGTCAGTAAATCATCACTGAAGGACAGTTAAAAAAAGAAAAAAATATTGAATTCAGAAACTCTATAGTCAAACATCACGGTTTCCGTTACCCAATAATATACCTTGGAAGACAGAAAAAATATTTTACGAGCAGGATATTTTATGAGGAAGCTAAAAAGGCACAAAAAACTTACATAAATATATTCAACACATGCATTTTAATCAGTAATCTTATGACAAAAAGTTAAGTATTGGTGGAGGAGAAACCCAGAATTAGATTGAAGAGCCTGAAGTACTCCTGCCAGCTCCTTGCCTCTTCCAGGAGAGGTTATGTTAAGTAATAACTTGTCTTGTGCCAAGAAGTAAGAATTTGTCAGCAAAAAAGTGTCCTTGTTGGCCACAGTAAGCATAGTTCATAGTTATGTTCCAGTGCAGCCTAGAAAATAAAGAGGTCAGTATAGATGCATACTGCGTACATTGCAAATTCTGGCACACAAACAGCCAAGGATGTGCCAAATTTACTAAGGGGAGTGTTTATCATATTAATACATTTGGTTCATGTTCCTTCACCGCACATCAGTTTTACAATGACATATGAAAGTCTAAGTAAACCTTCTTCTGTGTGCTTTAACTTTTTCTATGCAATAGCAAATAGGACGTACATTCATGGCCAAAAGTTTTGAGAATGACACCAAAATTATATTTTCACATGATCTGCTGGCCTCTGGTTTTTATTAGTGTTTGTCTGATGTTTATATCACATACAGAAATAGAATTGCAATCATATTATGAGTACCAATAGGTTATATTGACAGTTAGAATGAGTTAATGCAGCAAGTCAATATTTGCAGTGTTGCCCCTTCTTCTTCAAGACCTCTGTAATTCTCCCTGGCATGCTCTCAATCAACTTTTGGATCAAATCCTGACTGATAGCAGTCAATTCTTGCATAATCAATGCTTGCATTTTGCCAGAATTTGTTGGTTTTTGTTTGTTCACCCGTCTCTTGATGATTAACCACAAGTTCTCAATGGGATTAAGATCTGGGGAGTTTCCAGGCCATGGATCCAAAATCTCTATGTTTTGTTCCATGAGCCATTTAGTTATCACCTTTGCTTTATGGCAAGGTGCTCCATCATGCTGGAAAAGGCATTGTTGGGCGCCAAACTGCTCTTGGACGGGTGGGAGAAGTTGCTCTTGGAGGACATTCTGGTACCATTCTTTATTCATGGCTGTGTTTTTAGGCAAGACTGTGAGTGAGCCGATACCCTTGGCTGAGAAGCAACCCCACACATGAATGGTTTCAGGATGCTTTACAGTTGGCATGAGACAAGACTGGTGGTAGCGCTCACCTCTTCTTCTCCGAATAAGCTGTTTTCCAGATGTCCCAAACAATCGAAAAGGGGATTCATCAGAGAAAATGACTTTGCCCCAGTCTTCAGCAGTCCACTCCCTGTACCTTTTGCAGAATATCAGCCGGTCCCTGATGTTTTTTCTGGAGAGAAGTGGCTTCTTTGCTGCCCTCCTTGAAACCAGCCCTTGCTCAAAGAGTCTCCGCCTCACAGTGCGTGCAGAAGCACTCACACCTGCCTGCTGCCATTCCTGACCAAGCTCGGCACTGCTGGTAGTCCGATCCCGCAGCTGAAACAGTTTTAAGATACGGTCCTGGCGCTTGCTGGTCTTTCTTGGGCGCCCTGGAGCCTTTTTGACAACAATGGAAGCTCTTTCCTTGAAGTTCTTGATGATGCGATAGATTGTTGACTGAGGTGCAATCTTTGGAGCTGCGATACTCTTCCCTGTTAGGCCATTTTTGTGCAGTGCAATGATGGCTGCACGTGTTTCTTTAGAGATAACCATGGTTAACTGAAGAGAAACAATGATATCAAGAACCAGCCTCCTTTTAAAGTGTCCAGTGATGTCATTCTTACTTAATCATGACTGATTGATCGCCAGCCCTGTCCTCATCAACACCCACACCTGTGTTAATGGATCAATCACTAAAACGATATTAGCTGCTCCTTTTAAGGCAGGACTGCAATGATGTTGAAATGTGTTTTGGGGGTTAAAGTTCATTTTCTGGGCAAATATTAACTTTGCAAGTACAGTAATTGCTGTTAAGCTGATCACTCTTTGACATTCAGGAGTATATGCAAATTGCCATTACAAAAAATGAAGCAGTAAACTTTGGAAAAATTACTATTTGTCTCATTCTCAATACTTTTGGCCATGACTGTATGTCACTCTGAGTCAGATATCACCTATCACTAATGAGGGTGCCGAGGATATTTAAAAAATGCCCACAAAGCAGGGAAAGCAATAAAATAACAAAATATGTCATACTCAACTGGCACATTCCCCATGGTCCAACAGTCCTGCAGTGATGACATGTCGACCCCGTGCACGTGACTGCTGCACCAAACATTGGTCTCTGTAGTCATGAGATGACTGTGCTACCATCATAACAGAGCCCAGTGACAGCTGCAGCAGTCGTGTGTTTGTGTTTGTGGTCAGTGAGTTATCACAGCAAGATAGAAAGCAAAATAGCTGCAGCACAGGAGGGGCAAGGGATATACCAGTTAAAGAGGATGTCCACTACTAGGACAACCAGTTCTCAATCTGAATGTTTGCCCCCTTTAAAATAAAAACCTCCTGTGTCGGTTCCACTCCAGCGGTGTCGGCACTCTTGTTCCCGGGGCTCACATGAGTCTGCTATGTCACGTGATCCCTGAGACCAATTAGAACTGGGGTCACTGTCCTCGCCTTCAGACGTGTAAGTAATCAAGAGGAGGTGAGAGACCCGGCTGACGTAACCTGACGTGAGCCCCGGGAACGCGAGTGCAGACACAGCTGGAACGACACTGGCGGAGAGTAGAGGTGTTTTTATTTTAATAGTGGCAATCATTCAGATTGAGAACAGATGGCTTAGTAGTGTACAACCTCTTTAAATAATAGCTTTGTGGGCATCTCTTAAAATCCTGTATAGCCACTTTAACAAATATATAGACTGCTTGCATCTCTGTCCTGATCACTAATAAATTATATGCTAGCAATATCATCTATAAGTAATGAGTATACTGTATATATTCCATAATTTATAAGGTTAATAAAAAAGGCAAAGATTCATCAAGTCCAGTCTTTATTATTACTTTGTTGATCCAGATAAAGGAAAGAAACCCTATGAAGCACATGCCAATTGCCACTTACAATAATTCGAATTCCATGAACTGTATGTCTTGTATCCTCTCAATATTTTGATACTATTATTGCAACATGCGACTGATTAATTCCAATTTCGCCATTTAGTTTAATGCTTGTGCACTTTCCATAAATAATAAACACATTTATAATGCAAATAATGTGCCACTACATGTCTCTATCTACTGGAATTCTATATGAAAAACTCATTTAGGCTTTTGGATCCTCTAACACGGATCTATTAAAAATAAAGGACAAACTAGCACAAGATACTAAGTTATTTTGCCCCGTAAATCTGGAAGAGTCAATGACAGAAATTCATCAGATCCTACGATATCAATGCTATCTGATGGATGCAGAACTGTCATTAATTTTGCTCTTCCGCTCCTGTGACGGAGCAGGAAAATGGAAATAACAAACACTAATGTGAATAAAGCCATCCTGTTTTCGGTCTCACTTGTGTATCTATTCTGTTGGCTGCCACAAAGTAGAAAAATAGGTTGAGTCGATAACAAAGACTAGAAAAAAAACACATCTATGATCCCTGACTCCAGAACCTGCTAATCTGCCTTATGTTTCATAGGGTGATGAACTCGAGAGCTTCTGTTATACACTTGCCTGATAATCTCGCTAATCCTTTTAATAATCCTGATTTACACTAACATAGATTTGGATCGGGATTAGCATCCACATTTTAAAACTGTAATAGGTGAAAAGACTTGTTTTAGTTCTATACATATTCTACAGTATCTAGGAGAAAACAGACATAAAGTGATAAAGCAATTACCATAATTTTAGTGGTCTGTTTTCATGCTACTTGTGAAAACTTTCCAGAAAAAATAGATTACAACAAACAAAAAACTACTGAAGGGAAGAGAAGACGCAGTCCCCAAAAATGGCCACTTTACAGTGGTCGGAAGATGTGTATCTGGCTGCAGTGGGACCTGATATAGCTGATGGGTGGGGTGCTGGATCAGCATGGATTTGCTATTGATGACCTATACTCCGGGTGAATTATCAATATGTAAGTGCTGCACAAACTCCCTATTATATTATTGTATAGACAGTAATCATGGAAATAAACACCAGCATGTAGATTGTCTTCAAAATCTGCACTGTCCACACTAGAGGGGCACCTAATTCTCAACTGAACCTTGTTCGGACCAAGGCCTACCCCAAGGTACAGGTAAGCTTTGCTTGCTGTTATGACCAGACAGGGCCTTTCAGCAGATCAAACAGCCAGGCAATTAACATAAAGACAAAAAAGCAAAAGCAGGGGTTTTGCCTTTTTTTCTTGCTGTGAAGATGAACTTCCAGTAGGGGATTTAACATATAGGAGTACTTAGTAACAGCACGAGGCTCTTATTAAACATAGTCTGTAAGGAGACTACAAATCCATCACAAAAATCCGGATCAGGAGTGTCTTGTGAAAGAGGTGGCTTTGTCAAGCACTTTCACTTTGTGTAGGAAAGTTACATATGGTCACACTCATTACATGTTGAGTTCACTAATCCAGAGATGGGCAAACTGCATCTCGCGGGCCACAACCAGCACTCTGGCTGTTCCAGTACGCCCACGGCTGTCAACCTGTTAAATCTCGCTGTCAATCTTTGACAGCAGCATTTAACATGCGCCAGCAGGGGGGAGCGTTATTCCACCCGCCCATCGGCGCGCCGTTGACATGATCGCGGGGTGCCGATGGATTGTCATAACAGCTGGGGGTCCGCTGATGACCCCCATACCTGTCATTACAATCCTCCTGTGAAAGCCAGCGTTTAGCTGGCATTCATAGAAGATTGTGATTTCAGTGCTAGTGCACTGCTCTGTATAGCATAAGCGATCAGACGATCGCAGCTTCAAGTCCCCTAAGGGGACTATTGAATACAGTAAAAAGTAAAAAAAAATAAAAAAAAAACCACAAAATTTCAAATCACCCTTTTTTGCCCCCATTAAAAATAAAACAATTATAAATAAATAAATAAAAATTAGACCTATTTGGTAAAAGTCCAATCTATCAAAATATAAAATAAATTAATTCAATTGCTAAACGGTGTAATGAGAAAACTTATCAAAACATCAGAATTATGTTTTTTTGGCCACCACAGCATTGCAATAAAATGCAATAAGAGGTGATGAAAACATCGTATCTACCGCAAAATGGTATCAGAAAAAACGTCCGCTAAGGGAACAAAAAATAAGCCCCCACACAGGCCAACATCCCGAAAAATTAAAATGTTACAGGTCTCGGAAAATGGCAATACAAATCGAGCATCAAGAGGAAATCAGAGAGCAGCCGCAGCCCGGACTTCCTCTTCATGTTCAATTTGTCTGAGGGCGGAGATAGTGATACCAGCGCTGATTGGGCGCCAGGCTCACGTGTCACAAAAACAGCACGAGAGCCCCGGGACCGCGAGTGCCAACACTGCAGGCATCAGCATGGGAGAGGAGTATACGTGTTTTTATTTTATCAGCGCCAAACATTTGGATTGAGAAGGAGCTTTTTTAGTTGTGGACATCCCCTTTAAGGTACTTGAAATTGCAATATCACAGTATTGCAGTGTGAAGTAAAATTGCAGTTCTCCTATGGAGCTCATCCTGCACCTAAGCTTATCACCTTGCCCCTAATATATTAAAAGGGTTTTCTGCTACATTGATACTCATACAACTTATCTTGTTTCTCCCCAGTTCATGTGACACCTAGGCACAAGTGTGTACAATCAGGGTCACATCTGCCATGAGCTCACCTTGCTGCTGGTAGATGGGCTTATGCTATTTTGATCAAAATTGTAAACTAAGTACCTCCCTTTTTTATATGTGGAGCTAAAGTGGAGTTCATGTATTCAATAATTGAAGAGTGATGTTGCATAGTATTTGCATATATACATTTGTATTGCACCCACAGCATACCTGTGTGTTAATTTAATGCTATATGTAGTTCTGGGGAATGTCTACATTTTTTTCATTGTGGGACGTGGTTACCTCCAAGGCAGCACACCCTATTATCCACTCATCTTTCCCATACTGTTGTTAATTAGAGCAGTGTATAGCTGGATCTTTTCTTCCCTAGTTCATTTGAGGCCTAGGCACATGGAGAGGTGAGTTTGTAGAGACAAGCTCCAGCTCCTATCTGCCATGAGCTCACTTTGACGCAGGTAGATGGGCTCACGTTTTTTATGTATGTAGCTATAGTGGAGATCATGTGTTCATTGATTGCAGAGTGCTGTTGAATAGTTGTTGTATATATATATGTTTGCATTGAAGCCCCAGTTCATTTAATACTATTGGAGTCATGATCTGTGACATGCAGAAGTAGTGATGTTGCAGAGTGTGACATGCAGAAGTAGTACTGTTGCTTTAAAGGCATTCAGCAACTATTAGAAGTAACACAAGCACAGGAGACAGGAAGTGTTGTGCTCCAGAAGCATCCAGCAACTAGAGGGGTTAACACAGTCACAGGAGAAGGGGCATGTTTTAGCAGAGCCCCAGGGGGGTTGTGGGGAAGTTATTTACTGTCTGGCAGGAGCCAAAGAGAAAGGTGGCTTATGATCTGTATCTCACAGAAGGCAAGGGAGTAGAATTCAGGTCAGGAGGGAAGCTAAACACAGGTCAGTTAGACTCCCTAAGCTAACAGTGTGGAGTATTAATGGCCAGGAAGATAAGGACTGGAAGGAAGCCTGTCACAGAGATCATCTCCCTCATCACACCCTTCCCTCCCCCATCTCCATGCAGGATAAAGAATGCTGTGTACTATTGAGTCCTTGTGAAGGAAAAGACTGTGGTTGCATATGCATTAAAACTGTGCTGTACTGTGCTACCGGATAATAGACTGTGTATTGCTGTGCTGCAAAGGAGACTGTACTGTTATTACTGGAGCCTGTTGCTCAAAGAGACATTTGCATTGCACTGGCCGTGCCTCATTAAATGTTACAGTTCTACCGTTTATGAAGACTCTTGTCAGATGTGTCTGTTCAGCAACTGAATCTATTGTGTGCCTGAGAGAAGCTGCAGCCTATGGTCGTCCTGAGTAACGGTTCCCCCAGGATTCCAACGAATTCATGTTACTGGACTCGCCTCTATCTGAACTTAGGCGGCGTGTGTAACAGATCTAATTCTATATTTTCTGCATTGTGCATTTGAGGGAAGGCCACTCTCAAGGCCATGCATCTGCTTACGCATCCATATTTCTCAGACAGTTTTAATTAAAACTATTTAGTAAAAATTACCAGGCGCCTTTATCATAAATTCCAAACTGCAGCACAATAGATCACAAATATCCACCAAATGTGAACAAGCTTGGATAAATGGATAATAAATAAATAACTACACCTACAAATTTATAACTTAGATATTATTTCATCACATGTACAGTTCCTTACTGCACCAATAGTAATTTATTCTAATTTTTAATGAAAGTATAGCTGGCTAACACCCGCAATCCCCACCAATCAGCTGTTAAAACCTCCCTGGCCACAACACTGTTTAGTGTCCGTGTTATGTTCTGCTACCAAAGCTAAGGAAAGAGAGGAGATCTGTCCCTACTATAAGACTCAGCTGAATCCCTACGATGTAACAGGGAACCTGATCCTGCGATCAGACCTGCTAAAGTCCTAATCTAGTCTGTACGAAGACCTATAGATGTGGGGAGGGAATCCCTACAAGTACTAAGGTCTGGGAGGAATATGGGACACCTCCTAACAGAAATAGTAGCAGACAGACGAACAAACAAAATAGATAGAACATAGAGGTCCGTAGACCAAGCAAACTAACAGAGTTAGATACAGAGCACAGGCTAGCTAGAAAGTAGATATACAATGAAGTCCAGCAAAGCCAGAAGGGCGGAGCAGGATTAAATAGGCCAACAAGGTCATGTGACCAGCAAAGGAAAAAAAACCTAACAGCAAGGTTCTAACAGTACCCCCCCTTCTAAGAGGATCCTCCGGATCCCCTAGGACCAGGCTTATCAGGAAATCTCCTGTGAAACGCTCTGATAAGTCTGGACGCGGAAACATCATCTGACCTCACCCAAGAGTTATCCTCGGGTCCGAAACCTTTCCAGGCCACAAGATACTGCAAACTACCTCTATACCGTCTAGAGTCAAGGATGCGAGAAATTTCATATTCCCCGTCCTCCACCACCGGAGGAACAGAGGCAGAGGCGTCACCATCCGACACAACAGCTTTTTTTAACAGAGAGACATGAAAGACCGGATTAATTCTCCAGGAGGTAGGAACCTCCAACCTAACAGCAGATTGGTTGACAACCTGAAGCACCTTAAAGGGCCCTACAAACTTGGGACCCAATTTCTTAGAAGGAATCCTCAACCGCAGATTCCTAGAGGACAACCAAACCATGTCACCAACAGCGAACAAAACCTCCTGTCGTTTCCTATCAAAGTAGTCTTTAGATTTTCTGTTGGCCTCCTGAAGATTACCACGCACATCCGTCCAAACTCTTTCCAAATCACCGGAAAAATTCTCCTCCTCAGGCACGGCAGATCCCAACTTGGAGAACGACCCAAACGACGGATGTCTCCCAGAACAACAAAAAAAAGGCGAACAACCAGCAGAAGAAGATGTATGATTGTTCAGAGCAAATTCGGCAAGTGGCAGAAACTCAGACCACCCCTCTTGATTGTCTGCCACAAAACAACGCAAGAACTGCTCAACATCCTGGTTTTTCCTTTCTGTCTGGCCATTAGATTCAGGATGATATCCGGAGGAAAACGACAAATGAATTCCCAACCTGTCACAAAAGGCACGCCAAAAACGAGCCACGAACTGAGGACCCCTATCAGAAACAATGTCAGTAGGAACGCCATGAAGTCTGACAATTTCCTTGACAAAGGCCTTAGCGAGAGTTTTAGCGCAGGGCAGTTTGACGAAGGGAACCAAGTGACACATCTTGCTAAAACGGTCCACGACCACCCAGATGACAGTAAAACCCTCAGAGGGGGGAAGGTCAGTTATAAAGTCCATAGCCAAATGTGTCCAAGGAGCACTGGGGACCTCCAAAGGACAAAGCAACCCCGCAGCAGGAGTATGTGAGGACTTAGATCTAGCACATATAGTACATTGGCGCACCCACTTAATGACTTCCTTCTGCCATCCAGGCCACCAAAAACTGCGACCCACCAGTCTCTTGGTCTCAGAGATTCCGGGATGACCTGCCAACCGAGATTCGTGACACTCAACAAACAAATCTCTCCTAAAGGTCCCAGGCACAAACAACCTCCCATGAGGAGTGTTAGATGGGGCATTCTCCTGAGCTTTAAGAATCTCATCTTCCAAAACGGAGTCTAAAGCAGCTATCACAACACCTTCTTGTAAAATGTTTTCCTCTTTCTCAGCACCGACTATGGGAGAAAAACTGCGAGACAAGGCATCCGCCTTAACATTCTTAGTACCAGGGATGTAAGTAACGGAGAAATTAAACCGCGAGAAAAACAGTGCCCACCTAGCCTGACGGGCATTCAGGCGCTTGGCAGCATCAAGATATATCAGATTTTTATGATCCGTAAGAACCTGAACGGGAAATTCCGCACCTTCCAAGAAGTGGCGCCAGTGTTCAAATGCGAGTTTAATAGCCAATAATTCCCGATTACCAATATCGTAATTCAGTTCAGTCTCCGAAAATTTTTTTGAAAAAAAGGCACAGGGATGTAATCCATCCCCGTTATCCTGAGACAATACTGCGCCAACCCCCACAGAGGAAGCATCAACCTCAACCAAAAACGGCCTAGTAACATCAGGCTGCATAAGGATGGGAGCAGAGGTGAACCTCTCCTTGAGATACACAAAAGCTTCGATGGCCTCAGAAGACCACTGAACCGCATCAGCACCTTTCCTGGTGAGATCAGTCAGAGGTTTGACAATACTAGAAAAATTTTTTATGAATTTTCTGTAGTAATTGGCGAAACCCAAAAACCTCTGTATCGATTTCAAACCAATAGGCCTAGGCCATTCCTGCACAGCCTGAACCTTAACCGGATCCATCTCAAAACCTTTGCTGGAGATAATGTAGCCAAAAAACTAATTCTCTGTACAGCGAACTCACATTTCTCCAGCTTAGCAAAAAGTGAATTGTCCATTAATAACTGTAATACCTCACGCACGCTCCGCCAATGAGACTCCAGATCTGGCGAATAAATCAAAATGTCATCCAAATACACAACCACATTTTTACCGATCAAAGGTCTAAGGATGTCATTAATCAGATTCTGAAAAAATGCAGGAGCATTAGTAAGACCAAAAGGCATAACCAGATTCTCAAAATGACCCACAGGAGTGTTAAAAGCAGTCTTCCATTCATCACCCTCCTTCATGCGCAACAGATTGTATGCCCCCTTAAGGTCAATTTTAGAGAACCACTTGGCCCCCAATAACTGGTTAAACAGATCAGGAATCAATGGCAGTGGGTAAGGATTGCGTACCGTAATTTTGTTAATCTCACGAAAATCCAGACAAGGACGTAAACCGCCGTCCTTTTTTTTTACAAAAAAAAATCCAACCGCCACAGGAGACTTAGAGGGCCTAATGTGACCGGCGGCCAAACTTGTCTGTATGTATTCCTCCAAAGCCTTCCTCTCAGGAATAGTAAGGTTAAATAAACGACTTTTAGGAAGAGTCGCTCCAGGGACAAATTCAATAGAACAATCATAGTCTCTATGGGGAGGCAAAACCTGCGATTCCTTCTCAGAAAAAACTCTCCAAAAATCCTGAATAGGAACAGGCAATTCTCCCCTATCCAAAGCTGCAATACGCCCATTACAACACTTGTCATAACATTTATGGCTCCAGGATTTAATTTCACTGGTAGACCAATCCAGTACAGGATTGTGAAATTTTAACCAGGGCAAACCCAATATTACTGGAGAAGGCAAGTTATTCAACACTACCAAATCCAATTTCTCATGGTGAACACCATTAATAGTGAGAGGAAATTCACTGACCTTGAGAGTAATATTCTTCAAAGGGGAGCCATCCACAGAAACCACAGCAATGGGGGATGATAAAGGTTCAGGTTTTAAATTGAGTTTTTCCACGAATCCCCCATCAATTACATTCAGTGTAGACCCGCAATCAACAAACACCCGAAATTCCATTAATTTTTCCTGAGCAATCGTGGAAGCAGCTAAAAATATACCTTTGGAATTTAAACAGGCAATACGGGCGTGACTGACCATTTTTTTTTCTTTCTTCATCCGAAGCTCACAGCCTTTAATCAAATGACCAGATTTTCCGCAATAGAAGCACAAGCCTTGCGAAAAACGACGGTCTTTTTCTTGAGAGCGAGGTGCCACCGATCCAATCTCCATCGGTTCACCACTGTTAGTACACACATTATCATAACCAGAAACTGACATAGCAGAGGATTTGCTCTCATTAACCCTAGCACGCAGTCTTCTATCCACCCGTATAGCTAATTGCATAGCCTGTTGCAAATCCTCAGGTGTAGGATAAGCAATTAGCAGGTCTTTAACCCTTTCACTGAGCCCAGCAAGAAATAGACTTTTCAGAGCAGAATCGTTCCACCCTGTTTGAGTGGACCAACGACGAAAATGTGTACAATATTTTTCCACATTACCCGATCCTTGTTTTAGACGTCTCAACTCAGTCTCAGCTGATGCGACACGGTCAGGATCATCATATAATAGTCCCAAAGCAGAAAAAAAACTATCCACTGATCTGAAGCATGAATCACTAGGTTGCAAAGAAAAGGCCCACTCCTGAGGCTCTTTGCGCAAAAGTGACATTATGAACCCTACGCGCTGGGATTCATCCCCAGAGGACTTAGGTCTCAAACGAAAATACAATAAGCAAGCATTTTTAAATGAAAAAAATTCTCGGTGTTCACCAAAAAATAAATCCGGCAAACATACCTTAGGCTCCAAGAAATGTGCTCCAGGACAGTTACTCACGTGCTGACGGAGCTCGGCCACCTCCAGAGAGAGTCCCTGCAGGCGATGAGCCAAATCCTGAACCGACACCATGATGGAACAGAAAAATCTTTCCTTAGAGAATTTGCAGGCTGGACTTACTGTTATGTTCTGCTACCAAAGCTAAGGAAAGAGAGGAGATCTGTCCCTACTATAAGACTCAGCTGAATCCCTACGATGTAACAGGGAACCTGATCCTGCGATCAGACCTGCTAAAGTCCTAATCTAGTCTGTACGAAGACCTATAGATGTGGGGAGGGAATCCCTACAAGTACTAAGGACTGGGAGGAATATGGGACACCTCCTAACAGAAATAGTAGCAGACAGACGAACAAACAAAATAGATAGAACATAGAGGTCCGTAGACCAAGCAAACTAACAGAGTTAGATACAGAGCACAGGCTAGCTAGAAAGTAGATATACAATGAAGTCCAGCAAAGCCAGAAGGGCGGAGCAGGATTAAATAGGCCAACAAGGTCATGTGACCAGCAAAGGAAAAAAAACCTAACAGCAAGGTTCTAACAGTCCGATGTACTGTACCTTATCTCCTGTTTACTAGTGTTGCGCGAACGTGCTCGGATAAGGGGTTATCAGAGCACACTGGAGTCCTAACAGATTATCGGCGTGCTCGGAAAACATGTTTGCGTCGCCGCGGCTGCACGTCTCGCGGCTGTTAGATAGCTGCGGCGATGCAAACATATTTTCTGAGCACGCCGATAATCTGTTAGGACTCGAGTGTGCTCTGATAACCCCTTATCCGAGGACGTTCGCGCAACACTAATGTTTACATAAATGTTCACATAATAAATATGTGGTAGGTTTCTTGGAGCAAATGGCACCAGAATTCAGGTGCTTTTATTTTGATAAATCTCACCCATTATATTTTCTTAGTTTTAACCACAACATGAGACAAACCATTATCAAAACAAAGAAGTTAACAAGAAGTTATTGTGTTTTTATATGAATTTTCTGTTTATTGTTTCGTTAAAGGGGTTGTCCAGCCTCAGAAGAATAGTCTGCAGTCACTATGTTGCTGCAGACTGCCGAATCGTCAGTGTGTGATGTACACACTGCCACGATTACCTTATACTCCCCATGCAAGTGAAGGGTCACTTCTCTATTGTGAGAAGCGGAGTAGGATTAGCCGACAAGTGACTGCAAATCGCATACACACGGTCGCATGACTGCCCCACCTAACAAGGAAAACAGAGGAATCGTGAAAATGTGTGTACTGATCATCGTCATGATTCGGCACAAAATCATGACTGCAAACGTTTCTTCTAAAACCAGACTACCACTTTCAATTGATTCAGATGTATACTGAATGTATACTAAAAGAATATACACATACAGGTTTTTTTTTGTTAACTATGCTTACCTAGGCCATGGATGTTTTCGTTGGTAAGACACTTTCAGAAATATATTCCAAATTTCAGGAAATAATGTGTAATCTTAAACACGGCAGATCTATAAAGACGTACTTATTAAGTAATTTGTTTACATTGTGATTGCTACAACACTCTGATTTATATTTTTCATTATTTCCGAAAGAGCTCTAACATTACACCAATCCACTGATGGCAGGGAAATCAATCTTTTCTAGAGACGCTTTCTCTTTCAATGATGCAGGAGCCCACAAGCAATTAATGTGCTCTAAGATAGGAAAATTGTTACCAATACCTAAAGTGCACACTATAAAAATGTATTATGTTATGACTGGAAGCAGTGGTGAATCTGGGTTAACACAATACACAGTCAATTGGGCTTTTGTCTAAATGTACGAGTGGGGACATACAACGTAAGCATTTCATTTTAATTGCTATTAAAATGAGAGCACATTGTTATCTCAAAACACTAGTAGTTTAATATATACCCAAAAGGAATGCCCTGTAAACACCTGTGGCTCACCTGAAACCAACACACATAAATGGCACACCGGAAACCAACACACATTAATGGCACACCTGAAACTAACACAAATTAATGGCACACCTCAAACCAACACACATAAATGACACACCTGAAACCAACACACATTAATGGCACACCTCAAACCAACACACATTAATGGCACACCGGAAACCAACACACATTAATGGCACAACGGAAACCAACACACATTAATGGCACACCTGAAACTAACACAAATTAATGGCACACCTCAAACCAACACACATTAATGGCACACCTGAAACCAACACACATAAATGACACACCTGAAACCAACACACATTAATGGCACACCTCAAACCAACACACATTAATGGCACACCGGAAACCAACACACATTAATGGCACACCGGAAACCAACACACATTAATGGCACACCTGAAACTAACACACATTAATGGCACACCTGAAACCAACACACATTAATGGCACACCTGAAACCAACAAACATTAATGGCACACCTCAAACCAACACACATTAATGGCACACCTGAAACCAACACACATTAATGGCACACCTCAAACCAACACACATAAATGACACACCTGAAACCAACACACATTAATTGCACACCTGAAACCAACACACATTAATGGCACACCAGAAACCAAAACACATTAATGGCACACCTGAAACCAACACACATTAATGGCACACCAGAAACCAACACACATTAATGGCACACCTGAAACCAACACACATTAATGGCACACCTGAAACCAACACACATTAATGGCACACCTGAAACTAACACACATTAATGGCACACCTGAAACCAACACACATTAATGGCACACCTGAAACCAACAAACATTAATGGCACACCTGAAACCAACACACATTAATGGCACACCTGAAACCAACACACATTAATGGCACACCTCAAACCAACACACATTAATGGCACACCTGAAACCAACACACATTAATGGCACACCTGAAACCAACAAACATTAATGGCACACCTCAAACCAACACACATTAATGGCACACCTGAAACCAACACACATTAATGGCACACCTCAAACCAACACACATAAATGGCACACCTGAAACCAACACACATTAATGGCACACCTGAAACCAACACACATTAATGGCACACCAGAAACCAAAACACATTAATGGCACACCTGAAACCAACACACATTAATGGCACACCAGAAACCAACACACATTAATGGCACACCTGAAACCAACACACATTAATGGCACACCTGAAACCAACACACATTAATGGCACACCTGAAACCAACACACATTAATGGCACACCTGAAACCAACAAACATTAATGGCACACCTCAAACCAACACACATTAATGGCACACCTGAAACCAACACACATTAATGGCACACCTCAAACCAACACACATAAATGACACACCTGAAACCAACACACATTAATTGCACACCTGAAACCAACACACATTAATGGCACACCAGAAACCAAAACACATTAATGGCACACCTGAAACCAACACACATTAATGGCACACCAGAAACCAACACACATTAATGGCACACCTGAAACCAACAAACATTAATGGCACACCTGAAACCAACACACATTAATGGCACACCTGAAACCAACACACATTAATGGCACACCTCAAACCAACACACATAAATGGCACACCTGAAACCAACACACATTAATGGCACACCAGAAACCAACACACATTAATGGCACACCGGAAACCAACACACATTAATGGCACACCTGAAACCAACACACATTAATGGCACACCTCAAACCAACACACATAAATGGCACACCTGAAACCAACACACATTAATGGCACACCAGAAACCAAAACACATTAATGGCACACCTGAAACCAACACACATTAATGGCACACCTGAAACCAACACACATTAATGGCACACCTGAAACCAACACACATTAATGGCACACCTGAAACCAACACACATTAATGGCACACCTGAAACCAACACACATTAATGGCACACCGGAAACCAACACACATTAATGGCACACCTGAAACCAACACACATTAATGGCACACCTCAAACCAACACACATTAATGGCACACCTCAAACCAACACACATTAATGGCACACCTCAAACCAACACACATTAATGGCACACCGGAAACCAACACACATTAATGGCACACCGGAAACCAACACACATTAATGGCACACCTGAAACCAACACACATTAATGGCACACCTGAAACCAACACACATTAATGGCACACCTGAAACCAACACACATTAATGTAAATGAAAGTGTTTAAAAAGCATTACATGATTTACGAGCAGAGAGATTTGGCAAGAGAGTATAGAAAGCTTTCTGCAATCTTCAGACTATGAATTATTGTTACATTGCTATTGTCTTACTATTGGTGCAGTTCACACTAATAACATTATGTGTAATGGCTATAAATTTGCACAAAAAGTGGAGCGAAAAGGACGTCACTTTACAGTTAATGGTATTCATGAAAAGTTTTTTCTTGTCGGCAATGCCAAATGTATGTGCTTTCTATGTAATCTGTACTTATAGCCATCACTACTGGATCTTTTTTAAACTGATCGTAGCCTCCTACAACACCAATTCCAAAAAACCTGGGACACAGTCATGTCTACCATTGTGTAGCATCCACATCTTTTTACAACAGTCTTTAAATGTCTGGGAAGTGAAGAGACCAAGTGCTGGAGTTTTGAGAGACGAATATTGTCCCATTATTGTCTGATGTAAGCATCAATCTGCTCAACAGTCCTCGGTCTTCTTTGCCGAATTTTTAATTTCAACAAGCACCAAATGTTTTCTATTGGTGAAAAGTCTGGACTGCAGGTGGCCAATTCATCACCCAAACTCTTCATCTGCAAAGCCATGCTGTTATGATGGATGCAGTATGTGGTTTAGTGTTGCCTTGCGGAAATATGCAAGACGTCCCTTGAAATGGAAGTTGTCTAAATCTTTTTCTAAAACCCCTATGTAAAGCTCAGCATTGTTAGTGCCTTTCAAGATGTGTAAGCTGCCCATTCCATAGGCACTAATGCACCCTATACAGTCAGAGGTGCAGGCCCCGTGGTTTTTATAAAGAATTTCAAAGTTTGATTAATCTGACCACAGAACAGTTTTTTGTTATGTCTCAGTCCATATTAAATTACCTTTGGTCTAGAGAAAACGGCAGTGTTTTGGGATTGTGTTGATAAATGGCTTCTTTTTTCATGATAGAGCTTTAACTTGCATTTGTGGATTGCACGGAAAATGTGTTCCCAGTTAATAATTTCTGGAAGTATCCCTGAGCCCATGTCATGTTTTGCATGACCGAATCATGCTTGTTTTTAATGCAGTGCCACCTGATGGCCAGTATATCACGAGCAACTAAAATTGACCTTTGGCCTTGAGCTTTTCTATTTTTGTTGTTTTATAGAGATCCAGGGAGGAGATTTACACTACCATAAGCAGTATGACAAATTAACAGTATCCCTAAATATATGATGGGTTTTACTTTGAAACAGTGTAGCATTTTATAAATGACTTAGTTTTAAAAAAAGAGCAGGCCACAACGTAAAATTTGTCAATTGGGTGGCTCCCCTTTATTTTTATATTAAAATACAAAACTCCAATATTTGAGCTTTCACCCAATATTTGAGCTTTCACCTACTATAAAGAGTAGTAATATTTGTTTTTTTAATTTATTTTTTATTTATTTTACTTACTTATACAGCGCCATTAATGCCACAGAGCTTTACAGACATTATCGTCAACGTCCCCATTGGGGCTCACTATCTACATTCCCTATCCATATGTCTTTGGAGTGTGAGAGGAAACCGGAGAACCCAGAGGAAACCCACACAAACACGGGGAGAACATACAAACTCCTTGCAGATGTTTTCCTTGGTGGGATTTGAACCCAGGACCCCAGCGCTGCAAGGCTGCAGTGCTAACCACTGAGCCACCGTGCTGCCCATAGTTATCCAGATTTATGAATTTACAGCTCTGATACTACATAAATAGTAAAAAACTAAAAAATTATAGTGTTGGCCCCCTTAAAAATAGTCTAGGTGAAATGGTGGATGAGGATGAGGAAAAAGACAATATGCTAAATGATTTTTTTTCAACAGTATTTACACAAGAAAATCACATGACAGAAAACATGATCAGTGATGACAAAAATTCTCCATTAAATGTCACTTGCTTAACCCAGCAGGAAGTACGGCGGCGTCTAAAAATCACTAAAGTTGACAAATCCCCGGGCTTGGATGGGATACACCCGCGAGTACTGCAGGAATTAAGTAACGTCATAGATAGACCATTATTTTTAATCTTTAAAGATTCCATAATAACAGACCTGGGTGTATTGGTGGACGACAAGCTCACATTTGGTGGCCAGTGTCAGGCAGCTGCTGCAAAGGCAAATAAAATAATGGGATGCACTAAAAGAGGCATAGATGCTCATGAGGAGAAGATAATTTTACCTCTATACAAGTCACTAGTGCGACCACACTTAGAATACTGTGTACAGTTCTGGTCTCCGGTGTATAAGAAAGACATAGCTGAACTAGAGCGGGTGCAGAGAAGAGCGACCAAGGTTATTAGAGGACTGGGGGTCTGCAATACCAAGGCAGGTTATTACACTTGGGGTTATTTACTTTGGAAAAACGAAGGCTTAGGGGTGATCTTATTACTATGTGCAAGTATATGAGGGGACAGTACAAAGACCTTTCTACTGATCTTTTTACTCTGAGGCCTGAGACGGGGACAAGGCGGCATCTTCTATGTCTGGAGGAAAGAAGGTTTAATCATAATCACAGACGCGGATTCTTTACTGTAAGAGCAGTGAGACTATGGAACGCTCTGCCGCATGATGTTGTAATGAGTGATTCACTACTAACATTTAAGAAGGGCATGGATGCCTTTCTTGAACAGTATAATATTACAGGTTATATATACTAGATTCCTTGATAGGGCGTTGATCCAGGGAAATAGTCTGATTGTCGTATGGAGTCAGGAAGGAATTTTTTTCCCCAATGTGGAACTTAGTGTTTGCCACATGTTTTTTTTTGCCTTCCTCTGGATCAACATGTTAGGCTATGGGTTGAACTAGATGGTCTTCCTTCAACCTTAAAAACTATGTTACTATGATATATTCAGATTTATAGAATTAATATATCTCTGTAACACCTTATGACATTGAACAGAAAAGCAGTGACAACACAATATGTTAAGACACTTTTCGTTCTCTTTAAAGTTGAAAAAACGTGTCCAGCGCAGTGCAAAAATGCCAGGTCAAATAAGAGTAGATTGAAGATTTGCTGATATATGGCCAGAGGTTGTCTCAAAAAGAAAGTACGTTTGAATATCTGAACAAAAAGTTATTAAAACCGGCAGCAGATTTACAAATTACAAAATACTTCTGCATATTAACACATACAGCACTGTGCAAAAGTTTTAGCCTTGTCTGGAAAAAAATGCTGCAACGAAAGAATGCTTTACAAAATAGTATCAGAATTGTTCTGATTTTTTGTTAAAGGATTGCTAATAAGGGGTAATTATACACAGAACCACATTGTCCTTCATGCCCACTACAGAAAAACTGCTAAATAGTTCCACCATTTGCAAGTCCTATTGCGGTAATGAATGTGCTAATGCAGACGAGGTAAATCTGTGCAGTGACAAAGTGCTGCCGATACTAAGTACACATCTTGTAAATAATGTTGTTAATGCTTTAGGTAAATATCTGTGTCTGCCCCTAGCTCCTCTTCCCCCCTCGCCATAGACTTTTATGAGCAGCAACGGTCATCTCTCAGTGAGCTCAAAAACTCTCTTTACTGAAGACAGATGTTACACTTGATCTGAGAGTGAGAAAGATCCGTTCAGATAGAGAAATGGACATGTTTATCTAGTAAGATATATTATAAATTCAACATCTTGACTTGTTTTATTGATTTATGGAAGCAAAATTAAAACAATGGTTACTCTTTAAACTGATACTTTTCCGAGTCTAGTAACCAAAAAGCCAGACATTATGAACCAATAGTATGCATCTGCATACTAAAATGTATGTTTATAAGAAAAAGCTCATACATACATGCTTTAATACTGTATTGCTTATTAGAGTTGAGTATACAGAAACAATAGACTCGTTATAAACCTTTATGTCCTGATTCAGCATTGCCTTTGTGCTTGTTTTTTGTCTAGCTTTCTGTGTTTTGTGTCTTATTTGTTTACACCAAATTATTTTATTTGTGCCTTTTTTGAAGACTATTTTATATGTGCTTGCCTGTTTTATTTATGTTTCAGCCTGATTCCCCAATTGCGACTTTTTGAAAAGTCACAAAATTTGGTGCAACTTCACTCCAGTACCCCCTCCCTGGTGTATTTTTGAGTACTCTAGTATTTTGGTACAATTTTTGGAACTTTTTGGAGCCAAAAGTTTCAAAAACAGTTCAAAACAGTAAGAAAACCCTTTTTTGACTTTGCGTCAAGTTTGTGAATCACGTTGCCATTTTGATAAATTTGGCACCAAAAACAGCAATACCTCAAGACTCAAAAAGGAAAGTGACTTAAACCCCCCCCCCACAAATGATGAATCAGGGATTAGTTTATAACATAAACTAGCACTAAAAATGAATGTTTTGTGTTCGCATTTATTTTCAGATAACTAAGGTAGAACTTGTTTCACAACAGGAAAAAGCTTTACCAGAATAAAAATGTCATGCTGGACCCTCAGCAGAAAGCAGGTGGGTGACAACAATGGCTTCCACTGAGACATTATCCAAGCAACTACTGCACCGAGCCTTTCTTTAATACTATGAATGTCCTATTGTTTAGAAAATAATCTAGTAATCGCACACTAAAATAGCATAAAAAGCAGTGTGTTACATTTAATTTAGTAGGCAAACAAATGTATACTTTTCTACCTTAGGAAACCTATATGACCATGCACAGTAGGTATGTTTCAATTGCTCGCATCGTTAGTTATACAGTGCTGTCAGCCGTTCTGAGCCGTTAAAACTGTTTAAAGACTACTTTTAACACAATGCAAGCCAAGGTAGCAGTGTTGTGTGAGTAACTTGCATGTATTTAGGCCCATGTCTGTTTTATTATATATTGTATTTACTGAGTAACTGTTGCATGAAACCTTCATGTGTGTTCAACTCAATGGACTCCATGTGCAGCTTAAAGAAGCACTCCTCCTCCCATCAAAGTTTTTATTCACTTAATATATTGCAATCATCATAGTATATAACACTGTGTACTTACAATTGCTCATTTTGCCTTTCTACCCTGCTAATTCTTCTCTTTTCTCTGCTCTATGTAGAAACAAGAAGTCACTTGTCCCTGCAAATATTATTCCCCTCTTCAACTCCTAACCCAGCTGCTCCGTTAAGCCCCCCCCCCACCAACTCTGCCAGGGACTTTTGCAGTGACTTATGACTCTATACAGGGAAAATTGACCTCCTGTTTCTACATAGAGCTTAGAAGAATTCAGCTTGTCAGTTTTTAATCATGTGATGTCATAGACCAAATGAAAAAGAGAAGAATTAGCTGGGAAGAAAGGCAAAATTGACAATTGTAAGTACACAGTGCTCTATAATACAATTATTGATATATATTAAGAGGATAAAAATTTTGTTGAGAGTGCTTCTTTAATGTAGTTTAGTTGATGATGCTGGACAACAAACTGTGCAGAGGGAGTGGGGGGACAGACCTTGTGTAAACGTGAATTTTTGGAGTGAAATGTGCCAAATTCATTAAGAAGTGAATGCTCATTAACAAATGTCCTCTTGGACTGTTCTGAAGGCAAAAAATAAATGTGCTACGCTTGCTATGAGATTTCAGTTATAATTTGGGCCATTTTCTGGGTTCAATAATGACAAATCTGTAAAACCTTTCTGTTCCTGCCATCTTCTTGTTATCCAGAAAGTAGAGAGAGAAAAGTCACAATTTAAAGCCAACATTTGCAACTTTTTTTGTTAAAATACAAGGCTGCTGATATTTTCTCTTCAGAGTGTATTCCCAATTCAGGAGCCAGCCTCCAGTCACTACGGAAGATACATTATGATATGAACTTAATGACTAGAGATGTGTAAATCTTCAAGAACGCATACAAGAATACTCAAGTCTGTCATACCAGTCCCTAATAGTGTTGAGCGAATTTGTTTGGCATTTCAAATTCGGATTCGTGTTCGGGGTTCCGGCTTGTTTGTGCATGACATCTGCGTGACATCTGCTAACATCTGCGTGACAGCGTGGCAAATCAGGGATGTTCGTGGGCGGAGACTATTTTTTGGCGCAAACAAGCCGGAACCCCGAACACGAATCCGAATTTGAAATGCCAAACAAATTCGCTCAACACTAGTCCCTAACACAAGGTTCATATCACGGACTGTGTTCTTATGTGCAGTACCCCATGCTTCTAATAGCGTGACCGGTGTTTCCCAGAAAATTAGGATATCATTGATGACGTCATTGGGAGAGGAATAGCTAAGGTGTGATGTCTATTTATGACTGTGTTATGTGTGCAATGTGCAGATATAATAAGTGTGTGTAGTGTGTATGTTTGTATATGTGTTTGGCATGTGCATACATGTGTGTGTGTGTAATGGAGGATGTGTCACTAAGCTTTCCACCAGGTGATAAAATGCCGAATTACAGCTCTGGTTTGTTAAAATCATTGAATAAATTAATTTAGAAAACTGCAAAAATAAGAATAAAATTTGAGAAAATATAAAATAAATGATAATTACAACCTACAGACATTTAATTAAAACCAGTATATAATATTATCTAGTATAATGGCAGCTGTCAAGTGGTGTGATGTACTGTTTGAGTCATAGTGCATTTTTGGCAGCAGTTTTCCATACGCTTGGCAAAAACTATTACTATATTAAAACCAGCAACACAACTAACCAAAATATGGCACAATATATTACACCAGGTAATTCATTAATCTTCAATATACGACTCTCTCAAAAAACAATGAACAACCACTCAATCATTTTAAAATTATTCATTTAATAAATATACACATATAGATCAAAAAGACATAATTACAGGAAAACAGACTCCGGGATATATAGTATAATAAATAGCCAATAAATAAATTTGTTGTGGGGCATAGATCAATGTAGGGAAAAATCATAAATAACAAATCCAGACTATGTGTTAAAGTGCATAGTGCAAACAGATACATATAATAGCAACCCAAAAATAGATAAATAATTCAATCACAGTGGATAATATATATATTAAAGTGCTAAAGAATGCATCAAAAAGTGCTAAAGTAAACACATAGAAGGGAAAATTCAATATAAATACCATATGGCTATGCCCCACCACCTCCAACGCCGTTTCGCCGGATGGCTTTCTCAAGGAGTATATCCTTTAATATATATATTATCCACTGTGATTGAATTATTTAGCTATTTTTGGGTTGCTATTGGCACAAACCATTACAAAAATGCCTACTGGCATTTTATATACTATAGAAGATTGTATCAGCCACAAAGGGCTAAAATGATCTCAGGAGCGGCTGTGCCGTGAAGACAGAAGGTATGAATGATAGTAGTCTGTGAATAATACATAGATTTAATTAATAGTGAGAGAGAGTGACATGAGAGTTGCTTACACCTGCAAACTGTGTGTAAATTGGTCAGACAGTTATATATTCCAGCCAGACACCTTTTCTTCCTGCCTGTGAATTTAATTACACAAATTCTTTCTTCATTTTTGAAGCGTTATACTGCAGGAAGGCAGTTTTTACCTCTCAGTCTTTTTCTCTACTGAAAAAAAACACAAAAAGTGTTCTTGCACTCTAGTGACACTGAAAAACAAGAAGTGACAACTTTTTGCATTTCTTGTGCATTCATTTTTGTGGAGAGGGTAATTTTTTAAATGTTTTCATTTTTTTGAACAGAGACAAAACTAGAATACCAACATTCCAGACATTAATTATGACTGTTTACCCCACAAAGTGTGCGTGTTACAATTTTATTTTACTTTTTTACTCACTTGCTATACTAGTCCAATATTACACCTGTGCACACCACATGAAAACACTGCCCTGATGCAGGTGCTGGCTTTTGGGAGTAATACCAACCTATATTTTTAGTTACAGTCTGTTTAGGAAAGGAGGAACTGAATTTACTTAAAAAACTAACAAACATTTTTGTGTTAACTTTTGTATACCTATTTTACTAGTGCAATTTGACAACTATGTGACACAACCAGTAATTGTGGCTTCTTGCTTTGCAGGAGTGTATCTACCTACCAATGATGCATTTTTGTTTGCGGCTTTTTGCATACCTATTTTGCTAGTCCAATTTGAAAAGCATATGCAACACAATTCTGCAGGCTGTTTCCTTGAAGCATTTGTCTTCCTAGTGTACCTAGCTGGCATTTTTATTATGTCCTTTTTTGCCAGGGTCATTTCATTTGGTCAACAAAATTTTTTTTAACAAATTTAACTGTGCAGGTCTATTTTGGCTAAACTGTTTAACTAGTCAAATTGAGACACGTACACATCCCACTAATACTATGGACGCAAAGTTGTTGCTTTAGGTTTTTTAGGCTTTACGTACAACCTACCAAGCTTTTTTTCTTCATTCCTTTTTATCAAGGGTTGCAGAAATCTGGTACAAAATGTGCGGTAAACAAAAAAATATAACTGGCAACGGACGAGGTAGTGTGAGAGAAAAAATGTCCCATACCGTAGCCAAAAATGAATGAGCCATTAGCAGCAGCATCACTACCACCACAATAGGAACCAACAGGTCGTGCAGTAGGACTACAAAACTCGGGTAACAATTGCCCTCCTTTGCTCTGGCAAGCATATATCGATTTTTTTTTTCTCATTACGCCATTTAACAATCGGGATTAATTTATTTTAGATTTTGATAGATCAGACTTTTCTGAACACGGTGATATTAAATATATATATATATATATATATATATATATATATATAATTTTATTTTTAATGGGACAAAAGGGGGTTGAGTTGAACCTTTGTATTTTTTATATTTTTTTCATATTTTTAAAAACTTTTTTTACTTTTTACTGGATTTAATAGTCCCCTTAGTGACTTGAAGCTGCGACCATTCGATCACTTGTACTATACATAGCAGTGCATCGTCTTAATACTGGCTTTCATAGAATTATCGTAATAACAGGCACGGGGGTCTTCAGCAGACCCCCAGCAGTCATGGCAACCCATCGGCGCCCCACGATCAGGTCAGGGGCGTGCTGATGGTTGCGGGGAATGATGCGCCCCACTCTGCCGGCGCATGTTATATGCCGCTGTCAGAAATTGACAGGGGCATTTAACATGTTAACAGCAGCGGACAGAGCTCCGCTCCACCTGCAGCTGTTAGAGGCACATGATGGCTGTATAAATCAGCCATCACCTGCCGGGAGCCCTCATCAAAAACAAGGACGCAAAATTTGACTTAACTTTATTTTATGTGTCGTGAAGGGGTTAATGTGAATTTTAGCACAGAATAGGTGGCAAAAAACATGTCAAAAAGTTCCATGTGAACATATCACAAAAGCCGTTTTAAGTGACAGAAATTTCTGCAACATATCTACCTTCTGGAAATATACCCTAGGGAAGGTTTAACACACACCACGTTTAGAAAGAACAATTGCAGTTTTTAATGCATTTTTTTAAGACAAAGCAAACTGGGTCCATTAGGTAGGAGTATAAATCCCTCCTTTATATTTCTCATTCCTTCTGAATCCACTGCTGCCTTTTGCTAACAATAAACCCCACAGTGTGAACACTAACACCATACGATTTTGCAAGGCAATGGTGGTTATAATAACGCACGATTCTAGTAAACTGTTATGTATTATCTATATACACCAATATTAACAATGTGGCAAAGAATACAGATCAATGCTATTATTCTAATATAACTGTAATATTATTATTTTTAATTATTATTATTATTATTTAGCATATCCATCACAAAATATTATTTGTCACAGCTGTGGGAAAAATTTCTTTGTCACATGTGAGTTGTATTTGCTCAGCAATCTTTTTCTTAAAAAAAATAACATCTGAGATAAGGAACTTGCAGGCAGCCCTCTGGCATCATATTGCACTTCAACTGCAGACACAGAAAGATTGAATCTCCACAAAGGAGTGATAGGCATTGTCAGTGCCAGTTACTGCCAGCCAGAAACATAATCCTCGTATAATATGCCTACATCCAAGTGTGCAAAATATATACAATACTGTGCAAAAGTTTTAGGCAGCTGTGGGAAAATATTGGAAAGTACGAATGTTTTTTTAAAAAAAGAAGTGTTAATAGTTTATTTTTAGCAATTAATAAATTGCAAAGTGAATGACAAAAAGAAAAATCTAAATCAAATCAATATTTGGTGTAACCACCCATTGCCTTCAAAATTGCATCAATTCTTCTAGGTACAATTGCACAAATGTAGGAATTTTGTAGGATCATAGTCAGGTAAATAAATAACCAACTACACCAGATTCTAATGATCATTTCCATATGTAGGTTGAAACACAGTCATTAAAGGGGGTTGTCCACTACTTTATATTCCGCCCCTCATGTATCCCCCCGGGGCCCCTAAGACTTCTTGTAAATACCCTCTGTTGCTGATAATAATAGCGACGCTATCACTGGCCGCTCACAGGCATCACGTGACCCCTTGGCTGCAGCCGGCTCTGACATCCGCTGATGTCACGACAAGTGCTGGCAGCAGCCGGGGGTCCCGATCTTCCTGGTTCCACGGTGGCTGCTGGGCTGTGGGCAGGGTTATTCCTCCCGCGTCACACCCGGCATCCACCGTGTGCTCTGCCTCTCCCCATTCATTGGGAAAGCGAGCAGTGGATGCTGGTTGTGACGCGCGGGGGTGGGGGGTGGGGTGTAACACGCCTCAATTGTCGTGACGTCAGCGCAGGGTCACGTGATGCCTGTGATCGGCCGATAGCGCCACTCACAGGCAGAACCTGCAACAGAAGGTATTTACAATAAGTCTTAGGGGCCCCGGGGGGATACATTGGGGGGGTAATACAAAGTACTGGACAACGTCTTTAACTGAAACATAAACGGCTGTGTAGTAGGCCTAACACCTGGTGTAGGTGACACTCTCTGTCCCATAAAAACATTTTATTGCAAAATCATTAAAAAATGGAGGAGAATGTGGGAGCAAGAGGCGGACGACGGCCGTTTCACACACAATGGTGCTTCAACAGGTGCAAACAATCGCTGAAGCACCATTGCTGTCTCTATCACGCTCTTATAGGACAGCGAGTGCCTCCTTTTCTCTCTTGCAAATCTTGCGTTTGGTGAAGCACCCGGAGTTCCCGGATAATTGCGAGCTGTATGCTGTTATCCTTTCAAGTCATGAGAGTTATGAATGGTGCAGTTTTTTTATTTTTTTCGCACAAACACCGATAAATATCAGATCAAGAACACTGATGGGAAATTGATCTAGTGAGGCCTTAACCCAAATTTATAGTTTTGATTTAAAAAAAATAGTAATTGTCCAGCAAAAAAACAGCTACATAGAAGAAAATAAAGAGTTTGTGGCTCCTGAAAAGCATCAATATGCAAACTATTTTCTTTCCATGAAAACTGCTATTGTTGTGGAAAAGTAGTAAATTTTATTTTTTTTCACATATCTGATGCTTAAAGGGAACCTGTCATGTGAAAAAACGCTACTAACCTGCAGTAATGGAGTTAATCTGCAGGTTAATAGCATTCATTACCTTCCCGGCGTTTGTAATTAGAGCACCACTGGTGGGAGGAAATTAACTTTATTAACTTTATTCCTCCTTGTAGCGTTCGGATTCCAGTAATAGGGGTGGCACTGGCGCAGGTTCAGTCACCGCTCTGTGTATAAAGAGCGACGGCTGTAACTGCACCCCCGGCACTGACTGACAGCAGGATCAGCATTGGGGCCGGCTGTCAATCTCTAAACACAGAGTGGTTACTGAACCTGTGCCAGCTCCACCCACATGGCTGAAACCCAAACGCTGCCGGGAGGAATAAAGTTTATTTCTTCCTGGCAGCGGGAATCTAAGTGCAGGCACTGGGCAGGTACAGAACGCTATTAACCTGCAGATTAACCCCATATCTGTAGGTTAATAGCATTTTTTCAGGTGACAGATTCCCTTTAACCGTACCATTCAATAAAAGAAACACTTTATATATGCAGCAGATTGAAAAGCATGAATTTAAAATAAAAAAAAAAACAATGGCAGAATTAATTCTTTTTTTCCTATTCCCCTTGAAAAAAGTTAAAGGGGCTTTCCACTACTTGTGATATAGTTCCAGTTTTCTCTGCTGCATATCTAGCAGGGCTCAGATATTCAGCCATGCCCACACCACTGATTGGCAGCTGTGTACACTGTATATTGACAGAAAGCTGCTAACCAGTGCTGAGAGAGTAGTTGGACTAGGATGCACGAGGGAGTTTGTCTTTTAACCACTTCGCACCAGAGCCTGTTTTTGTCTTCGTGATCGGGCCAATTTTTTCAATTCTGACCACTGTCACTTTATGAAGCAATTACTCTGGAACGCTTCAACGGATCCCCCTGATTCTGAGACTGTTTTTTCGTGACATATTGTACTTCATGATAGTGGTAAAATTTCTTTGATATCACATGCGGTTATTTGTGAAAAAATCAGAAATTTGTCGAAAATTTTGAAAATTTTGCAATTTTCAAACTTTGAATTTTCATGCCCTTAAATCAGAGAGATATGTCACACAAAATACTTAATAAATAACATTTCCCACATGTCTACTTTACATCAGCACAATTTTGGAACCAAAATTTTTTTTTGATAGGGAGCTATAAGGGTTAAAAGTTGACCAGCGATTTCTCATTTTTCCAACAAAATTTACAAAACATTTTTTTAGGGACCACATCATATTTGAAGTCACTTTGAGGGGTCTTTATGACAGAAAATACCCAAAAGTGACACCGTTCTAAAAACTGCACCCCTCAAGGTGCCCAAAACCACATTGAAGAACTTTATTAACCCTTCAGGTGCTTCACAGGAATTTTTGGAATGTGGAAGAAAAAAAATAACATTTAACTTTTTTCACAAAAATGTTACTTTAGACCAAATTTTTTTTATTTTCACAGGGGTAACAGGAAAAAATGGACCCCAAAATTTTTTGTGCAATTTCTCTTGAGCGTGCTGATACCCCATATGTGAGGGAAAACCACTGTTTGGGCGCACGGCAGGGCTCGGAAAGGAAGGAGCGCCATTAGACTTTTTGAATGTAAAATTTGTCTGAATAATTAGCGGACGCCATGTTGCATTTGGAGAGCTCCTGATGTGACTAAACAGTGGAAACCCCCCACAAGTGACACCATTTTGGAAACTAGACCCCTTAGGGAACATATCTAGATGTGTGGTGAGCACCTTGAACCCCAAGGTGCTTCACAGAAGTTTATAATATTGAGCTGTAAAAATAAAATTTTCACATTTTTCCCACAAAAACGTTTTTCATCCCTTAATTTTCCATTATCATAATGGTAATAGGATAAATTGCACCATGAAATTTGTTGTGCAATTTCTCCTGAACACGCCGATACCCATATGTGGGGGAAAACCACTGTTTGGGCGCATGGCAGGGTTTGGAAGGGAAGGAGCGCCATTTGACTTTTTGAATGTAAAATTTGTCTGAATAATTAGCAGACGCCATGTTGCGTTTGGAGAGCCCCTGATGTTCCTAAACAGTGGAAACCCCCCACAAGTGACACCATTTTGGAAACTAGACCCCTTAGGGAACTTATCTAGATGTGTGGTGAGCACCTTGAACCCCAACGTACTTCACAAAAGTTTATAATAATCAGCTGTAAAAATAAAATTTTCACATTTTTCCCGCAAAAAAGTTTTTCATCCCTTAATTTTGCATTATCATAAGGGTAATAGGATAAATTGCACCATGAAATTTGTTGTGCAATTTCTCCTGAACACGCCGATACCCCATATGTGGAGGCAAACCACTGTTTGGGCGCACGGCAGGGCTCGGAAGGGAAGGAGCGCCATTTGACTTTTTGAATGTAAAATTTGTTTGAATAATTAGCGGACGCCATGTTGCATTTGGGGAGCCCCTGATGTGCCTAAACAGTGGAAACCCCACACAAGTGACACCATTTTGGAAACTAGACCCCTTAGGGAACTTATCTAGATGTGTGGTGAGCACCTTGCACCCCCAGCTGCTTCACAGAAGTTTATAATATTGAGCCATAAAAATAAAATTTTCACATTTTTCCCACAAAAAATGTTTTCCTTTCCCTAATTTTGCATTATCATAAGGGTAACAGGATAAATTGCACCATGAAATTTGTTGTTCAATTTCTCCTGAACACGCTGATACCCCATATGTGGGGGAAAACCACTGCTTTGGTGTACGGCAGGGTTCGGAAGAGAAAGGAGTGCTATGTTGGCTGGGATAGGCAGCAGACACCATGTCACATTTGAAGAGTCGCTGACATGCCGAAACAGCAGAAACCCCCACAAGTGACCCCATTTTATAAACTACACCTCTCAAGGAATTCATCTAGGGAAGTAGTGAGTATTTTTTAATTTTTAAATTTATACCATTGGGCAGTGAAAAAAAGCATAATTATATTTTTACCACAAAAAAATGTTTTACCCTCAGATTTTACATTTTCACACAGGGCAATGGGTAAAAATGGTGCAGAAATGTGTCACACAATTTCTTCTAAAAGTGGCAATACCCAAATGTGGCTGTATCGTACCGCTCAGCCATATGGCGAGATCTGGGGGGGACGGAGTGCTATTTGACAATTGGAGAACAAATTATTGTAGAATAGGCATTTGGATTTGGGAGCACAAAATTTTTTGAATTTCTTTTGGGGGGCAAGGGCCATTTCGCTTTTCCAGAGCCTTTCTGCTACCAGTAACTTGGAAGTCTCTTATATTTTTAACAGATGACGGACCTGAGTGGGGACTAGCTTTTTTTGAGGACTGAGTTGAAGCTTTTATTGGGAACATTTTACGTAACATTTATCCGGCGCTCTAGGCTGAACACTTACATCGGGGTTTCCATCTAAATTTCCAAGTGATGTAATTCAGATGAAACCCCTGTGGGATCCATTCACTGTAATGAGGCAGCAGAGTTACTCTGGACTCCGTCTGGCCTCTGTTTAGCGGTGTCCTTTTTTCAGAAGTGCACAAAACTGTGGCCAACCGCACTTTTATGCACGCCTAAAACAAATGACACCGTGGGATCACAGGCCAGACGGCATCCACAGTGGCCTATATCTGCCTCATTACAGGGAATCTTCCGTCATGGGTTCCGGCTGAATCACATATTTCAGAGATTTACATGGAAACTCTGGCGTAAGTGCTCAGCGCAGAGCGCAGGATAAATGTGTGCCGAGCCATACTGCGATCTTTGGGAGACATAATAAACAAATCAGTAGCAGGTGAAGAATTGGTTTTATTTATTTTTTACGCCGTTCCTAGTGTGATATAACTGATTAGATTACTTTATTCTTCGGGTCGGTGTGATTACAGAGATACCAGATTTATATCGGGTTTTTATGACTGACAGCTGTCACACATTAAGAGACGCTTTTTTTTTGCGAAATCTAGTTTTTGCATCGCCATATTTTGAGAGCTATAATTTTTCCATATTTCGGCCGACAGAGTCATGTGATGGCTTGTTTTTTGCGGGACAAGTTGACATTTTTATTGGTACCATTTGTGGGTACGTGACATTTTTTGATCGCTTTCTATTCCGTTTTTTGGGAGGTAAAATTAACAAAAACCAACAATTCAGGAATTGTTTTTTGAGGTTTTTTTTTATGCCGTTCTGCGTGTGGTAAAAGTGATCAGGCAGCGTTATTCTTCGGGTCAGTACGTTTACAGCGATACTACACTTACTGTATATTTTTTTATGTTTTGGCGCTTTTACACAATAAAACAATTTTATAGAAAAAATATTTTTTTTGCATTGCTTTATTCTGAGAGGTATAACTTTTTTATTTTTTGGCTGATGGAGCTGTATAGCGGCTTGATTTTTGCGGAACAAGATGACGTTTTCAGCGGTACCATTTCTATTTCCATTTTGCTTTTTGATCGCATTTTTTTCCACTTTTTGTTTGGCGATATGAGGAAAAAGCATAGTTTTTTGCTCCGTTTTTTATTTATTTTTATTACGGTGTACATATAAGGAGTTAATTAGTGTGATAGTTTTATAGCTCGGGTTGTTTCGGACGCGGCAATACCAAATATGTGATCTTTTTTTATTTTTGCATAAATATATGGATTTATCGGTTTAATATTTTATTTATTTATTTTTATTTATTTTGTATTTTTTTTTTAACAGTTTCAAAACATTTTTTTTTACTTTTTTTTACATTTTTACTTAGTCCCTGTATGGGACATTAATTTTTATTTTTCTGATCCCTGATCTCATGTAATGTAATAGACATGTATTACATTATATGAGATCTTCACCGACTGTTTCACAGGAAGGACACCATATATGGCAGAGCTGGAGGCAGTCATGTGACCTCCAGCTGCCATAGCAACCCCAGGTCCTGAAAGCAATCAAGGGGTGGTCGGAGAGGTAAGTGGACGACCCCCTCTCCTCCTGCTGTCTTCTATATGCCGCGATCACTATAGATCGCGGCATATAGAAGACAGCAAAGGGTTAACATCACTGGGACCTGATCTAATCAGGTCCCGATGATGTTCCCTGTTAGAGCTAACGCTCTGCACCGCTCTCACAGCGCTTGCAGGACCCTGGGGGTCCTGAGCACTGCGAGACCACCCACAGTTTTTAAACGTCCGCGCTGCACAGAGCCCAGGCAGCGCGGACGTTTATCTACAGTGGGCGGTCGGGAAGCGGTTAATGATAATCTGCTGCTGATAAAACACTGGTTGTATTGAAACAGCAAAACACAGCTCTGTAAGTTAAACATCACTGTAATCAGGGTCTCTTCCCCTACATCATGCTTCTCTGACATTACTTTGCTAAAATCTGTTGACAGATTCCCTTTAAATGTTTTAGTCTCCAAGTAAAATAGAAAAAACAAACTTACAATCACCTCCCACACAGGTGCCATTCCAGCAATGTCAGCAACAGGTATCCCAGGGCTCATGTAACATTGTTATATTACGGGAGAACTGCAGTCAATCAGTGACCTCTATTGGACTGTAGTGCTGACACCTCCCTCAGCTGTCCGTGTTTTGTTTCGCAAAAAGTGTCAGCCTATTAGCAAACGCTGATTGGCTGCAGCGCTCATGTGACTTAACAATGTCATGAGAGCGCTGGGACACCCTTGTGCTGATATTTTTAGAATAGCCTCGCTACAGTAAGTGAGTATAAGGGGTTTTTATTTTACTCGGGGAACTACAGCAATAAAGAGGGGTTGTTCAAGTAGTGGAGAACCCTTTTAATAATTTTAAAAAAAGTTATACGTGTCCCAACATGGCTCTCAGAAAGCTACATTGACATATGAAAGAAAAAAAATGGATGGCTCTCTAAATGCGGCAATGAAAAATGAGAAAATTCAGCCAAAATAGGTTTGCATATAGAGGGGCAAACCCTCCGCTACTGAACAGGTTAAACATTACATAGGAATTGTAATTATAGTTGTGTTAAAATATTATCAAGTATAACAAACCAGAAAATCCTACAGAAAGAAGGTGTGGAGTGCTAAGCACAAACGTTTCCACATTTCTCACAAGACGATAATACTGCAGATTCTATCAGAACGCAAGATGCAGCTTTTTTTTTTATATGTGAATGGCACTGAGAATCCAGCGCTAGTGTCAAAAATGTTATCAGTTACTTAACACTTCTTGTCTGAAGATGTGCAGCGATAATGGATTCTCCTGCCTAGGATGTGTGTGCTACAATACATATTTATTCAAGGATCACTCTGCATAGCTAACAGTGAGGCACTAAAATACTTCACCAAGCGGTGTAGCCCTCCCACAAAAAACGATCTGCAACAAAAATATACCTGTTAAATGGTTCAAGCTCAAAGTGTCAGCTTGAAATATAAATGAACAAGGCCCCATTCACACGTCAGAGTTTGGAGCACCATTCTATTTTTGTGTGATTAGAACATGTACTCATTATAGTCTTTGGGTCTTTTCACATGACTGTTTTTGCTTTGTGTGCGTCATCCGTATTTCTTGTAGGAGAAAAAAACCTGATGGAGGTTTCCCAAACTTTTCTTAGCATCAGTAAGTGAAATACGGTCAGCACATGAATACAACACGGATGTCATCAGAGTGCTGTGTGTTTTGTTCATGGATCCATTCACTTGAATAGGCAAATTTAATCCATAAATCAGATGAAAATCAGACATGTCTCCATTTTTTTTTTTAATCGGACCATAGTTGAGCATAAAAACACCTGACATGTATAAGACCTACAGAAAATAGCATCAGTGAAAAACACTGACAGCGCGCATATGTGAAAATCTAATGATATCACATGAATAAGGCCTTAATCAAACTATATAAATGTGTATGATTAGCCGTCACATGAAATCTGGTTATTCTAAAAGAATGGGCAACCTGAATCAAGTTGTACACTGGTTGCCCTAAGGCCTGGGTCAAACAAGCGTATATTCTCTCATACGAGAGAATTGGGTCAATTATGCAAATCACACTCTGATCCAATTTTCTGGGATGAGGAGAAGATGGAAAAAAAATTCTCCATCTTCTCCATTGTGTCAGAGCATGGAAATCGGACTGCAGTCTGATGTTTCCCACGGACTCATTGACCTGCATGGCTGAGTGCGATCTGAATATCGGATCAAACTTGGGCATGCTGCGATTTTTTTCCTTGCACCAGCTCTGTCCATAAAAAAAAATCGGACGTGCACAGCCCCATAAAGTATTATTGGTCCGAGTGCAATCTGATGTTTTGTCTGATCGCACTCGGAAGGATAATATGGTCGTCTGCAACAGCCCTAAATGAGAACAATGTATAAATATGTGGTTAGAAGTTAACAGAACACCTGGTGTAATGTTAGGGGAAATTTATATTTTAACTTTGCAGCAGATTGCAAAAATCTTTTTCAGTTTTTAACTGCTTGGCTGAGACAAAACTACAATCTACATATTAAGGACAAGAGGCATTATATGACTTGTTGGATATTCAAAATCAAGAGGCAAATCTAAGTCATTGCAATATTAGGTTCTCCGGATCTGTCTATGCCCATTAGTATAAGCTGCATTAGGGTGAGCAGAACAGCTGGGGAAACTGCAGAGATTAGCTAAAAATAGCAAAAGAGGGCTCTGGAGATGCTGCCATGTTGTAAAACTTGTTTCGCATTAAAAGATAAAACGCTGACCTTCCTGCCAGGCATCTATTTCTGAAGATATTTAGAATTTAGGGCAGCTAACCAACAATAAGTTTGAAATTGACTATTTGCCATTGAAAATACATAAAAAGCATCATGAACATTTATTTAACGGTCTGTCCCCTTTCAGAAACATTTTCCTATAAGTTCCTTTAGTAATAACATAAGGCAAATTGAGCCTAACTTACCCTGCCCGGGTCCAGCACTCAATCTCAGTGGCTGGTCCCGATGTTGTTGTCTGCAGCACTTGCATGATATCGACAGCGCTGCAGACAAATGAATTAGTGTCTCTGCCTTTGTAGATGGCACTAGCCTGATTGGCTGCCAGTGACCTCAATGGTTCTTGCCGTCTACACAGGTAGAGTCGCTGAGCTCAATTGTGTACAGCGCTATCAATGTCGCATCAACACTGCAGACAATAACAGACACCAGGAGCAGACACACACACACACACACACACACACACACACACACACACACTTAAAACAAATTAACTGTGGTTTATCACATCTTTGGGAAGCTGAGTTCAATGTCCCCTGCCACACACAGGCCTGATTTCTGCCACACCTTTTCTCAATCAATAAATCACTTAAATAGGATGTGCCTGACAAAGTGAAGCAGACCAAAAGATCTTCAAAAGCTTGACATCATGCTGCAATCCTAACAAATTCAGGAACAAATGAGAAACACAGTAATTGAAATCTATCAGTTTAGAAAAGGTTAAAAAGCAATTTTTAAAGCTTTAGGACTCCAGCGAACCACAGTGAGGACCATTATCCACAAATGGCGAAAACATGGAACAGTGGTGAACCTTCCCAGGAGTGGCCGGCCGACCAAAAATCCCCCAAGAGCGCAGTGATGACTCTTCCAAGAGGTCACAAAAGACCCCACAACAACATCCAAAGAACTGCAGACCTCACTTGCGTCAGTTAAGGTCACAGTTCATGACTCCACCATAAGAAAAGAGATTGGGCAAAAATGGTATACATGGCAGAGTTCCAAGTCGAAAACCATTGCTGAGCAAAAAGAACAACAAGGCTTGTCTCAGTTTTGCCAGAAAACATCTTGATGATCACCAAGACTTTGGGGAGAATACTCTGTGGTCTGACGAGACAAAAGTTGAACTTTTTGGAAGGTGTATGTCCCATTACATCTGGCGTAGAAGTAACACAGCATTTCAGAAAAGGAACATCATACCAACTGTAAAATATGGTGGTGGTAATGTGATGGTCTGGAGCTGTTTTGCTGCTTCAGGACCTGGAAGACTTGCTTTGGTAAATGGAATCATGAATTCTGCTGTCTACCAAAAAATCCTGAAGGAGAATGTCCGGCCATCTGTTTATGACCTCAAACTGAAGCACAATTGGGTTATGCAGCAGTACAATGACCCAAAACACACCAGCAAGTCCACCTCTGAATGACTTAAAAAAACAAAATTAAGACTTTGGAGTGGCCTAGTCAAAGTCCTGACCTTAATCCGATTGAGATGCTGTGGCAGGACCTTAAAAAGGCGGTTCATGCTCGGAAACCCTCCAATGTGGCTGAATTACAACAATTTTGTAAAGATGAGTGGGCCAAAATTCCTCCAGAACATTGTAAAAGCCTCATTTCCAGTTATCGCAAACGCTTGATTTCCGTTGTTGCTGCTAAGTTATTAGGTTTAGGGGGCAATAACTTTTTCACACAGGGCTTTGTAGGTTCGGGTTTCTTTTTCCCTTCATAATAAAGACCTTCATTTAAAAACTGCATTTTTGCATTTACTTCTGTTATATTTGTCTAATATTTAAATTTGTTTTGTGATCTGAAACATTTAAATGTGACAAACAAGCAAAAGATTAAGAAATCAGGAAGGGGTCAAACACTTTTCACTACACTGTACACTGAAGACATTTCTATAGAAAAAGTTATCAATGACTGATTTTGGGGTCCATCCTCCAAGACCCACTGTTGCAGCCACTGACCGGTTCCCTTTGAATCATCCATCTATGATGGATGACAACTCCTACATTTCATCAGTCAAAACTAAGCAACTATGGTGTGTGTAAATCTATGTATGGGTAAATCTGTTGCATTGTTGCCAATATAAGACTGTCTCTGACTGTCCATGTGATTGGTAATGACTCCATAGCCCTTCCTGAATGCCTGTGGGACAGGTTTCTTGGATTCATAGCTCCTGCCAACCTAGATGCGGACTAATGATTTTGGCAATGATTGATTCTATAGTAAGCACCTTATCTGCCTACATCACCTCAATACCTTCTTTTAGTTCCAGTCAAAGGTTCTTGAAGGCAATATATTTCTGATAGCTGAATGAATCACCAAAGGATATACCATGCAAAAGTGATATTCAGAAATAAAATCTGTCAAAGCCAGACATGCGTGAGTCATCAAGCACTCCACAAGGTTGTGTTTGGGGTCAGAAATATCACACATCAGAGGAGGTATTCAATTCTGTGATGTGCATAGCATTTTTCACTCACATATATTTGTATTATAAAACACAGAATAAACTCCTAAGAATCCAGCCTTGGATTTTCACATGCTGATGATCTACAAGCTAATGCAACTATGCCATTTAGTACACAGCTTTAACTATACACACTCAAAACAGTTTTCATCCATCGCCACGATGGACCAAAGTTTGGGTATTTGTCACAAGGAACAAAGACAAAAAAATGGCACAGCATTCATACTTCATTATCTTTAAGCCGAAAGCCATGTCCATCTGAAGGGATGAATAAGCGTAGAAGTTTGCGGGTAATACCTCAGTGTTCTTGCAATCTCATCTGCTCATTTGAGGACACAGGGGGCATGACTGTTGTGTGTGTGTGACTCATGGTGGGATCCTAACCCCTATGTAGTATCAGTATAATTAGTTGACAAACTCCTATCTGAGCACTGCTATTGCTAATATCCAGAGAGGATATTATTTCCCTTTCTCCCACACAGACAGAAGGTTTATTCAGATTAGGAAACTGGCATTCTGACAATTTATATCACTGACTTCAGTGGTTGTTATAGAATTATATAATGTTATAAAAATATCACAGGTTTCCAAGAGCCATGGGTGATGCTACCAAATCTGCTATTCGCCATAATATCACTTATATATGAGATCAACACTAGGAAAAAATATTCACTTATGAAAAAATGCATTGAAAGCAAACAATGTGATAAGCTTAGATAGCGCAAATTAAAAAAAATAATAATTACACACACCTTGACAATTAGGAGTGTAACCTCCACCATAGAAGGAGCTATAGGGGCCCGAGGTATCAGGGGGTCAGGCTGCCTGACCAAAGTAGAGGATGCGCAGCTCAGTACTTACATTAAATGAGCACATCCTCCAAAATGCTGAGCTTCCAAAAACGTTACCCCAAGTCATCAGGGCGATATGATATGCTGGCTGAGTCACCAAAATCTATTGGAAAACACCCATTCCTTTTGATTTGCTGCTCCAGTCATGTGACATCTGCATAAATGTCTTTAAAGTCCCATGCATACACTTGCAGGGTCTGGGCTCAGAACACCACTGTCATGTGTAGGGAGACGGTAGAGGCGGAGGTGTATAAATTGGGGTGATGTTAATATGGTGTAATGATGATGCTGGCACAGGTGATGGGTTCTCACTAGTGATGATCGAGTGTGTTCTATTAACCCCTTCGGCGAGCACACTCGGGTGCTCGCCAAGTATTTTGGCATGCTCGGCATTTCTTTTAATGTCGCCGCGCTTGCAAGTGTCATGGCTGTTTGACAGCTGTGACACATGCGGAGATTGCCTGCCTGTCATGAATCTATGCATGTGTCACAGTTGTCAAACAGCCGTGACACTTGCAGGCACGGCGACATTAAAAGAATTGCTGAGCACGCCAAAATACTCAGTGAGCACCCGAGCGTGCTCGCCGAAGGGGTTAATAGAACACGCTTAATCATCACTAGTCCTCACCATCACTTGCTGGTTCCAGAAGTATTTATCAATCATGGCAATTTCACTTAGACGTTGTGTTAGTGCAGACTCCTGTATCTAGGTGTTTTACTAAATGACTAGGCTATCACTGTCCCCCCATTCCCTCCTCCCCCATAACCTGATCACAGATGGCAGATGAAGACCTAATAGTGGACTCCAGGCCACCAACCTATAGATGTTAGTTTTACATACGAAAGACCAGGGGATCATCAGTAATTGTAAGCCAAAGCTAGGAGTGGTTAAAAGATGTAGAAAAGGTGCAAAATGTTTCTAATATAGCTTTTCTCTGTTTACAAGCCAGTTTCCACTTACAAATTCAGATGTATTAAAATACTGTAATGTGTATGTGTCATGCTCAAGGAAAGGGGGCCCATTCAAAAGTCTGCTATGGTGCCCAACTTTTTCTGGTTAAGCCGACACAGGCTTGACCAGCATATCCATATAGTCATCAATCACCCTGAGTGATGCTGATGCCTGTTACATTAGAATCTTCTGCTCATACAATAATGCATTTATATTATGGAGAAAAATGAAATCATGGCGACAAATTGACAACCAAAAGACCTTGTGGCGGATACAAAGGCCTTAAATCAATGCAGGTCCAGTGCAGGTTAGGCTCTGCTTACATCTGTATTTGAGACTGTTTAAAGGCTCCATTGCAGATTCTGTCATGTTTGTTGGGGAAGAAAAACACAGCACTCTGAACTATTCTTTCAATAACATAACAGACACCATGATAGAAATCCAATGGACGGCATTATAGTTAATGTGGTCTGTCTGTCATGTGATGGATCCTGTACTGCCATCAATTCCGTTGTTCTGCTGATATAATGGAACAGAAAAACAGAGCTGACCAATGTAGATGTGCATAAAGCCTTGCCTCATACATAGCTAGACATCTGAAATAGTAGTTATTCAAAATGAACATTGAAGTTGAAGTCTGGCGCCACTCACATCAGCATTGGGTGGTGAGCAGCATTGACTGCGTCGCATCTGCAGGATCGGCAGGCATTGTGCACCTGTCCTATTCGTTAGATAAATGCCCATCATGTATGCAACGTTACAGCCCGATATACTTGGGTTTTCATCAATCTTGTGAAACGTTGAGCACATGGGTGACTAATATCACCTTTTCTTCACTGAATTTAGCCTAAAGCGATGCATTCTTTTTGATAGACAGGTTGACAGACAGACAATTAACATTTATATAATAAATACAGACAGATATAGTCTCATAGTAATTTGTGAAGCAATCTTGTCCTCAGTGGGTTCATATCATATTACTGCACGCTAATGGATTCTGCTACTGGCTATTGTTGAGTAATATAAGATGCTAGAAAGGAAATTGCCCCTTTACTGCAAATGGTAATCACAACAATTATTCCACTATGGCGGAGGGTTATTGCTGTGACTGCCTCACAAGGAAAGAGCCATATGAACATCGGCAGAAGGAAAGTTTAATATTAACCAAGCGACCTAATGTTACTGCATGATATTGTTTCCCTGGATGCATTTAACACTCCCTGTATTTATAGTCTCACAGGCAAGAAAGCTGAAGCTCCAACTGTTCAATTTCACATTCCCTTTGTAATTACTGCACACTAACCTGGGTCAGATGAATCTACTAATCCTTTTCTTCTCACCTTGGGATGAATGAGAATAGATTAGTGATGACAGGGGGAAAACCCAAGCATTTCTTAGGGAGAGATAATTCACATCTCTTAGCAAATGGTGAGCACAGAAGTTGCGTCACAATCCATTAGCTGAACAAAAGCAGATAGGCATTGTAAAGATGGGCCTATTCATTAAGCTATCTGCTTCACTTTTAAAATTATAATGTTTCAATCTTTCATTGATAGCAACAGAACATTCTTATCTCTTGCACTACAAATCAATCTGAAACCAAGTGCATTGCAAGCAATATCCAGCTCCGAATCACCACCATGTGTAAATAGTGATTCAAGCATTCAGCGAGAAGATCATGGGGGCAGCACATGGCTTTTAGATAGACCTTAGTATGAGAAAAAGACTTGTAGTCACGCTTGTGATTTATGGAAAAATTAGAATCTACCAAAGCAAGAGGAAAACAAGACACCATCGCCACAAATGTTCTGGGCATCTTTATTACAGAAGGACATATGGTTCCTTGTTTTGATGGTCCTTCTATATCATGAGCCTCTCTAAGTTTGATGGAAGAAGAACTGCATTATAAGGAAAGCTTTATATTTGGTCCTTACTCTTTTAAGAACAATAAACATCCCAGATTATACCACTGTAAAGGAATAGATATTGTATTTATTAGTGATGGTGATTCCTATTGTTAGAAGGAAAAACATAAAAGTGCATGTTTTTTTTCCCAAAAACGTATGCTTCTTTAAGATATTAGAAGGCTTAAAAGTTTAGCCACAATTTTTATTTTTTCATCAGAATTTATTAAAATATTTTTTTTAGGGACCATTTCACTTTTAAAGTGACTTTGAGAGTCAAATATTTTAGAAAACACCCAAACAAGACATTTTAAAAACTGAACCCCTCAAATTTCATTTCCATTTAGGAAGCAACCAAGCTCATCAATGTTGGCCTGGTAAACTAGGGTGCCTGTCCCTGTGGGGTGCACCTATATAGTGGGCAGTCTGATTCATCTAATAGTATGTAAGTGTGGCGCCCCTGAGGGTTCGGTCGCCACAGAGGTATTGCATCTCGCCCAGAGGTGTGGTATCTCACTCTCAGGTAAGGAAGGAGTATGGCTCAGGACCCTAACACTAAATCCACTACACCACATTTCCGGGGGACAGGGCGATAATGCTCCTACGAGAGAGCACAAGTGTCCCTGATCCCTGGCTGGAGTGGGGAGGAACCACTTAGAGAGGGGGAACTAAGTAGTGGATGGGTGGAGGACATAGATCCTGGGAGCACAGGAGTAGGAGGTATAAAAGTAAGGAACCATCTTAGGTCAGTGAGTCAGAGGAGGAGAGGTGACAGGAGCAGAGGCTCTGCACGAGCTCTGCTCCAGAGGCGGGCCTAGTTAGGAGGCCTGAGCCTGGAGGAGAAAGGAGGAAAAGGGGAGCAGGAGAGGCTCCAGGACGAGAGGAGGAAGGACCCCAGGGGTATGGGCTATGCAGCAAGCCACCCGTACGCCCGCCGCTGCCAGGAGGTAGGGGGGTCAGGCCAAGAAGGGGAACCGGGTCCCCCAATAAGCAGAGACTACAGGGCTCAACTGGGAACCGGAGGCTGCAGCACTTCAAGTACAGCAAGCCGTCCACACCAGCCACCAGGAAAGAAGCCACATAGGGCCAGGGGACGGAACACACGTCACCCGCCAAGGCCCGAGGACATTGGACAGAGGTGCCCATAGGCGGATTATAATGAGGTCAATCCGGGCTACCGCCCGGGGCCCGGGACTGCCATGATAATCCGCATTGGAAATTTCCGCAGCATGTGCACAGCTCATGCGGATTATCATTGGAGACCATGGGGCATGTATTACCAAGCGTTTTTTCAGCATTTTCGCTGACGAAATTCCGTGGCAAAGAAACGCTTGAAAAATGCACAGTGGGCACGCAGCCTATGCGTGTATGTATTTGTCTTTGTATATGTCTGTATATGTTTGTTTGTGTGTGTGCGGCCTCCTGCTGTATCTGGGGGGGGCGGGGCGCCGTGCGGCCTCTGGCTGTATCTGTGGGGGGCGCTGTGCGGCCTCCGGCTGTATCTGTGGGGGGCGCCGTGCGGCCTCTGGCTGTATCTGGGGGGGGGGGCGCCGTGCGGCCTCCTGCTGTATCTGGGGGGGGGGGGGCGCCGTGCGGCCTCCTGCTGTATCTAGGGGGGGTCGCCGTGCGGCCTCCTGCTGTATCTGGGGGGGGGGTGCCGTGCGGCCTCCTGCTGTATCTGGGGGGGGCGCCGTGCGGCCTCCTGCTGTATCTGGGGGGGCGCCGTGCGGCCTCCTGCTGTATCTGGGGGGGCGCCGTGTGGCCTCCGGCTGCATCTGGGGGGGCGCCGTGCGGCCTCCTGCTGTGTATAGGAGGATTATGTGAAAGCTCATATTATACAGTATGAGACTCTACATACATAGGGGGATGTCAGCATACTTAATTGTGCTCAATATTAAGTCATACAATTAATATAAAAAAATAATTATAATTAATATATTAATATTGTGCAGAATTAATTTCACATGAACTATCACATGATCTATCAAAGGGGGATCATGTGACAAGTCATGTGATACATCAGGTGTGTGTGTGTGTGTGTGTGTATGTGGGGGGGGGGGCCCATGCCGTCTAAACTGCCCGGGGCCCTTGCTACTCTTAATCCACCCCTGGAGGTGCCGCTAGGTGTGAGGTACAAGGAGAGAGGCCAGAGAGGACACATAGAAGGGGGGTCCTGAAAAGTACTCCAGAGATACCTGAGGGTCGACCGAGCCCCTTACTGCGTGAGCACAGGACGCCGTGGGCTCTTACACTGGCCCCGTAAGTGGAACTGCTTAAACCGTGAGTAAAGGATCTGGGACTGCATCATCTGGACTCTGTGATCATTCTTGCACCGCAACACATTGCACCATCACCACCATCATCCACTCACGCTGCCCTGAAGCTACACTCCACCTATGGGGAGTCACATCATCTTGCTGCACATACCACCAGCTTCAGCGGACTGCCCCGCAGTGGCGGTTACCAATAACCGCAATCCACAGGTGGCGTAGTGGGACATTGATATTAGTGCACATAAACTACCCCTGGTTTGACCGCCCTGGGTCACGGACCGGGTCACCGCCACGGTGACTACAACCCCCAGCATCTACAAGGCCCGGCTCTGGGTATCCCCACGGCCCAGGGGGTGCGTCAACTTTGGCGTAGTCAGCAGGATACGTAACCCACCTGTTACCATCGGGTATTGTGTGCCTAAGAGACTGTGTTTTCTACTGAATGTGGCGCCCACCCCTGAAGAACGGGCGCCATTATGTGCCAGCCAAACAACAACCAAAGGTAACCTCCCATCGTGGGCCAGGTCCCAGAATGGCGCCAAAAGCGGGGCCCGCCCCAACCAGCAGTGATCATGTATGTGGATGTGTCCATCGACGTGGGGGGGCTTCCCTTGGAGGTGACCGACAGCAGACTGCCCTTGAACCGTCCCCGAAAGGGGAGGGGAGGCAAGAAAACTGGGAGACAGGGTGTGGTCTGGACCAGTCGAGGCAGGCCGCACCCGGGAAAGGAGATGGACCGTGGCAGCTCCGGAGACCCTGCCAGCGACATGCTGCCGGCCGAAGTGCCTTATACCCTGGAGGAGCTGGTGGCCAATCTCCCCCCGGGAGGATACTGAATTCCTCTGCGCCGGCATGGAAGATCTGGGCCGGAGGATGGCCCATCGTGGACTGGAAGAGGGAGATGGAGCAAAGGATGGCGGCCCGGCAGCCAGCGACGCTGCCCAGCACCGGCGGCGCCCCAGCCTCCGAGGACCGGGATCGAGGTCAGGAGACGGCGCCTGACGCAGGAGCGGCCGCAGGAGCAGGTAGGAGAAGTTCTCCTGTGCCGGACGCTGTAAGCGTCGACCTGCTCCTGGGCCCCCTGGTGGAGTCGCAGATCCCGGGTGCCACCGAAGCTGTCCCATTCCCGACGCCAGAGCCAGGCCCTTTAAACCAGGGTGAGACCGCCAGGACACCTGGACAGAGGTGCCGCTAGGTGTGAGGTACAAGGAGAGAGGTCAGAGAGGACACATAGAAGGGGGGTCCTGAAAAGTACTCCAGAGATACCCGAGGGTCGACCGAGCCCCTTACTGCGTGAGCACAGGACGCCGTGGGCTCTTACACTGGCCCTGTAAGTGGAACTGCTTAAACCGTGAGTAAAGGATCTGGGACTGCATCATCTGGACTCTGTGATCATTCTTGCACCGCGACACATTGCACCATCACCACCATCATCCACTCACGCTGCCCTGAAGCTACACTCCACCTGTGGGGAGTCACATCACCTTGCTGCACATACCACCAGCTTCAGCGGACTGCCCCGCAGTGGCGGTTACCAATAACCGCAATCCACAGGTGGCGTAGTCGGACATTGATATTCGTGCACATAAACTACCCCTGGTTTGACCGCCCTGGGTCACGGACCGGGTCACCGCCACGGTGACTACAACACCCAGCATCTACAAGGCCCGGCTCCGGGTATCCCCACGGCCCAGGGGGCGCGTCATAAGCAAGACACAGTGCATTACATCTGTGTGATTGGCGCCCTATAGCAGCCTTATCCGTGTGCAATTTTAATACTAGGTGACGACCACCCGCTCCATGGATGGTAGGTGAGTGAGAGGTTGTTTCATCAGTATTTTGCACCTTTGTTGCCCCCGCCTTTATCATGGGGCTGCTGCATCCTGTACTGCATCAGAATTGTAACCTGTGTCGGTAAATACAGCTGCCTTTTTTCTGCCATATTTTTTAACATTATTACGCACAGTGATTATGATTACCTGTAATTATGATGATCTATGCAATTTGGATCAGGCTGCATGATAGATTATTATTTACATCACAGGACTGGTGGCATATCTGTATTTATGTAGTATGAGGTTTGGGTATATGAGTTTATTATGACCATACACTTGTTGTACTATGATCAATAGTGTACTTTTAATTGCTTTTGTGTTTCATTAATGTAATAAAATTCTTATTGTTTTAGAGAATCCTCACAGTTTTTACGCATTCTCATTTAATTGGCTTTAATGTTACCTGTATGGGTTAAATAATTTTATATTTTGATAGCATGGACTCTTAAAGACCCTGTGATACTGAATATACTTATATTTGTATTGACTTATTTTTAAATGAGAAAAAGGTGGTAAATCAAGCTGTTATGTTTTGTTTCTTTTAACTTTTTATTTGGTTTTCACTTTATTTTTTAGTCCCCCCGCCCCCAATGGGACTTGAACCTGGAATACTTCAGTGATGTAAGACATAGCACAGATAAATAATATGCTATGAAACCTAGCCTATTGCTGAGCTTCACACGTACATCAAGATGTGGACAATGTGGGCCTTTAGTAGTTTGCTATAGCAACCCATCTGCACCCTGTGACTGAAAGTGGCATTTAAGTGGTTAAACAGCAACGATTGGAGCACTCTTCAAAAGCTGCTGTTAGAAACAGATTTCAGCTGTATAAGTTTGCACCTGTTCTGTAAGGGCTCATACAGACATCCAAGCATCTCGGTCCCAAGGTGGATTGCAATGCACAGACTGGCTGGGGGGTCACCCAATCCAAACATGACAGCCTCATAAAAATACAGTCATCGCCGAAAGTGTTGGAACCCTTAAAATTGTTCCTAAAAATGAAGTATTTCTCCCAGAAAAATGTTACACATTTTGTCACATGTTTATTTCCTTTTGTGTGCATTGGTACAACACAAAAAATCAGAGACAAAAAGGCATGTTGGAAATAATTTAACACAAAACACCAAAAATGGGCCGAACAAAATAGTTGGCACCCTTAATATTTGGTTGCACACCTTTTGGAATAAATAACTGCAATCAATCGCTTCCTATTACCATCAACAAGGTTCTTACACCTCTCAACTGGAATTTTGGACCACTCTTCTTTTGCAAACTGCTCCAGGTCTCTCATATTTGAAGGGTGTCTTCTCCCATCAGCAATATTAAGATCTCTTCACCGTTGTTCAATGGGATTTAGTCCAGACTCCTTTCTGGCTACTTGAGAACTCTCCAATGTTTTGTTTCAATCTGTTTCTGGTTGCTTCTTGAAGTATGTTTGGGGTCATTGCCCTGCTGGAAGACTCATGATCTGGGATGCAAGCCCAGCTTTCTGACACTGGGCATTACATTGCAATCAAAAATCCTTTGGTGATCTTCAGATTTCATGATGCCTTGCACACAGTCAAGGCACCGAGTGCCAAAGATGGTAAAACAGTCCCAAAGCATCTTTGAACCTCCACCATATTTGACTGTAGGTACTGTGTTCTTTTCTCAATCCGCTTTTGGTAAACAGAAGAATGATGTGTTTTAACAAAACGTTCTATCTTGGTCTCATCTGTCCATGAGACACTTTCCCAGAAGGATTTTGGATTACTAATGTACATTTTGGCAAACTGCCTATTTTTGGGGTTTTGTGTGAAAGTATGTCCAATTTGCCTTTTTTTCTGTTTTTTTTTTCTGTTTTTTTTTTGTACCAATACACACAAAGGAAATAAATATGTATATAACCAAACATGTAATTACAATAATTTTCTGAGAGAAATACTTCATTTTCTGTAACAATTTCAAGAGTGCCCACACTTTCGGCCATGACTGTATATCAAGCTGTCATGCTCTGGATGGGAGACGCGCGGACAGCGTGTGCATTGCAGTCAGTGATCGTGCCGAGATCCATGGATATCAGCATGAGCTTTATGGGATGGGCTCAGCTTCTGAGCTTGTTCTGACGCGCCCCCTGGGCCGTGGGGTACTCGGTGCCGGGCCGGTCGTTGCTATGGGAGATGTCACAGTGGCGGTGACCCGTTCCGTGACTCAGGGCGGTCATTAAAAAGGGGATTATTTACGGGGATTATAGTTTTTGTAGAATGTTCGTGACGCCACCTGTGGTATGTGTCTAAAGGGAGCCGCTGCGGAGCAGGTCCTCTGGAGCTGATGTTAGTGCAGCAAAGCTGGTGTGGCTCTCCACAGGTAGAGCTTAGCCCCAGGGCAGTGTAGATGTTATAGAAGATATAGGTAACGCTGGGCGTTGTAGTGCAGGGGTGATGGCGCAGATAATAATCACAGAGACAGTGGGGTGCAGTCTTCCGAGCCCACTCACAGTTGTTAAGTTGCTCAGGTTACAGGTTCCGGACAACAACCTCCCACGTCGTGCAGCGTTCACCAGGCAGGGGCTCAGCAATCCCTCAGGTAATTCAAGAGTGCCTGACAGGACCCCTTTCTATGTGCCTTCCCCAGTCGTCTTCCTGCGCTGGCTCTCGCCCTCCTGCCCTGCGCCTCGCAATCAGTGTCCCAATCCGGTAGCCTCGGGTCTTGTCGAGCGACCTGCAGTCCCCTGGACCCTCTGTGGCCACCTTTTCAGTGATATAATTGCGGATGTGGCCACTGCACCTTGCAAGTACAGCAGCCTCCGGTTCCTAGCTGAGCCTTGTACAGTGGTGGCCAAAAGTATTGGCACCTCTGCAATTCTGTCAGATAATACTCAGTTTCTTCCTGAAAATGATTGCAATCACAAATTCTTTGGTATTATTATCTTCATTTAATTTGTCTTCAATGAAAAAACACAAAAAGAATTGTCCTAAAGCCAAATTGGATATAATTCCACACCAAACCTAAAAAATGGGGTGGACAAAAGTATTGGCACTGTTGGAAAATCATGTGATGCTTCTCTAATTCGTGTAATTAACAGCACCTGTAACTTACCTGTGGCACCTAACAGGTGTTGGCAATAACTAAATCACACTTGCAGCCAGTTAACATGGATTAAAGTTGACTCAACCTCTGTCCTGTGTCCTTGTGTGTACCACATTGAGCATGGAGAAAAGAAAGAAGACCAAAGAACTGTCTGAGGACTTGAGAAACCAAATTGTGAGGAAGCATGAGCAATCTCAAGGCTACAAGTCCATCTCCAAAGACCTGAATGTTCCTGTGTCTTCCGTGCGCAGTGTCATCAAGAAGTTTAAAGCCCATGGCATTGTGGCTAACCTCCCTAGATGTGGACGGAAAAGAAAAATTGACGAGAGATTTCAACACAAGATTGTGCGGATGGTGGATAAAGAACCTCGACTAACATCCAAACAAGTTCAAGCTGCCCTGCAGTCCGAGGGTACAACAGTGTCAACCCGTACTATCCGTCGGCGTCTGAATGAAAAGGGACTGTATGGTAGGATACCCAGGAAGACCCCACTTCTTACCCCAAGACATAAAAAAGCCAGGCTGGAGTTTGCCAAAACTTACCTGAAAAAGCCTAAAACGTTTTGGAAGAATGTTCTCTGTTCAGATGAGACAAAAGTAGAGCTTTTTGGGGAAAAGCATCAACATAGAGTGTACAGGAAAAAAAAAGAGGCATTCAAAGAAAAGAACACGGTCCCTACAGTCAAACATGGCGGAGGTTCCCTGATGTTTTGGGGTTGCTTTGCTGCCTCTGGCACTGGACTGCTTGACCGTGTGCATGGCATTATGAAGTCTGAAGACTACCAACAAATTTTGCAGCATAATGTAGGGCCCAGTGTGAGAAAGCTGGGTCTCCCTCAGAGGTCATGGGTCTTCCAGCAGGACAATGACCCAAAACACACTTCCAAAAGCACTATAAAATGGTTTGAGAGAAAGCACTGGAGACTTCTAAGGTGGCCAGCAATGAGTCCAGACCTGAATCCCATAGAACACCTGTGGAGAGATCTCAAAATGGCAGTTTGGAGAAGGCACCCTTCAAATATCAGGGACCTGGAGCAGTTTGCCAAAGAAGAATAGTCTACAATTCCCGCAGAGCATTGTAAGAAACTCATTGATGGTTACCGGAAGCGGTTGTTCGCAGTTATTTTGGCTAAAGGTTGTGCAACCAAGTATTAGGCTGAGGGTGCAAATACTTTTGTCTGACCCATTTTTGGAGTTTTGTGTGAAATGATCTTCATTCTCTTTTGTGTTTTTTCCTTGCAAGCAAATTAAATGAAGATAATAATACCAAAGAATTTGTGATTGCAATCATTTTCAGGAAGAAACTGAGTATTATCAGACAGAATTGCAGGGGTGCCAATACTTTTGGCCACCACTGTAGTTTTCCACTAGTTTAGGGGCCAGTCCCCTCTGCGGCTCGATCCCTCCACCGCCTGGCAGATTCGTGCGTACGGGTGGCCTACAGCACTTCCCGTACCCCTGGGATCACTTCTGTTCCTGGAGCCTTTCTCCTACTCCTTCTCCTCTCTCAGTCCTGGGCCTCTCAGGCTAGGCCCGCCTCCCGAGCAGAGCTCCTGTAGAGCCCCTGCTTCTCACACTCTCCTCCTCTGACTGATCTGTCTTTCCAAGATGGTTCCCTCTTTTATACACCTCCTCTTCAAGTGCTCCCCTGATCTACGTTCTCGATCCATACCCACTACATGGCTCCCCCTCACTTGGTTCCCCTCCACTCCAGCCAGGTACCAGGGACTGTGCTCTCCCTTAGGAGCAATCTCGCCCAGCCCTACTGAAGTGGACGTGTTGGATGCAGGCGTTAGGGTCCCGGGCAGCACTCTATTCTTACCGGATAGTGAGATACCACACCTCTGGGTGAGATGCAGTACCTCTGTGGCGACTGAACCCTCAGGGGCGCCACAGTTCCATACACCATAAGATCAACTACTAAATCCAGGGAAGTGAAGGTGTTAAGAATCACAGGATGAACCTAGGTTAAAGCTTCCCTGGTGGTCTTGCACGTGTAGGAGTTAATGTCCCAAAATTGTATATAACATTTTTCACAAGACCATATTTCAGGGTAGCGCTATAGCAACAGTAAGAATGGTGGTATGATACACCATGTCATGTACTTACACACTTAAATAAACAATGCTGGCATCTGCTCCCCATTAGTGTGGGTTTGGGGACAGCTGCTGATACTTCCCCTCATGCTGGTAGCACTAACCACTGCTAACTCCTTTCCATTGTGTAGATCAGACAGATCAGGAAAAGTATGGTGGAGATGCCGTAGCCTGCTCTTGGCTCCATCCTGGAAAGTGTGGTTACCTGGCTCCAGGATGAAGAGTTGCGGATTATCGATGAAGTGGTAAAAAGAGCTTCCACCATCCATTAAATGCAAAAGTTAAGGCTTTATCAAATCCACTTAGAATCCAGAAAACAGGAATAAACAAGATTTCAGACACGAAGCAGTAGTATATGGTAATTAGAGGCAGCTCTACAGAGGCGCCCATTAGAAGAGCATTTTAATGATCAGGCAGGCTGCTTTATGATCTTCAAGAAAGCAGTCAGTAGGGTCTGGTGCTGTCAGGTTCTCCTGACTGCAGGCTATAAGATTCAGACACATTTTAGAAATAATTTTTCACTGCTAAAAAGCAAGCCTTAAATTCTAAAAATGTACAATGTTATGTGTATAGAAAATATGTAAAAGCTGTGCATTACTGTTAAAATGTATTGCAGTACAATGAGTGACGCAGCTGCAATTGCCTATCATAATATATACTGACACGTGGCAGCATATATTTCTGAACATTGGTACGGTACAGTATAATTAAGGTCTACATTTGGTTTTTTTTAGATATCCTGAAAAACAGGGATATAATAAGCTTAACCCCTTAGGGTGCTTTCACATTGCGCTTTTCTCCCATCAGGGCTTGTGTCCGAACACCCTACGCAAAACGGGATTGGGAAGTATGTGCTGATGGGTCCATAGACTATAATGGTGCCGGCAGAGTGAACGTGAGGACACTCAGCCATAGCAGGTCTCTTCAGATGTACACACATAAAAAATACCTGAAAATCACCTGGAGCGGAGCAGTGAAGACTAAGGGCTCCGCTGGACTAGTCTGATCTCTCCCTTTGATCCCAAACAGGATCTTAAAACTACGCTGAAGCGTTTCAGAGAAAAGCACACTAGCCTGCAATTGTGCAGCCAGGCTCTGATTCATGCTGCCCACGTTTTGAGCAACATGAATAAACTGGAAGGTTCCCCTTAATGTGTAGTATTAGGCCTTACGTACTGGACATGTTACACTGAGACATCACAGGGGCACACAGACTACAATAGAACAATAGAAAGCAGAGCAGATAGTAGTGCAGAGCTGTTGGCCTCTAAATCAGGGTTCCCCAACTCCAGTCCTCAAGGCCCACCAACAGGTCATGTTTTCAGGATTTCCTTAGTATTACACAGGTGATAATTCCATCACCTGCACAGGCAATAATTCCATCACCTGTGCAATACTAAGGAAATCCTGAAAACATGACCTGTTGGTGGGCCTTGAGGACTGGAGTTGGGGAACCCTGCTCTAAATGATCTAAAAAAGATCCCTACATGATGGAATAAATGAGGTCCCAACTAGGTTTAGGAGAATAACAAGCTGAGTGCCAAAAGTGCACTGTCATATTTTTTCACGACAACCAATACAAGTGTTGATTCACAAAGCGAATGCTGACAAAATGTATCAAAATATATATTTACTGAATAGAGCATCCAGTGAGAAAGAGGATTGCGCTTTTTCAAGCACCATCTATTTGTCACCAAACCACAGACTGTTGCAGTACAACAAGAACAGCGCTCTAGGGAAGAAAGTAACATAATCACATTCACCCAAGGTCTTCTGACCTCCCATGGGTGTGATTTGCTTCCAATAAGCACATTTTCCTGGCTGTCTCACGCCTAATGCAAAGGTTTGGTTTATTTCAAAATCAGTGCCTAAGGGAGCACAAATAATCTGTAAGAATTATCCCTAGAAACTTGCTAGAATGTATTCAATCATTTCCTTTATTCACTGCCTCAAAGGGAACATTAAATTGGGTAAATATTTACATTAGTTTGTACCCTGTTAAATCATTCCACAATCGCTACAAAAAACACCGATAGAAAGGTTTAAGTAAACTACTTATGATTTTCTCTTATTTTTTTTTTTAAATCAGGCAAATGCACAATATATGAATCAAGTCCAAAGGATTGTCCAGTGAAAAGAAGTCATCATTTATCCACATGAAAGTGGTAACTTCTAGATCCATCTAAAGGCCCCGTCACACTAAGCGACGCTACAGCGATCCCGACAAAGATACGACCTGTCAGGGATCGTTGCTGCGTCGCTATGTGGTTGCTGGTGAGATGTCAAACAGTCAGATCTTCCCAACGACGCAGCAACGATGCGGCGACCCGTAACGATCTGTATAACGATGCAACGCAAATGCACGCCTATGTGTTTCTGTGTCTGAGTCGTCAACAAGGTCGTTGGTAAGGTGTCAAACACACCGATGCATGCTACCCAGCAGGGCCTCAACGATCAAAGAAATGTCCAGACCATTCTGACACGACCAGCGATCTCACAGCAGAGGCCGGGTCGCTGCTAAGTGTCAAACGTAGCGAGATCGCTACTGAGGTCGCTGTTGCATCACAAAACTTGTGACTCAGCAGCGATCTCGCTAGCGATCTCGCTTAGTGTGACGGGGGCTTTAGACGACTGCAGGTACCCTGACTGATTGGCAGAACTGGGCACTTTTAATATTAGAATACTAGAAAAGAGCAGCAAGGTGGATTCTCGACCAATGCTCTAATTCATTCTCTTTTCACTGGACAACCCCTTTAAAGGGAACCTGTCAGCAGGAATATCCATGTTAAACTAAAGGTATGGGCGGAATGGCGCTGTCCTACTGATTTAATACATACTGTGGTTGATTGGCTACACATAGAGGTAGACACAGGAACACTGTCTCTTTAAATTTTCCACTGGCGTTATTAAACATGCTGCATAAAACCAGGGCAACATTAGCAAAACAAACATGGCCTTCCCGGCCTAACAGGAAAAACAACACATAACGTATGGCACCATCCTTGTTGCTACGTGAAAACGCCTGCTTCAGGAACAAATAACACAATGTTTAGCTTTCCTTCACATTACAGTACAGCTCCAGAACTTGTACCTCCAGGCCCACCCTACAACAAATGCTCTAGAAGACTGAGTATTTATCCTCTGGACTCCTCCCACTCTGCAGAGGTTTAATCACCCTAGCACTAAACATGGCTGATTAACCCCTCTGAACACTTTGTGTGCTGTAGCATTTTCCTATATTTATATTACTGGAGCTAATAATCTCAGTGCTACATATCTCCCCTCCAGTACTTTGCCGTGACTTTGTCACAATACCTTTAGTGTAAAAATCTGCAGCCTGGTTTTCGTTAAATTGTCATGATAAATTTCGGTTTCCTCATCTCTTTGTGCTTCGGGGCGAGACTTATGGGCGGGACTGTATATAGGGTCTTCGGCTCAGAGGGCTCAGCCACTGCCCCTCCGCTGCCTCTGCTGTATTCATCATCTTCGGCATTTAAATTTTGGGTTAGCGCCATCCTAGCTGTGGGCAACGCTCTCGCAGATTCAGCTCGTGACGGTCTTTTTGAAAATGGCGCTGGCGCATATCGACCTCCGGCGGTTTTCAGTAAAATGGCGCCAGAATGAGATCTCAGGTAAATGACAAGCCGAGATCTCATTCTGCTCATGCGTCACCTAATGTGCCATTTACCTGAAGACCATCGAAGGACCATCTGCGCCGGCGCAATATTCATGAAGACTGTCACCAGCTGAATCTGCAGTGAGCGCCGCCCACATTGAGGATAGTGACAGCCCAAAATTTAAATGATGAATACAACAGAGGCAGCGGAGGGGCCGTGGCTGAGTCCTCTGAGCCGAAGACCCTACCCACAGTCCCGCCCACAAGTCCCGCCCTGGAGCACGAAGAGATGAGGAAATCAAAATGAATCATGATGGTTTAACGAAAACCAGACTGCAGATTTTTACACTGAAGGTATTACAGTGGGTCCGGAAAGTATTCAGACCCCTTTAAATTTTTCACTCTTTGTTTCATTGCAGCCATTTGGTAAATTCTAAAAAGTTCATTTTTTTTTCTCATTAAAGTACACTCTGCACCCCATCTTGACTGAAAAAAAAAACTGAAATGTAGAAATTTTTGCAAATCTATTAAAAAAGAAAAACTGAAATATCACATGATCATAAGTATTCAGACGCTTTGCTCAGACACTCATATTTAAGTCACATGCTGTCCATTTCCTTGTTTATCCTCCTTGCGATGGTTCTACTCCTTCATTGGAGTCCAGCTGTGTTTAATTAAACTGATAGGACTTGATTTGGAAAGGTACACACCTGTCTATATGAGACCTCACAGTGCATGTCAGACCAAATGAGAATCATGAGCTCAAAGGAACTGCCCAAGGAGCTCAGAGATAGAGTTGTGGCAAGGCACAGATCAACTATCACTGCAGCCCTCCACCAGTTGGGCCTTTATGGCAGAGTGCCCCGACGGAAGCCTCTCCTCAGTACAAGACATATGAAAGCCCGCATAGAGTTTGCTCAAAAACACATGAAGGACTCCCAGACTATGAGAAATAAGATTCTCTGGTCTGATGAGACGAAGATAGAACTTTTTGGTGATAATTTTAAGAGGTATGTATGGAGAAAACAAGGCACTGCTCATCACCTGCCCAATACAATGCCAACAGTGAAACATGGTGGTGGCAGCATCATGCTAGGGGGTATTTTTCAGCTGCAGAGACAGGACGACTGGTTGCAATTGAAGGAAAAATGAATGCGGCCAAGTACAGAGATATCCTGGATGAAAACTGTTACGGGTCCGAGTGGTGGAACCTCTGCGCTTCGGTGCAAGGAGGGACCAGAGGGGCGTAACTAAGTGCCTACTCGGACTGACCCAGGTCACACGGCGGCTTAGTCGACTCCGTGAACCAGGGAGGGACCGGTCAGGTGAACCAGGTGCCACTCTGGAACCGACCTTGTGTGAGATCAGGTGGCTCCCACAGGTCAGATGACAGGAGCTGACCGTTACAGCAGATGAACACGGCAGGAAAGCTGGCTGGTGATCCGGGTAGATAAGCAGGCAGGTACGGCTGACAGCCAGACAGGTGCTCCGGGTAGGCAAGCAGGTGGGTACGGCGGATAGCCAGACAAGTGCTCCGCGTAGGCAAGCAGGCGGGTACGGCAGATAGCCAGACAGGTGCTCCGGGTAGGCAAGCAAGCGGGTACGGCGGATAGCCAGACAGGTGCTCCGGGTAGGCAAGCAGGTGGCCACGGCTGGTAGGACAGGCTGGTGGGCACGGCTGATAGATTGACTGGCGGGCTAGGCGGATAGATTGGCTGGTGGGCACGGCTGACAGACAGACAGACTGGCGGGCATGGCTGACAGGCAGCGGGACCTGAGGGCTGAGGAGACTGTTAGCACACAAAACAACAACCTTGCACAGGCACCTTCATTTTGGAGTAGGTGCCTTATATAGGGGAAGTCCCCCAGTCATTGGCCCGGGACTCTTTAGGACGGTGTGCGCAGCCCCTTTAAGAGGGGCGGGGGGCGCGCGTGCGCCCTAAGCACAGTGTCCGGGAAGCTGCGCGCGGCGCGTGCCACAGTAGCAGCAGAAGGGGAGCAGGAAGACGCCGGACCGGGACCGCGGCGCTAAGGGGAACGGCGTCTCTGCCCGACAGGAGGCAGTGACGCCGATGCTACAAAAACCTCTTCCAGAGTGCTCTGGACCTCAGACTTAGCTGAAGGTTCACCTTCCAACAAGACAATGACCCTAAGCACACAGCTAAAATAACAAAGGAGTGGCTTCAGAACAACTCTGTGACCATTCTCGACTGGCCTAGCCAGAGCCCTGACCTAAACCCAATTGAGCATCTCTGGAGAGACCTAAAAATGGCTGTCCGCCAACGTTCACCATCCAACCTGACAGAACTAGAGAGGATCTGCAAGGAAGAATGGCAGAGGATCCCCAAATCCAAGTGTGAAAAACTTGTTTCATCAATCCCAAGAAAACCAATGGCTGTACTAGCTTAAAAGGGTGCTCCTACTCAATACTGAGCAAAGGTTCTGATTACTTATGACCACTTGATATTTCAGTTTTTCTTTTTCAATACATTTTCAAAAATTTCTACATTTCTGTTTTTTTTCCGTCAAGATGGGGTGCAGAATGTACTTTAATAAGAAAAAAAATTAACTTTTTAGAATTTATCAAATGGCTGCATTGAAACAAAGAGTGAAAAATTTAAAGGGGTCTGAATGCTTTCCGTACCTATTGTAAATCAGTATGACAGCGCCATTCTGCCAATAGCTTTAGTTTAACATGCATATTCCTGCTGACAGGTTCCCTATAAGGAAGAACATGTTCTACATTATCCAACCCAATATATTGGGGCAGCATGGATTACATGATAAATCATTCAATTTGTCCACCATCATCAGTTACAGAGCTTCATCACTGGTAAGTGGATGTTTTCAAATGTGTATTGTATACTTTCTGAAATACAGGAGGAAATGTATGAATAAAAGCATATATGTTAGAAGGAAACCAGAAAAAAGTTAATGTCAACATCACTGACATTCATATGACACCATTTAATTTCCATTGACAGAAAAGTTCTCATGATGTATCAATAGCTTGTAATTTTATCGAGGAATAGAATGGTGAAAAACACAGCAAAAAGAAAACTCTGAATTTAGGCTTAGCATAATACAAAATGGATACAAGTAATCCGAAACTATAGCATGTTGTGTAATAAAGTGAATGAACCAGACCTTGGAAATAATTAAATTACAATAAACAGTGAGGTAGGAAAATTGTATAATACAGTTAATAGGAAAGCAGATGTCAAGTCGGCTAGTTATTCTTTAACCTCTGGCATTGGCAGCGCTGGCCCCTGTAGATAGTATAGCATCCTATATCCTCATGTATGAAAATGTAACCTAAGCCTAAATTAAATTTCACTTCTCTACCTTAGGGCTGAAGCAAGAGGTTAAACACCTACCTAGCATGCTTTCTTGAACAGTCTGAATAATTGATCTTTCTAGGTAATAGAGGTGAGAATAAGGTTATCATAAGATGATCCAATGACGCAATTTCTCAATTCATCATGTTTGTAGGTCAATAGAACCACATACAGAGTCAAAGGTATGATACACTGGTAAATTCTGGCTAGACGGGTTAAGGCATAGATTATAAAAAGTCAGTCTGTGCTTGTGAATGCAACTGTGCTTTCAATGAGCGGTTAAATCCAACGGCAAGATAACTGTAATGATAATAATTCTAGTGCTGCTATGACATTACAGGAGAGATGGAGGTATGATTTGTTATAGCGTTCTACAGTAACATGATATGTGCGTTCGCAGGGTGAACTATTCAACTACTGAACACATATTGATTCAGGTAGTAACTGTATAAGATGTATTTTTTGAACAAGCCAAAGTTTCCATAGCACGTACACTCCAACAGTAAACAGAAAGGAGACGGATTTAAGAAACCTCCATTTCCTGACTGTGATAAAGAAAGACGTATGGCCCCAGGCTTCTGCTTGCATTTCAAATACTGATCTCTGACCCATATGAAATATACAGAACAAATACAGTTTTTATTTGTTTCTTCTTCTTTTTACTGCTATTGGCTCATATGTTACAACCCTGCTCTTTGCCAAGCAACCGGTCTGGTCAATTACTGAAATGTAGGTAACTACAGTGCCTGACAGCAGTAATGTGGCCATACACATTAGACGAACATTCACTGTAAACTTTTGGGGTGGGGCTGTTCTTGTCATCAAGGCTTTGGCAATTAATGCTCTTAATTATTCTGAGTAAAAAATAACAAAACAAAACTAACAATAGTCAGGGAAGATAGGCTCTGTTCACACCTGCCTGTTGCAATTCAGTTTCTCTGTTCTGTTCCTGGAATAGAAAATTGGAATCTATGAGGAGGATGGATCCGGTTCATAACGGATGTAAACGATACTAATGGTGTCTGTCTGGTTTCCAACATGGTATCTCTTATTTTAATAATAGTCCATAAAAATTACTTTAAGGGCGCAGTCAGATGGCCGTATAACATGGACGACAATCGCGACGAATGCTCGGACTGGCCGGCGGATCTTCCGACCCAAGAGTGACAGCTGCATGTATTTCTATGCAGCTGTCGCACCTGGGTCAGGAGAGCCGCCGGCCAGTACATGCACTGCGATGCGATCCGTCTGACAGTGCCCTTAAAGGGCTGTGATTAGTACAAAAAAATAAAATTCAGCGTTATCAATCTCACGAAGCTCCCATTCTAATGCAGAAGAAGTAGGATAATGTTGCACCCCCCCCCCCCCCCACACAAACACACTTCCAGTGACATATGCCAGACAGAGACCAAAACAGTTGGTTGAGTAACCAGTTTTTTATGCCCTCCCTTATTAAGTGCTCCTTCTATGCATGTTCTTGTCTAACAGGGCTTGACAGTGCTAGATGAGCTAAGCATTGGTATTATCTGACTTGTATAGTAGATGTAGTGTTATATTACATTTTATAATGAATCTAATTTTTTTTACTCATCAGCCAATGCTATGAAATATGATGTAGGATTACGGAATAGCATGTATAACACTAGAAAGTAATATTATACGCTAGTATGTAATGCTATATCATACTTATGTCATATAGTGATTTCTACATTCCATGATAGTCGCCTACTGTAAAAAAGCACCAGCTTGCTAAATTTAATCACACAAGATGCGCCTCTATTATGCTGTATATAGCAATTTATTTCCATCCATTGCATAACTTGATACTACTATCGCTCAACCTCAGGTTCCCATGGTAACACAGTACGCTAATCCAGGAAGATTTGTTGCAAATGTTTCGAATCCAGTCCACAACCAGGGGGAAATGTGGAAATTCCAGTCCTATCACAACCTCTGTACATAAACTGCAAATGACTAGTGTATAGAAACCAATGCTAGACCATGATTCACACCATCAAAGATGCCTAATTAAACAACTTTGGCAGTTTCTGGCTCTCTTTTATCTGTTTATAGTTATCCAAACAACCTATGTAATTGCCATTAATTAGTCATTAAAATGATGACTTGGAAAGAGTGATATAGGGGCATGTCTTGAAGGCATTTAAAATAATGCATAATATATTGTAGCAATTTAGTTACAATACATTTTTTATTGAAACTTTTCACATACCAGGATTATATCAATATGTGCTATACACGTGGACTACAAAATGGTAGACAGATTAGGTTCCAAAAATGCATAATTAAAAATACAGAATAATTATGGCATTCAGTATAAAAAGCGTATTAAGGAAACTGAATATATACAAACAAGTATTTAACCACATATTACATAGTAACATAGTTTTTAAGGTTGAAGGAAGGCTAAGTCCATCTAGTTCAACCCATAGCCTAACATGTTGATCCAGAGGAAGGCAAAAAAACCCATGTGGCAAACACTAAGCTCCACATTGGGGAAAAAAATTCCTTCCCGACTCCATACGACAATCAGACTAGTTCCCTGGATCAACGCCCTATGAAGGAATCTAGTATATATAACCTGTAATATTATACTTTTCAAGAAAGGCATCCATGCCCTTCTTAAATTTTAACAGTGAATCACTCATTACAACATCATGCGGCAGAGAGTTCCATAGTCTCACTGCTCTTACAGTAAAGAATCCACATCTGTGATTATGATTAAACCTTCTTTCCTCCAGACGTAGAAGATGCCCCCTTGTCCCTGTCTCAGGCCTCAGAGTAAAAAGATCAGTAGAAAGGTCTTTGTACTGTCCCCTCATATACTTGTACATAGTAATAAGATCACCTCTAAGCCTTCTTTTTTCCACAGTAAATAACCCCAAGTGTAATAACCTGCCTTGGTATTGCAGACCCCCAGTCCTCTAATAACCTTGGTCGCTCTTCTCTGCACCCTCTCTAGTTCAGCTATGTCTTTCTTATACACCGGAGACCAAAACTGTACACAGTATTCTAAGTGTGGTCGCACTAATGACTTGTATAGAGGTAAAATTATGTTCTCCTCATGAGCATCTATGCCTCTTTTAATGCATCCCATTATTTTATTTGCCTTTGCAGCAGCTGCCTGACACTGGCCACTAAACGTGAGCTTGTTGTCCACCAATACACCCAGGTCTTTTTCAGTTACAGTTTTGCCCAGTGTTTTACAATTAAGCATATAATTATACATTTTATTTCCTCTGCCCAAGTGCATTGCCTTAAATTTATCCTCATTTAATCTCATTTGCCATTTATCAGCCCAAGCTTCTAGTTTACATAGATCCTCTTGTAATATAAAATTGTCCTCCTCTGTATTGATTACCCTGCAGAGTTTAGTGTCATCTGCAAATATTGAAATATTACTCTGTATGCCCCCTACAAGGTCATTAATAAATATGTTAAAAAGAAGGGGGCCCAATACTGACCCCTGTGGTACCCCACTGTTAACTGAGACCCAGTCTGAGTGTTTTCCATTAATAACCACCCTTTGTTTCCTATCACTGAGCCAATTCTTAACCCACATACATATATTTTCCCCTATCCCCATTGTTCTCATTTTATGTATCAACCTTTTGTGTGGAACCGTATCAAAAGCTTTTGAAAAGTCCATATACACAACATCCACTGCATTTCCTTGGTCCAGTCCAGAACTTGCCTCCTCATAAAAACTGATCAGATTAGTTTGACAGGAACGGTCCCTCGTAAACCCATGTTGATATTGGGTCATGAGGTTATTCTTCTTCAGATACTCTAGTATAGCATCTCTTAGGAAACCCTCCAGGATTTTAACCACAGTAGAGGTTAAGCTTACTGGCCTATAATTTCCAAGTTCAGTTTTTGTCCCCTTTTTGAATATTGGCACCACATTTGCTATATGCCAGTCGTGTGGTACCGACCCTGTTATTATGGAATCTTTAAAGATTAAGAATAATGATCTATCTATGACGTTACTTAATTCCTGCAGTACTCACGGGTGTATCCCATCCGGACCCGGGGATTTGTCAACTTTAGTGATTTTTAGACGCCGCCGTACTTCCTGCTGGGTTAAGCAAGTGACATTTACTGGAGAATTTTTGTTATCACTAATCATGTTTTCTGTCATGCGATTTTCTTGTGTAAATACGGTTGAAAAAAAATCATTTAGCATATTGGCTTTTTCCTCATCCTCATCCACCATTTCACACAGACTATTTTTAAGGGGGCCAACACTATCATTTTTTAGTATTTTACTATTTATGTAGTTAAAGAATATTTTGGGGTTATTTTTACTTTCTCTGGCAATGATTCTCTCTGCCTCAATCTTTGCTGCCTTGATTTGTTTTTTACATAATTTATTTAATTTTCTATATTTATTTAATGCCTCATCACTACCTACTTGCTTTAGTTCTCTAAATGCTTTCTTTTTGTCACTTATTGCGCCCCTTACAGCTCTATTTAGCCATAGTGGTTTCCTCCTATTTCTAGCATGTTTATTCCCAAAGGGTATATATTGTGCACAGGTCCTATTCAGGATGTTAATAAATGTCTCCCATTTGCTTTGTGTAGCTTTATGTCTCAGGATATCGTCCCAGTTTATTGCACTAAGATCATCTCTCAACCGTTGGAAATTTGCCTTCCTGAAGTTTAGTGTCCTTGTAACCCCTCTACTACACATCTTATTAAAGGTTACATGAAAACGTATTATTTTGTGATCACTATTACCCAAGTGACCCCCAACTCGTATATTTGATATGCGGTCTGGCCTGTTGGTTAATATTAGGTCTAGCAGTGCCCCCCTTCTTGTTGGGTCCTGAACCAGTTGTGAAAGGTAATTGTTTCTCATCGTTGTCAAAAACCTATTACCTTTGCGAGAACTACATGTTTCTGTCCCCCAATGTATTTCAGGGTAGTTGAAGTCTCCCATAATAATGACATCTCCTTGAGTCGCTGCTTCATCTATTTGCTTTACGAGGATATTCTCCACTACTTCCATTATTTTTGGAGACTTATAACAAACCCCTATCAGTAATTTATTATTTTTTCTCCCTCCCCTTATCTCCACCCACAGGGACTCTACATTTTCATTAGATTCACATATATCCTCCCTCAAGAGGGGTTTTAAGGATGATTTTATATACAAACACCCCCCCTCGCTTGTACGGTCATTTCTGAACAGACTATAGCCCTGTAAATTAACTGCCCAATCATGGCTCTCGTCCAGCCACGTCTCAGATATCCCTACCATGTCATAATTATTTTTCAACAAAATTAATTCTAATTCCTCCATTTTGTTGGTGAGGCTTCTGGCATTAGTGTACATGCATTTTATGTATCTCTCTGTACCTCTATTCCTTCTTACTTTATTGACTGTTCTAACCCCACCCCCAATTTCTTTATTTATGCCCAGGTCACTATCTGCACTATCTTCCCCACCTATAAAATAAATACCCCCCCCCAATCCCTAGTTTAAACACTCCTCCAATCTTCTAGCCATTTTCTCCCCCAGCACAGCTGCACCCTCCCCATTGAGGTGCAGCCGGTCCCTAGCGTAGAGTCTGTAGCCAACTGAGAAGTCGGCCCAGTTCTCCAGGAACCCAAATCCCTCCTTCCTACACCAGTTCTTGAGCCACTTATTTATCTCCCTAATCTCCTGTTGCCTCTCTGGCGTGGCACGTGGTACCGGTAGTATTTCAGAGAATACCACCTTGGAGGTCCTTGCTTTCAGCTTGCAGCCTAATTCCCTGAAATCATCTTTAAGGACCTTCCACCTACCTCTAACTTTGTCATTTGTGCCAATGTGCACCATGACCGCTGGGTCCTCACCAGCCCCTCCCAGTAATCTGTCAACCCGATCAGCGATGTGCCGGACTCGAGCGCCAGGTAGGCAGCACACTGTTCGACGATCCCTGTCTTTGTGACAGATTGCCCTATCTGTTCCCCTAATAATTGAATCCCCCACTACCAGCACCTGCCTGGCCTGCCCTGCTCTCCTATTTCCCTCTTTACTGGAGCTGACACTCCTCCAGCTTTCAGGGGACATGCCTTGCTGCAGCAGTGCTACCCCTGTACCGTCACTCCCCTCATCTGCCAACTTTGCAAACTTATTGGGGTGTGCCAGATCAGGACTAGCCTCCCTGGCACTCTTCCCTCTACTCCCCCTTCTAACTGTCACGGAACTAGCGGCCTCACTGTCCTGCAGCTCCCGACTACCACCCTCCCCCACATCTACCCCAGTGAGCTGCTGCTCAGTGAGCAGCAGACTCCTTTCCATATTGTCAATGGATCTCAGTGTTGCCAGCTGCTCATTTAGATCCAGTACCTGGGCTTCCAAACGCACAACGTGCACACATCTCGCGCAGCAGTATGCAACCCCGACCGGCTGTTCAAGGAATGCATACATGTGGCAAGATGTACACTGGATAGCATTGTCAATAATGGAGCTCATTTTCTAATGGGGATTGCAATAGACAGAATGTTAAGTAAAAAGAAAAGTAAAGAATTAATAAAATACAGACAGCAATTCAGTCCAAAGTCCTCCCTTCCAAACTCCCTGAATCACAAGTCACTGAAAAACAAGTCACACACTTACTTTCGTTCGCACTTACACTCCGGTCACACTCGCAAACTAAGAGATTTAAAGAGCCCCCCCCTTTTCCAGCAATGCACCCTACAGCTCAATGCATTCTCCTGTTATCATAACTTTCACCACTAAAGAGGAATATATAACCAGGGTCAGAATCAGCCCATATTCTAAGAGAATATTAAAGATGAACTATCATCTCCTAGAAAACTTCATAAAGTAATAAGAGATCAAAATATAAAACCATATGAAAAAAAATGTCTTCTTGAATAATAAAGGGACTGGAATCAGCTGGATTAATTAATAATTTTGACAGCTTTGCGAGACTTCCAGCTTCTGGGGTGGAGATAACACTGAGGGGTTAGACCATGAGTGTGCAAGCATGTAAACTCAGAAGAAATCTGTGCAGTCAATCTGCAATGTCAGATGGATTTCTGTGTACTATGGAACAACAGCGGAAGAAGCCCTTATTTACATGTTCATTATTTTTTTTATAGTCTTAAAAAACAACTGATTTTTATCAGTGTGTTACATCCATTTTTCAACTGTTTCTGTCCTATGTCTCCGTTTTTACCATTCAAGCGTTGTAATATTTTTTGCATGTCAAAAAACTATCAAACATGATAAACAGTAGTGCACAAAAATTTTACGGTGGAATTCAGAGTTGTACGGAGTGGGCTAAGAATCTGATCTCCTACTATAATGGCCAGGATCAGACATAACTTCGTATCGGGTCTCACTCTTTAGATGCTTCAGTCAATATTAGTTAGGGTCTCCCTCTTTCATCCCACTAAACCCCCAGCAAAGCGATCGTGGGGTGATGATGGTTTATCATCCAGGGATCTTATAAAGTCCCAATGTTTGTCATCTTTGTACTTTTACAGCTGAAAAGAGTGACACTACACTACAGTGCCTAGTAGCACTAAATGAAAGTTACAATTAAAAAAACATGCAAATTGTCCATTCAGAGAGGAACACAAACAATAAACAAATTTAGAATTCCCATGTATGTAACAGTCTGAACTATTAAAATATCACATTATCCAACTACGTAAACACCCCAAAAAAACTATTAAGAGAAGAATGCTTGAGTTGTTTTTAGTCACTTTGTTTCCCCAAATATCTGGAATAAAAAATCAATAAAATCTCATATAGAGGCTTGGACACGCCCATATGGGAAAGCACTGGGGGTCCTTCTCTCTTACATGAGCAATTCTTGGTAGAGTACACTTGATGCACTATATACAGACAGGTAAAGGAGCCTGTGAGCTGGCATAGTGTGGGCATGGATCCCTGGCTCCTAGTCCGAGGTAAGGGCATGAACAGAAACAATCTGTAATAAGGGCAAGGTGGCAGGCTAATACTGAAAGAAAATTATAAAATGGTTATTCCTACTAAATCCATAGTGCAGGGTATTGTTATGATCTGCTACAAAAACTAAGGAAAGGTAGGAAAACTGTCCCTACAATAGGTCTAAGCTGATTCCCTACGATGCAGCGGGCAACCTGTTCCTTGTGAACAGACCCGCCTTCGTCCTCAGCTAGTTTGAACGCAGACCTATAGATATAAGGGAGGGGTCCCTAAAAATATAAGGACTGGGACAAAATTGGACACCTCCTAGCAGAAGTTGTAGCGGAGCAAAAAGACAGACAAAAATACTTAGAGGTCCAAGGACCAAGCAAACTATAGAGATAGGTACAAAGCACCTGGCTAGATTAAGAGTCAAAGTAACACTGAAGTCCAGCAAAGCCAGAAGGGCGGAGCTGGAATAAATAGGCAGCAGGTCACCTGACCACAAAATAGAAAAAAGCTAACAGGAGGGTTCTAACAGGTATAACTTGCAGATCACTGGAAGTCCTGCAGTTAATCCTGGGGGGCTGCTGGCTATTTTCCTGTTTTCCATTGCCAGTTATAGTTATTCTAGACCTGGTCAACACATGTTTGTCTGACTCAGCCTTGCTAGTATTTTTCTGTTGTTTGACCTTGGTCGTTTTCGAACCATCCACTTGTCTGCTCCCGTTCTATATCCCCTGGTTTTGAAGCAACTTCCCGACTGCCTTCTGAGTCTGACAACCATGCTCTACCAGCCAGGCTATGCATATTTTCCCACTCCATTCTCCATATACTTGGATATCATATGATGCATGGAAATGCAGCCAATCTTTAATTCAAATGTATGGAATGTGTTGGCCAAGAGTTTGCTAACGGCAGGTAGATATTATTTGCATGTAGATATAGGTAGGGTCCCAGTTTCAATTTTACTGCTGGGCCTATGGCACCAGAATATCAGGGCTTGTACATATGACTGTATTTTCAGGCCAAGTGCTATCCGTGAAAAAACTGGACCTCACTCAGACCAATGTTATTCAATAGAGGTGTGCAGATGAACGATTTTCTTCACTAAGTGAATCTGCATGTGAAGAAATTCCCAGCATGCACTAATTTCTTCCAAAAATTGGATGAGACTCATCCACTGAAGTCTGTGGGTGCATAAAAAAAATATCGCATGTCATACGGAGCCACAGGACAGCACCCGATTTTTACAGATATAGTGTAATTCTGTAACAAAGGAAACTGTAAATGGTCTTGTAAATGATTAATAACTGCTGCTTTTAGAAAAAAATGGATGGCATACGAGCTGCACATGTATGATAAATGAGAAAGAAATCATCCCACTTTTTTGAATGAAACTTTGACCGATTTTTTTTTTTTATACGCTCATGTGAACCTACCCTTACACTGGTTGGATCTCATAAAAATGGTACCAGTAAAAACTACAGCTTGTCAAACAAAAAACAAGCTCCTATACAATTCCATCAAATTTGTATCAACTGTAACTAAACTTACCCACTCCTAATTAGCAGCTTTCTGTCACTATACGTTGTACACAGAAAGCTGCCTATCAGTGGTGTGGCGGGGTTACTCAACATTCCAAGCTCTGCTAGATCTGCAGCAGAGAAAATTGTGATTCTATCACTACTGCACCCAGTACACTAAGTGATACATCCCTGGAATCAGGATCTCTGTCCCTACCTCATTCTGCAATCAGATTACTTACCAAAAACCTGCAGACAGATTCCCTTTATTGGAAGGAGTGTCTGATCCCAATGATCTGATATTGATGACCAGTGGATAACAATCGCCTTCACATTCCGTGCCCAGGGGGAAAGGAGGCTACCGGGATCACCAGGCACGCATTGCTTTTAACTATATCCGCCTTTCTCAATGAGGGATGGAATTATTACTGTGGGTGGTGCTGTTTACTTTATTTAGGGTTGAGTAAAAGTGATGAGACAAAAAATTCGGTGTTACATTCTGCAGAAACAAGATGTGAATGGATGAAGTTGTCATGGCTGTCGGGGCTGTACAGAGAAAAACAATTGAAATTAATGACTTTGATCACAGAGAAAAAACACCAGTAAGTTACTGGATTACTGGATAGATCTGTATATACTGTAATACACATTTACACTGTGTTCACAATTATTAGGCAATCTGTATTTTTGATGATTCATTTTATTATTGATCAACTCCAGAGCAGCCGGTCAATTCAAAAGGTTAACCCCTTAAGCCCCGCGGGTGGTTTGCACGTTAATGACCGGGCCAATTTTTACAATTCTGACCACTGTCACTTTATGAGGTAATTACTCTGGAACGCTTCAACGGATCCCCCTGATTCTGAGATTGTTTTTTCGTGACATATTCTACTTCATGATTGTGGAAAAATTTCTTCGATATCACTTGCATTTATTTGTGAAAAAAACGGAAATTTGGCGAAAATTTTGAAAATTTTGCGATTTTCAAAATTTGAATTTTTAAGCCCTGAAATCAGAGCGATATGTCACACAAAAGAGTTAATAAATAACATTTCCCACATGTCTACTTTACATCAGCACAATTTTGGAACCAAAATTTTTTTTTGTTAGGGAGCTATAAGGGTTAAAAGTTGACCAGCGATTTCTCATTTTTCCAACAAAATTTATAAAACCATTTTTTTAGGGACCACATCACATTTGAAGTCACTTTGAGAGGTCTTTATGACAGAAAATACCCAAAAGTGACACCATTCTAAAAACTGCATCCCTAAAGGTGCTCAAAACCACATTCAAGAACTTTATTAACCCTTCAGGTGCTTCACAGGAATTTTTTGAATGTGGAAGAAAAAAATGAACATTTAACTTTTTTCACAAAAATGTTACTTTAGACCCAATTTTTTTTATTTTCACAGGGGTAACAAGAAAAAATGGATCCCAAAATTTGTTGTGCAATTTCCCCTGGGCACGCAGATACCCAATATTTGGGGAAGAAACACTGTTTGGGCGCACGGCAGGGCTCGGAAGGGAAGGAGCGCCATTTGACTTTTTGACTGTAAAATTTGCTTGAATAATTAGCGGACACCATGTTCTGTTTGGAGAGCCCCTGTGTGCCCAAACTTTGGAGCTCCCCCACAAGTGACCCCATTTTGGAAACTAGACCCCCCAAGGCACCTTTCTAGATGCATAGTGAGCACTTGGAACCCCCAGGTGCTTCACAAATTGATTCGTAAAAATGAAAAAGTGAAAAAAAAAACACTTTTTCATTTTTACGAATCAATTTGTGAAGCACCTAGGGGTTCCAAGTGCTCACTATGCATCTAGATAGGTGCCTTGGGGGGTCTAGTTTCCAAAATGGGGTCACTTGTGGGGGAGCTCCAATGTTTGGGCACACAGGGACTCTCTAAATGCAACATGGTATCTGCTAACAAATTGAATGGAAAATCGGCTCAAATTGTTAGCGGACACCACATTGCGTTTGGAGAGCCCCTCTGTGCCCAAACTTTGGAGCTCCCCCACAAGTGACCCCATTTTGGAAACTAGACCCCCCAAGGCACCTTTCTAGATGCATAGTGAGCACTTGGAACCCCCAGGTGCTTCACAAATTGATTCGTAAAAATGAAAAAGTGAAAAAAAAACCACTTTTTCATTTTTACGAATCAATTTGTGAAGCACCTAGGGGTTCCAAGTGCTCACTATGCATCTAGATAGGTGCCTTGGGGGGTCTAGTTTCCAAAATGGGGTCACTTGTGGGGGAGCTCCAATGTTTGGGCACACAGGGACTCTCTAAATGCAACATGGTATCCGCTAACAAATTGAATGGAAAATCGGCTCAAATTGTTAGCGGACACCACATTGCGTTTGGAGAGCCCCTCTGTGCCCAAACTTTGGAGTTCCCCCACAAGTGACCCCATTTTGGAAACTAGACCCCCCAAGGCACCTTTCTAGATGCATAGTGAGCACTTGGAACCCCCAGGTGCTTCACAAATTGATTCGTAAAAATGAAAAAGTGAAAAAAAAAACACTTTTTCATTTTTACGAATCAATTTGTGAAGCACCTAGGGGTTCCAAGTGCTCACTATGCATCTAGATAGGTGCCTTGGGGGGTCTAGTTTCCAAAATGGGGTCACTTGTGGGGGAGCTCCAATGTTTGGGCACACAGGGACTCTCTAAATGCAACATGGTATCCGCTAACAAATTGAATGGAAAATCGGCTCAAATTGTTAGCGGACACCACATTGCGTTTGGAGAGCCCCTCTGTGCCCAAACTTTGGAGTTCCCCCACAAGTGACCCCATTTTGGAAACTAGACCCCCCAAGGCACCTTTCTAGATGCATAGTGAGCACTTGGAACCCCCAGGTGCTTCACAAATTGATTCATAAAAATGAAAAAGTGTTTTTTTTTCACTTTTTCATTTTTACGAATCAATTTGTGAAGCACCTGGGGGTTCCAAGTGCTTACTATGCATCTAGATAGGTGCCTTGGGGGGTCTAGTTTCCAAAATGGGGTCACTTGTGGGGGAGCTCCAATATTTGGGCACACAGGGGCTCTCCAAACGCAACATGGCGTCCGCTAACAATTTGAGCCGATTTTCCATTCAATTTGTTAGCGGACACCATGTCGCGTTTGGAGAGCCCGTGATGTGCCTAAACAGTGGAGCTCCCCCACAAGTGTCCCCATTTTGGAAACTATACCCCTCAAGGATTTTATTAAGGTGTATAGTGAACATTTTGAACCCAGAGGTACGGCACAGAATTTGTTTACATTAGGTCATCATATTGAATAAGTTGTCATTATTCTTGAGCGCAAGTGCTCGCTACTTGAGTTTGCATCGGGTACTCAGGTATGCACCATGTACAGCGTGTGCTTGAGTGACATGCTCGAGTCCCTGCTCCGCATGTTTCACGGTTATTAGGCACCCAAAAAAAAACATGCAGGGATCGCTCGTGCATGGCAGGCAATCCCCGTAAAGTTTTTTGGCCGCGAAGCATATGGGGCAGAGACTCGAGCATGTCACTCAAATACCCACGATACTCAATGCATACCAGAGCACCCGATGCAAACTCAAGTAGCGAGCACTTGCTCTCAACACTAGTCACCATATCGTCATCTTTTTTTCTTACTTTTGAAAAAAATCCCAACCCCAGCCCTAGCCCTAGCACAACCCTAGCCCTAGCACAACCCTAGCCCCTGCACAACCCTAGCCCCAGCACAACCCTAGCCCCAGCACAACCCTAGCCCCAGCACAACCCTAGCCCCAAACCCAGCCCTAACCCTAGCCCAATCCTAACCCAAGAGTTTATTTTTGACGCCGTTCCTTGTGCGGTATAAGTGATTAGACGACTTTATTCTTCGGGTCGGTGTGATTACAGCAATGCCAGAATCATATGGGGTTTTTATGACTGACAGCTGTCACACACTAAAAGACGCATTTTTTGTAAAATCTAGTTTTTGCATCGCCATATTTTGAGAGCTATAATTTTTCCAGATTTTGGCAGACAGTCATGTGACAGCTCGTTTTTTGCGGGATGACTTGACGTTGTTATTGGTGCCATTTTCAGGCACGTGACATTTTTTGATCGCTTTCTACTCCGATTTTTGGGAGGCAGAATAAACAAAAACCAACAATTCAGGAATTGTTTTTTTTTTGTTTTTTTTATTCTGTTCCGCGTGTGGTAAAATTGATGAGGTAGCTTTATTCTTCGGGTCAGTACGTTTACAGCGGTACCACATTTGTATAATTTTTCTATGTTTTGGCGCTTATACACAATAAAAGCTAATTTATAGAAAAAATATTTTTTAGCATCGCTTTATTCTGAGAGCTGAAACTTTTTTATTTTTCGGCTGATGGAGCTGTATGGCGGCTTGTTTTTTGTGGGACGAGATGACATTTTCAGCGGTATCATTTTTATTTATATGCGTCTTTTTGATCGCGTGTTATTCCACTTTTGTTTGGCGGTATGGTGATAAAGCATTGTTTTTTGCTGCTTTTTTTTTTTTTTTTTTTTACCGTGTTCACTGAAGGGGTTAACTAGTGGGACAGTTTTATAGGTCAGGCTGTTCCGGACGCGGCGATACCAAATATGTGTACTTTTATTGTTTTTTTTTTATTTTTTTTATAATAATATTTATTGATGGGTACATTATATTTTTATTTTTGGTGTATTATTTTTTTTATTTTTTTATAATATTTTTGCACATTTTTTTTTTTTTTTTTTCCCACTTTCAGACAGTTTGTACACTTTATTACTTTGTCCCACTCTGGGACTTTCACTTTTTTTTTTCTGATCGCCTGCATGGCATAGGAATGGAGCACCATCCCTATGCCATGCAGGCTGTCAGAAGTGCACAGTGTTAAGATTGCTTGGAGATGCACTGCGCATGTCCAAGCAATCTTCCTGCTCTCTGGTGACCCGGATGTTGTCATGACGACATCGGGTCGTCATGGCAACACCCGGGAAGCCGCTGCAGTCTGCGCTGGAAGCCGGAAGAGGAGGTGAGTATCGCCGATCACCTCCCCTTGCCCCCGCAATGCTGCGATCGATTTCGATCGCAGCATAGCGGGGGTTAATGTGCTGGGAGCGGTGCAGGACCGCTCCCTGCACATAGTACCGGGTGTCAGCTGTGACAATCAGCTGACACCCGGCAGCGATCGCGCCCGCACAGCCTGTGTGCGTGCGCGATCGCCATGACGTACTAATACGGGTCTGGCTCTTAAGTCCCAGGGCACAGACGCGTATTAGTACGTCAAATGTTATTAAGGGGTTAATAAACCTGAGTATTTAAGAAAGTAAAAGTGAGGTTTTGTCTTTCTTAGGAGTATATCTCTGTATGCAGAATGATTGGGCAGCTATTAGTGTGAAGAATTATTATACAACTAAGTCAAAAATGTAAATTTTCCATCTCAATTGCTTATTTTCACCTATTAAAGTGAGAATAATAACCAAACTCAAAATGTACAAAATGACATGTCTGACATTTCAAAGAAATCTCAGTGACCAATATAGAGCTCTTGTTTTCAATACCAGTAATAAGACGTCATTCATGGAGACGGTCAGTTTCTTAATCTGTTGACAATCAACTTTTTGAATAGCATCAACCACAACCTCCCAGACACTGTTCACAGAGGAGTGCGGTTTTCCTTCATCATAGATCTCCCAATTAAGAATGACATAGGAGTTCTCAATAGGGTTTAACTCAGGAGAGGAAGGGGGTCATGTCATTACTCTTTCATCCTTAAGGCCTTTACTGATAGTCAAGCTGTGGAGGACTTTAATGCATTGTGATGGAGCATTGTCCTGCATAAAAATCATAGTTTTCTTGAAAGATGCAGACTTTTTTTCTGTACTACTGCTTGAAGAACGTATCTTCCAAAAACTGTCAGTACGTTTGAGAGATGATTTTGAGACCATCTTCAACCCAACTAGTTAATTTTTCATAACACTAGCCCATCGCAGTACCCCACCTCCACCTTGATGAGGTCGGAGTTGACATGGAGGTCTGTACCCGTTATTGTTCCAGTCAAGGGCACATCTATCTGTGCCCTTGACTATCTAGATGTGAGTCACTCACATCTCATCAGTCCATAAAACCTTTAAAAAAACTGTCTTTAGACATATCTTGGCCCATTTTTGATGTTTCAACTTATGTGTCTTGTTCAGTGGTCGGGTTTCAGCCTTCCTTGCCTAGGCCATGTCTCTGAGCAGTGAACACTTTGTACTTCTGGGCCTCCAGGGAGGTTCCAGTTCTGGAATATGACAGCTCTGGAGGATAGTGGGTTCCTGGTCGCTTCACATTTGATTCATCTCAAATCTTTGGCAGTTAATGTGCGTCTTTTTTTCTCAACATGTTTTTTGCGATCCTGTTGACTATTAACAACAAACTTCTGATGGTTCTGTGATCAAGCCCCAATATCTTAGCAATTTCAGAGTGATACATCTCTTTTTTGGACCATTTTTCTTGAGGAAAACAAGCTGCCCAATAATTCTGTACACCTTGATGAAGGCTGCTGACATCCTTAGGCCACATCCTGCCTCATTACACAAATACACATCACCTGATCTGCTTTATCCAGTAAGTATTAAAGTTTATACAGCTTAGGGTTTGAAAATATGCATAAAATGATAATAAGGTCAAAATACTCACTTGCCCAATAATTCTACACACAGTGCAGTTATGCCTCTGCTGATGACCAATCTGAAGAATAGGTCATCAATATTGAAAGAGTGGATAACTCTTTTAATATAAACACATTTAACTGCAATAAGCATTATTTGAAGCGTGCTGAGTTGTCTTTGCAAAGTACGCACAAATTGAAATGGTATGAAAGCAACATGAAAAAAAATGGATTTACACTTTGAAAATTCCATCAAACAGTGATTTTTCACCTCCATTCATGAATCCTTTTGTATCACTATTCCTGTTGTATTTTATGTAGCATATCTTTTTTGTTCATGTCAGCATTAGATCGACTGGAATGTCAGACAAAGGTAGCATAGTAGGATGCTTTGATAAATATTAGATGATATCATAGACACGGCACAGTTCAGTTTGTTGAAGAAATGCAGTATAAATGTGCTACGCCATGTATAATGTATAACTTGCACATATGAAAGCTCTGAAGCATACAATAGCAAAGCACAGTTCAATACATGTATTCAAAGCTGTACCTGAATAAAAAAAAAACAACAAGATTTAAATTGATTTACTCTATATATTTGTTAGTATAGAGTAAAATATCTAATATAATCTTTTAAAGTCTATTTATAAATTCACACAATCTGATTGACATAAATATTCAATGTTCATACAGAATGCCTAACTTTGTCGATAACACAATCTATATTTGCAGTGTAGTTAATGTAGCACAATAAAGGCTGTAGGTTACTGTGATTCACATTCAGGACTGGGCAAATGTTTTAAGCAAGTATTGAAAAATTCTGCAAAGTAAGACTGCTTTAAAAATATAAATCTTAATAGTTTATCAATTAACAAAATGCAAAATGAATGAACAAAAGAGAAATTTAAGTCAAATCGACATTTGGTAAAACTGTACTTTGCTTTCAAAACAGCATCAATTCTTCTAGTTACACTTGCACACAGTTTTTGAAGCAACTAGGCAGGGAGGTTGTTCCAAACATCTTGAAGAACTAACCACAGTCATTTTGGGGATGTGCTTGCACAAATCCTTCTGTCTCTTCATGTAATCTCAGAGAGACGCAATAATGTTGATGATATTGAATGATGGATGAGTGTCAGCCTGCATTTCTTAGCATTGAGGACATAATTAATCATGACCAAATCCTTAACTCAATTTGTTGAAATGAAGCCCTAAATTTGCAAGGAACTTTCACCATGCTTCAATCATTACTGTACCGCTACCCAGCCTTTCATGTAACAAACGTCTTTCTTTTACAACCAAATAGAACGCATTTTGACTTATTAGTCCAGAAGCAGCTGCAGCCATTTTTTTTGCACCTTTGTTGCTATATTTATGTGCATAGTTGACTCACTGGCCTCGTTTCCATTTTGAATGTATGTTTATTTGGCCAAAATTATTAAATGAAGATTACTTCTAGCCAGACTTCTCTGAAAATAGATGGGTGTAGCTGGATCCCACTGTTTGCTGTCAGTTCTGAGCTGATGACACTGCTGGACATCTTCTGGTTTCAAAAGGAAGCTGGTTTTCATTTGCCGCAAAAAGCTTCCTTGGTCCACCATTGCATTTAACGTCCACAACACTGCCCATTTCAGTGTTTCAACAGAACTTGAATAGCTTGAAACCCCAGTCTGCTTTGAAATCTTTCCTTAGGACATATCTTGCTGATGCAGTATAACTACCTAATGTATTGCTGCTGTGCTCAGTCTTGCCTTTGTGTAAGATCTGTGACATAAAAACAGTCTTCTAGAACCTCACCTTTGTAGCAGTTTCCTCAACCAGTTTTAAGCCTCATACATCACTTTTTATGTTTCAGTTAATGACAGTGTTTCAACCTAATATGAATGTGATTAACATTGTCATCTGTTTGGTATAATTGCTTAATCATACACCTGACAATAATCCTACAAAATCCCTGAGTTTGTGCAAGTGTACTTAGAAAAATTGAAGCTGTTTTGAAAGAAATGGTTGACACACAAAATAGTTTTATTTTAGATTTCTCGTTTATTTATTCTCTTTGCATTTTGTTAATTGAACAAATAAACTATTAACACTTTAATTTTTTAAAGCATTCTTATTTAGCAACATATTTCCACACCTGTCTAAAGCTTTTGCACAGTACTATATATTCTGCAGAAAACATCTACAGGGCTACTGTACACTAAGCCAAGAATAACACTTAAATTCAGCTGTGCGTCACGCCGCAATGATGATGTTGTGCCAGCCCTGCTAATCAAAAGCTGAGCAGGGGATACTGGAAGGTAAGAGCCACTCGACCAGTGGCCACAGACTGTTGACCTTGGCCGATGGACCAAAATCCTGCAAATCGATCCGAACTCTAGTAATTTGACGTTGAGTTTTTTTAGGTGTTTTTTTAGCAGGTCTGCTCCAAAAAAACATAAAAAAAATTGTAAAAAAAAAAACCCTCTTCCTATTTATTTCTATTATAAAATCACATTCCTGGTCATATGTTCTGAATTTTGAGCATCTTATTTCGCTTCAGGTTTTGAAAAGTGGGAAAAAGAAAGTGCATGCCACTTCATTAAAGCGGCTCCTGATGAAATTCACTGCAAACTAAGCACTGTCTACTCAAAACACTGCAAAAAAAAACTGCTTCTGAAATAAAACTCATCCAAAAACCTTTAAAAACGTCTTAAGTGTATGTGCACACAACATATTTTTCAGCACAACATCTTTCAGGAGGATTCTGCCTGAAAATCCATACTAAAAAATTAGCATAACGCACAGCAATGTAGGAACGACATTGCTGTGGAAATGTTCAGTCTTTTGTCACTTCTTTTAACCTTTCCAGGGTTCGGAAATCGTGAAATGATAAAAGAAGTTGTATGTTCATTCTTTGAGTGGCTTTTGCTAGGACGCTGGTCACTAGTTATAATTAACCCCTTAGTGACAGAGCTAATTTTGACCTTAATGACCAGCCCAAATTTTAGAAATCTGACCAGTGTCACTTTATGTGGTAATAACTCTGGAATGCTTCAACAGATGCCAGTGAGATTGTTTTGTTTGTGACATATTGTACTTCATGATAATGGTAAAATTTGTTCGATATGACCTGCGTTTTTTTCTGAAAATATTGTATTTTTCAAACTTTCAATCTTTATATCCTTAAACCAGTTAGTCATGTCTTACAAAATAATTAATAGATAACATTTCCCATATGTCTACTTTACATCTGCACCATTTTTCAATTTTTATTTTTTTCAACAAATTTCCAAAACTCGTTTTTTTTTTTTTAGGGACCTATTCAGATTTAAATGGACTTTGAGGGGCCTATATGTTGGAAACTCTCCAAAGGTGATACCATTTTAAAACCTGCACCACTCAAATACTTCAAAACTGTTGTCTGTAAATTTTTTAACCCTTCGCATGCTACACAGGAATTAATGCAAAATAGAATGAAAAAAAAAAAAGTAAATTTTACTTCTAAAATGTTTCTTTGGCCCCAATTTTTTCATTTTTTGCAAGAGGTAACACCAAAAAGTAGACCACACAGTTTGTTACCCACTTTCTTTCAAGCGCAGCAATACCCCACATGTAGTCAAAAAGTTCTGTTTGGACAAATTGCAGGGCTCGGAACGGAAGGAGCAGTAATTTGAATTTTGAAGCACAAAGTGGCTGAAATAGATTGCGGGTGACATGTCACATTTGCAGGGCCCCTAAGGTACCTAAACTTCAGAAACCCCCCACAGCTAACCCCATTTTGGAAACTATACCCCTCAAGGATTTTATCCAGGGGTATAGTAAGGATTTTGAACCAAAAGGTACTACACAGAATTTAATATCATTAGATAGTCATATTGAATATGTCGTCATTAGTGTTGAGCAAGGGCTCGCTGCTCGAGTATGCACAGAGTATAGTGAGTGCTCGTGTGAGTCCCCGCCCTTCATGTTTCACGGCTGTTAGACAGCCAAAAGACATGCGGGGATTGGCCGTGTATGGCTGGCAATCCACGCATGTTTTTTTTTCGATTGTCTAACAGCCGCAAAACATGCAGCGGGGACTAGAGCATGTCACTTGAGCAGCGGGGACTAGAGCATGTCACTTGAGCACCGGCGATACTCTATGCATATCCGAGCACCCAAAGCAAACTCGAGTAGCGAGCACTTGCGCTTAACACTAGTCGTCATATCGTGATCATTTTAAAAAAAAAAAACTAACCCCCACCCTAAACCCAACCCTAACTCCAAGGCCAGCACTAACCCAAAGCCCAACTCTAAGCCCAACCATAACCCTAAGCCCAACACCAACCCCAACTATAAGCCCAACCCTAAGCCCAACCCTAACTTAAACCCTAAGGCCGACCGTAACCCTAACGGCAAAGAATGAAAGAAATAAAAATGATAAAATAACATTTTTTTAATCTGACTAAGGATATGACAGGGGGGGATGATTTACTAATTATTGCCTTTTGATCACTGTGATAGGGTCTATCACAGTGATCAAGTCAGGAACCAATAAGAAAATTCCCTGCTGTTGCCGGCCGGCAGATCTCGACGGGCGCATTGCGCATGCGCCTGACATTTTTTTTCAGGAAGAGGAGGCAGAGGTCCGTGGGATGGAGCAGGAGGGTGTGGGCGATGGAGGAGGTGCCGGGGGACATCATTTCTCTCTCCTCTGACATGTATATCATGTCAGAAGAGAGAGAAGTGATTTTGATAGCGGGCACACTTTTTTTTTTTACGTGATCAGGGACCAAAAAATCCAGCCCTGATCGTGATCTCCAGGGTCTCCCCTGGAGATTTTTGCACTCTGAGGGGTGGTATACACTTATTTCTGATCATCGTTTTAAAACGGCGATGAGGGAAAAAGGAGGTCATTAAGGGGATAAAATCACAGAAAAAAAAAAGACACCGTCAGTGGTAACACCACTAGCGAAGCTGCTTCAGAAAAATGACTGCCAGCTTTTTACTGAAGCAGCTTCATCTGGGAAAAGCTCGGCGTGTGCGTCAACGTCTTAAAGGTGCCGCGTGCACATATCCTTAGGGCTCTTTCACACGTCATATCTCCAGTACGACTGGTGACAGTTTCCACCGGAAGACACTGACAAACGCAGACCCATTCAACTGAATGGGTCTGTGCACATCTCAGTGTGTGTTCACGGACTGTGTGTCCGTATGCTCCACATGGAGACAAGTCAGTTTTTTTGCAGATACACGGTCCGCAAAACGTACCACACGGATGACATGTGTCATTCGTGTGACTGGTATCGGCACCTGGGAATGGCGCTGTTCCCAAGCGCCGGTGCTGAACGCTGTCCTCATCGTGGTTCCCTGCCGGCGCTGCCATCAGCACCAGCAGGGACCATGATGAGGGTAGTGGTAGTCTGATCCCAGTGTCCCCACGTGTAAAAATAAGAATAAAATGATAAAATCTATGTACTCACCTCTCCTAGGTGTCCCCCCGCTGTAATCCATGTGACCGCTGAAGCCAGGGAGAATGAGCCGATTCAGAGCTGCAGAACAGGAGCAGTGTCCTGTCACTCACTGAGCGCAGCTCCGGAGCGTCTCATTCTCCCCGGCTCCAGCGGTCACATGGATTACAGTGGGGGACACCTAGGAGAGGTGAGTACATGGATTTTATTATTTTGTTCTTATTTTTACAGGTTGGGACACCAGGATCAGACTACCACTACCCTCATCATGGTCCCTGCTGGTGCTGATGGCAGCGCCGGCAGGAAACCATGATGAGGCCAGTGTTCAGAACCGGCGCTTGGGAACAGCGCTAACTGTAGTGCTGATTCCCAGGTGCCCATCCATGTGATCCTGATGCGGCACACGTGCCACACATGGATGCAACATGTAAAACACACACGAACACATGGAATACGGATATCTCCGGTACCGTTTCATCCGGTACCGGAGATATACGGACGTGTGAAACCGGCCTTATACTGCTTAAGAAAATGAAATTAAAGGACCGAGCGAGCACCTGTACTTGGTTTGAACAGTCATTGTTTGCTAACAAGAGTCCCTTTAAGACCTCCTCTAAAAACTGTCTCAGAAAAAGAGCATTTCCTGATTGATTAATCACATGTACAATCTGCCAGGCTAATGGGTGAACCTGCATTTGGTGGAAGAGTGGAGAATAATATTGCATCTACCAAATTACATGCTTTAAAATTTAGTGGAGGCTATTTAATGGTATTAGTATTCATTGCTTGGGCTAGGATTCTTCATTTCTGGAAAAGGGTACAGGCACTTATCTAATATCTGTGGCCACCTTTAGTGATAAAGGCCTAAAATGCCTTGTCTTGCTATTTACATCATACCGATAAAAAGTTTTCCAAGTCGTAAAAAAAGAAAACTCCAAAATGTATGACATATAATTTACATTTAATTAATTAACGCACTTAATGGAAACTTGCAGACAGTTGCCCGATGCCTGCACTGAAAGCCCGGCTACTGGCAGGAAATTAACTCTATTCCTCCCGGCCGCCTCGGGTCGTCAGTACATAGTGAGCAGTGGCTGAAACCACAGCCTGGCACTGACTGACAGCTGGCACTGCAGTGCATTAGTGCTGAGCTGGATGTCAGTCAGTGCTGTGGTTACAGCTGCTGCTCACTATGTACCAAGCGGTGACTTAAGAAGTGCCGACTGTGCCTCTATGACTGATAGCCAAAGTTACTTTGAGGAATAAAGTTCTTTTCCTCCCGGCCGCCGGGCTTTCAGTGGGGGCATCAGGCAACTTCAGAACACTACTAACCTGCAGATTAACCCCATATCTGCCGGTTAATAGCGTTTTTTTCACATGACAGGTTCATTTTCATGTAGTTTTGATCTCAAAATGTATTTATTAGTTTGATTCTAATTTTGAAAGTGAGCCGCTGTTTTTAAACTTGGCTTTCTGATGTGGAGCGTGTACATCATAATGCTAAAAACTAGATTTTCTGCCATGCAAATTTTAGATCTAGGCTTCAATTCATACTCCTCTGCCTTAGGTGCTCTTGCTTCCCTGCTGTACTTGATGAAACACGAGTAGAACACCACAGGGATGGTTAAATGGGCTCTGCACTTTTACATAATTTTACCAAGGGTGTTGGGGACATTATTTTATGCCACTTACTAAGGAACTTACTATAAGTATTACAGGGTCTCATCCTTCACTTTTTTTGGTGCAGCCTTCCTCCCAGACTGCACAGCCCTCCTTTTCCCAATATAGAAGCCGATAAAGTATCATGTGACCAGACTTGTCCATCAGCTGCCTCCAAAACACTGCAAATGGAGAACTGACACTGTAAGTGGCAACTTGTAATCGTAATTAACTAGTGCATTTGTTCTTAACAACATTAGGCATTATGGATATATGGCTTAATCTGTTTGCTGTCTACATCCATTTGTGCTTCAATGTTTCTACAGCTTGGCTACTTCATCACTTTAATTTGTTTAATCTATTCTGTGACTGGACTGAGGTCAGTCTCATGGAAAACAGCTTTCATCTACCATGGTAAAAAGTATAAATGTATGCATGTATATAGGTCTACAGATATCTTTGGTAAGCTATAACATTATTATAGCTATAATTGTGCAATACCTTTTAAATTGAAATAAAAGGATTTTTCAATTTTGGTGCAAAATTGCAATAAGCCTCATTTTTTACATTACACCTTGTTACACACACTGCTAAGGCATTGCTGTGAATGGGATGACATTTCTACTGACTGTTCAATAAACAAAACATAAGTCTACAAAAGCAATGTAAAATCAAATTCTAGCTCAAGTTTGCAGGTCTACTGTGGCAGCTGGAGCCAGTCCGTGGGCAGCATGTATCGGTATTGTCTGTGCGATCTCGGTCATGTATGTTTCAGTATTTCAGAGATAAACATACTTTTAATAGCAGCCGGGGACCAAGCCATACTATAAACTTGTTGAACAGGCGGGTCTCCGGCAGCTTCTTCCCCACTGCCTGCTGCCCTGGATTGACAGTTCTCTGCCTACATGTCAATATAAGCAGAGACCTATCAGTCACTGTCAGCGTGCGGGGAGTAGCTGTTGGGGACCCGCCTGTCCAACTAATCTGCAGAGTGGCTCGGTCCCTGGCCGTTATTAAAAGTATGTTTTTCTCTGAAATGTAGGGGACATAGCCCCAATTAAATCAAGCTAGGTAAGTAGGACTTAAAGGGGTTATCCACTACTAGGACAACCCCTTCTTGATCAAAATATTTGGCCCCCGATAAAATAATAAAGCCTATATTCACCTCCAATGCTGGCGCCACTTCCACGGTGTCGGCACTCGCGGTCCAGGGGCTCCCGTGCTGTTGTTGTGACACCTGACGCCGGAGCCCAATCAGCGCTGGCGTCACTGTCTCCAGCTTTGGACAAATCGGACATGAAAAGGAACTGCAGCTGATCTCTGACTTCCTCTTAATGCTCAATTCAACAGAAGGTGGGAACAGTGACGCCAGCACTGATTGGGCGCTGGGGTCACGTGTCACAACACGTGGCAGCCCCGGGACCGCAAGTGCCAACACCGCGGGAACGGCGCCAGCACAGGAGGCGAGTATAAGCTTTATTACTTTATGGGGGCCAAGCGAGGGGTATGAACAGGGGTTGTCCAAGCAGTGGACATCTTCTTTAACTTTATACTTTTATTTGATATGCAAATGAGGGCATAGCCTATGTCTTGGCGCACAGTCATGCCCCCCAATTTGCATAATAAAGCTGGTACCTCGCATTGATTGACTTGTCTGTAAGGCCCTGTCGCCTATGCACTGACACTGCATGATTACGGCAAAGGTTACCCAGAAGTGTAGCGAGCGGCAGCCACCGATAGGCAGGAGCTGGACATCAGAATGCACCTGCAGCCACTGTGTGTGCACCAGCACAAATACTCACTCCGTGAGCATGCAGCGCTCGCTCTGGGCCTTAGAAACAAGTCAATCAATGTGAGGCAGTGGCTTTATTTTGCAAATAAGAGGGTATGACAGTGCACCAAAGCATAGGCCATGCCAATGTTGAACCAAAGCATCTTTCATGTGCATATGAAATAAAAGTTGATTATTAATTAACTATAAAGTTAAGATATACTTGCATAGTGTGATTTAAATAGGAGCTATGCCGCCTATATAAATGTTTAGGTAGGTTTAATGCCATTTTGGGGGTGACTATTAAAAATAGTTACTGACTGAATTTGGTGAAAAAAAACCGTATAGAATAAGCAGAGAACCTATGCGTACAACAATAGTTGACACCTCAATTGAAAATTAAGTTGTTGTTATGAGGTGTGGGAAACTGTCAGGTGAAAGTCAATAAAATTGTATTTCTAGCAGTGTTTAGAGCTAAGATATATTTTTTACTATAACTAAAGTTTACAATCTTTCAAAACTAGCATTTAAAGGAGAAGTGTGCACCAGCTTTGTTGGGTGGTGGTGTGCACTATTAAATAAATTGTATATCCTACTCTAGGATGGCAGAAAGAATGCAGGTGTACAAAGGAGGCACTTCAAAGATAGCTTTACTCATGAAAAAGCAACATGCCTGCTGGTTACAGAGACTTACAAGAGGCAACAAGCTTGATGGATTAAAAAAACTGTCAGTAGGATCAACCCCCTAAGCCATCTATATGGGAATGTAAGTCAAAGAAAGCTGAATAAAATGATACCATGAAGGGAATCTGTGCAGGTTTTTGCAACTTCATGTGAGATGAGCATGATGTAGGCAAAGAGACCTTGAATCCAACAATATATCACTTAGTTTACTGGTGCAGCAGTTCTGAAGTAATCAGGGCTTTTAGATTTATCAATGCAGCAGAGCTGAGAAAGCTAACCCCGCCCACACCAGGCTCTATGTGTACAAATTCTATAGACAGTGAGCTGCTTATCACAGAAGGGGTGGAGTCAGACAAGCAGTCCAGTGCACATCAGACCTAACAGTGATAATCTCATAATGATAAAACCTTCATTGTAATTAAACAACAGCACACAGCCTGATAAGTGATACATTGTTGAATTCAGTGTTTTAACCCCTACCTCATGCTGTCCTCAGAATATATAGCAAAATCCTTCTGACAGATTCCCTTCAGTATCTGCGATCCGATGTCTAATTCCAGAGAAATCCACATTTTTCTTAATACTTCAATAAATTGGGCTGGCTAGGCAATTTGATTTCTCCCTTACCACTGGTTGATATTGTAATATCTGACTCTGTAATATATATGTATGTGCTTTTCACTATATACAGTATGTGCTTTTTATATATATATATATATATATATATATATATATATATATATATATATATATATACACACACATACACACAGATCAGTGTCTTGCCCATAGCCCTGAATAGCTAATTTACATATAAGAAAACTTGGACTTCTCTGGAATAAGACATCAGATGGCAGATATAGATATTATTTTATTAAACTTTCTATGAACTGCATGCCCATATAGATGGCTTAGGGTTGATCCTACTGACAGATTGCCTTTAAGATCTATTGGCTGGACACAGATATCCTTCAGAATCTGCCTGCAGAGCTTATTTTAAATGAAAGGGGGTGTTACTCAAAAGAGAGACATATAATGTCCCTTCTCCTGATCTACAGGACTCACACTGGCCCCATGAATTGCCCCCATTATAATCCACAATCTCATGTGTGTTATCATCGGAGCGGGCCGCGGCCTCAGGCTGTGATGCTGGGCCCGCCCTGTCGCATGACGTCACGCAGAGCAGGACCCAGCATACACAGCGAGGGCGCGTCTGTTCAAAAGCTGTGACTCACGCGCTGACTGGTCTGCCGAAGAGGAGCCGCTCCACCTCCCTCGCTCCCCTGCCTGAGCTGAGTAGCTGAGCATGCCGGCTTGTTATGATCTTTTATAGGCTGGCAGTGCTGCAGTTAGCTCCGACCCATGAGCGCCCTGATTGGTCCACACTGGACCCTGTGTCCTAGTGAGCTGCTGCAGCAGAGATTGTGCCTAGAAAGTGCCTGGTCCGGACCAATCACCATCAGGCTCATATGTAAGTGCTGCTGGAGCCAATTTAGTTTTTTTTTTTATGAATTGCAACATATAATGTTACTGTGGGAGTGGATGTGAGGGGAATAGGGGGAACTGATTGGGGTAGCGGGGTGGGGGGCACAAGGGGCCTTGTGTACTGAGATTATGTGCAATCTCATGTCATAGCTGCTGTCTGGGGAGGGTGGAGATAGGGAGGTAGGGGCATATTATATTTACAGTTTAGAACTTATAATAAGCCCCTGTCTGATAGTATAACAATCCCCCATACAGTAACTATGGCATGAGCTGCACTGTGTCTAAAGGGGTTGTCCGGTCTAAATCTACAAGTCCGCCGTGACTCTATGTGGCTACAGACATGTGACTCATAGAATCATAGAATGGTAGAGTTGGAAGGGACCTCCTGGGTCATCTGGTCCAACCCCCTGCTCAAAGCAGGATTCACTAGATCATCTCAGACAGATGTCTGTCCAGCCTCTGTTTGAAGACGTCCATTGAAGGGGAACTCACCACCTCTCGTGGCAGCCTGTTCCACTCATTAATCACCCTAACTGTCAAAAAGTTTTTTCTAATATCTAATCTGTGTCTCCTCCCATTTAGTTTCATCCCATTGCTTCTAGTCTTTCCTTGTCTTTCAAATGAATGGGTCTGTGCACATGTCAGTGTGTTTCCACAGATCGTGTGTCCGTGTGCAAAACACGCTGACATGTTCGTTCTTTGCACACCGCACGGTCCACAAAACATCCCACACTGATGACATCCGTGTGTCATCCATGTGACACGTACCGGTGCCTGGGAATCAGTGTAAAGTTAGCGCTGTTCCCAAGCGCTGGGTGCTGAACACTGCCATCATCATGGTTCCCTGCTGGCGCTGCGATCAGCATGAGCAGGGGATAATGTTGACAGTTGTATCTAGCCCCCGCTGTGTCCAGCAAGTGTAAAAGTAAGAATAAAATAAAAAAAATAAAATCCAGTGTCCAACGCTGTAATCCGTCTGACCGGCAGGCGACCGCACACACCAAGGAGCAGAGCAGAATGACTCGCTGCAGCGAGCGGGACTCTGACCTGCCCTGAGCTCACTAAGTGACAGCACAGGTCAGAGGTCCGCTCGCGGCAGCAAGTCATTCTGCTCTGCTCCTCGGCGTATACGGTCGCCTGTCGGTCAGATGGATTACAGCGTGAGACTGGTGATTATAAGGATATTTCTATTTTATTCTAATTTGAACACTTGCTGGACACAGCGGTGGCACAATACAACTCTCAACATTGTCCTCTGCTTGTGCTGATTGCAGCGCGAGTAGGGGACAATGATGAGTGATGCCTCCAGCACCCCGTGCTTGGGAACAGCACTAATTGTACAGCTAAGTCCCAGGCATCAGTACGTGTGATCCTGATGCGGCACACTGGCAGCACACGGTTGCCACACGTATTCCACACAGGTACACAGTGACTCGGATATCTCCAGTACTGTTTTTTCCAATACCGGTAATATCTGGACATGTGAAAGAGCCCTAATGCTGAGCAGCTGTCAGTGTCGGGGCGCAGTTACAACCAGGATCTGTCTCTCGCAGTCGTGGGTGGAACTGAGCTCCGCCAGCTGCTGTTAACTACTTAAAGGGGTTTTCCACTACTCAAACAACCCCATTTTAAGCCTATTTCAGACGTCAGTGTGTCCAGTACGTGTGGTGACAGTTTCCACACGTACCATAGACACTGACACACGCAGACCCATTCAAATCTATGGGTCTGCGCACATGTCAGTGTGTTTACACAGACAATGTGATCCACACACTGACATGTCTGTTTTCGGCCGGCAGCACGGATCACATGGACCCATTCAAGTGAATGATGACATCCGTGTGACACGGACCGGTGTTTGGGAATCAGCGGTACAGTTTCCGCTGTTCCTAAGCGCCGGGTGCTGAACGCTGCCCTCATCAAGGTTCCATGCCGGTGCTGCGATCAGCACCAGCAGGGACAATGATGAGAGTAGTAGTGTCTGCTCCTGCAATGTCCATCCGTAAAAATAAGAATAAAATAAAAAAGCCATATAATCACCTTTCCTAAGTGTCCCTCGCTGTAATCCATGCGACCACTCGGCAGACGAGCTGCAGCGAGTGCCCCTGGAGCTGCGCTCAGTGATAGCAAGTGGTGTCACGTCAGATTTGTAGAGTTATTTGCACTAAAACATGACCGGCCATTTATGATCTGAAGGGTTTGACAAGGACTCATGTTTCTTCTTGAATTTTGTTAGTTTTTTTTTTTCTGGTCAGATTGTTGAAAAATACTGATGATATATATATATATATATATGTATATATATACACATACAGTACAGACCAAAAGTTTGGACACACCTTCTCATTTAAAGATTTTTCTGTACTTTCATGACTATGAAAATTGTACATTCACACTTAAGGCATCAAAACTATAAATTAACAAATGTGGAATTATATACTTAACAAAAAAGCTCAGATTAGAGACCAGGTCAATGCCACACAAAGTTATAGCAGCAGACACAAGTCTTCAACAACTGTTAAGAGGAGACTTTGTGCAGCAGGCCTTCATGGTAAAATAGCTGCTAGGAAACCACTGCTAAGGACAGGCAACAAGCAGAAGAGACTTGTTTGGGCTAAAGAACACAAGGAATGGACATTAGACCAGTGGAAATCTGTGCTTTGGTCTGATGAGTCCAAATTTGAGATCTTTGGTTCCAACCACCGTGTGCGACGCAGAAAAGGTGAACGGATGGACTCTACATGCCTGGTTCCCTTCGTGAAGCATGGAGGAGGAGGTATGATGGTGTGGGGGTGCTTTGCTGGTGACACTGTTGGGCATTTATTCAAAATTGAAGGCATACTGAACCAGCATGGCTACCACAGCATCTTGCAGCGTCATGCTATTCCATCCGGTTTGCGTTTAGTTGGACCATCATTTATTTTTCAACAGGACAATGACCCCAAACACACCTCCAGGCTATGTCAGGGCTATTTGACAAAGAAGGACAGTGATGGGGTGCTACGCCAGAAGTCCTGGCCTCCACAGTCACCAGACCTGAACCCAATCGAGATGGTTTGGGGTGAGCTGGACCGCAGAGTGAAGGCAAAAGGGCCAACAAGTGCTAAGCATCTCTGGGAACTCCTTCAAGATTGTTGGAAGACCATTTCCAGTGACTACCTCTTGAAGCTCATCAAGAGAATGCCAAAAGTGTGCAAAGCAGTCATCAAAGCAAAATGTGGCTACTTTGAAGAACGTAGAATATAAGACATATTTTCGGTTGACACTTTTTTGTTAAGTATATAATTCCACATGTGTTAATTCATAGTTTTGATGCCTTCAGTGTGAATGTACAATTTTCATAGTCAAGAAAATACAGAAAAATCTTTAAATGAGAAGGTGTGTCCAAACTTTTGGTCTGTACTGTATATATAATGTTCATTACATATTATGTGCTCACCTATAGAGGATGCCTGGTCAGGTACAGTAGTGGTCGGGCTACATAGGGAAGGTCGACGTGGAGCGGGGGCGCCATACCGAACCTAGGGTGCCAACCTCCGCTCTCAGGAAGGGAATTGTGAAGGGCAAAACTAGTCCTCATCTCCCCTCATTTCTGCTCTTTTTTTAAAATCACTGTTTTTCTGTGCAAATGTGTGTGCATTTCTGTCTTTATGTTTTGGGGTTTTAAATTAACTAATTAATGAAATAATTTTTTATGGTCTTTTTTTGTTATGGTTTACAAGAATAAGGGCCCCGGTTGATCGCTTTGGTTGTTGATTGAGGGGGCTCATACTGTATATAGGGGGATGTCAGCATACTTAATTGTGCTCAATATTAAGTCATACAATTAATATAAAAAAAATCATTATAATAAACCCCTTTACAACCCAAGGTGGTTTGCACGTTAATGACCAGGCCAATTTTTACAATTCTGACCACTGTCACTTTATGAGGTAATTACTCTGGAACGCTTCAACGGATCCCCCTGATTCTGAGATTGTTTTTTCGTGACATATTGTACTTCATGATTGTGGTAAAATTTCTTCGATATCACTTGCGTTTATTTGTGAAAAAAATGGAAATTTGGCGACAATTTTGAAAATTTTGCAATTTTCAAAATTTGAATTTTAATGCCCTTAAATCAGAGAGATATGTCACACAAAATAGTTAATAAATAACATTTCCCACATGTGTACTTTACATCAGCACAATTTTGGAACCAAAATTTTTTTTTTGTTAGGAACTATAAGGGTTAAAAGTTGACCAGCGATTTCTCATTTTTCCAACAAAATTTACAAAACCATTTTTCTAGGGACCACATCACATTTGAAGTGATTTTGAGAGGTCTTTATGACAGAAAATACCCAAAAGTGACACCATTCTAAAAACTGCACCCCTCAAGGTGTTCAAAACCACATTCAAGAACTTTATTAACCCTTCAGGTGCTTCACAGGAATTTTTGGAATGTGTAAGAAAAAAATGAACATTTAACTTTTTTCACAAAAATGTTACTTTAGACCCAATTTTTTTTTATTTTCGCAGGGGTAACAGGAAAAAATGGACCCCAAAATTTGTTGTGCAATTTCCCCTGGGCAAGCAGATACCCCATATGTGGGGAAAAACCACTGTTTGGGCGCACGGCAGGGCTCGGAAGGGAAGGAACGCCATTTGAATTTTCGATTGTAAAATTTGCTTGAATAATTGAATGTTGCGTTTGGAGAGCTCCTGATGTGCCTAAACAGTGGAAACTCTCCACAAGTGACCCCATTTTGGAAACTAGACCCCCCTGGGAACTTATCTAGATGGGTGGTGAGCATTTTTAACCCCCAGGTGCTTCACAAATTAATCCGTAAAAATGAAAAAGTATTTTTTTTTCCAGTTTTTCATTTTTACGAATCAATTTGTGAAGCACCTGAGGGTTCCAAGTGCTCACTATGCATCTAGATAGGTGCCTTGGGGGGGTCTAGTTTCAAAATGGGGTCACTTGTGGGGGAGCTCCATTGTTTAGGGACACAGGGGCTCTCCAAACGCGACATGGTGTCCGCTAACAAATTGAATGGAAAATCGGCTCAAATTGTTAGCGGACACCATGTTGCGTTTGGAGAGCCCCTGTGTGCCTAAACATTGGAGCTCCCCCACAAGTGACCCCATTTTGGAAATTAGACCCCCAAGGCACCTATCTAGATGCATAGTGAGCACTTGGAACCCCCAGGTGCTTCACAAATTAATCCGTAAAAATAAAAGTGTTTTTTTTCCCCACTTTTTCATTTTTACGAATCAATTTTTGAAGCACCTGGGGGTTCCAATTGCTCATTATGCATCTAGATAGGTGCCTTGGGGGGTCTAGTTTCCAAAATGGGGTCACTTGTGGGGGAGATCCAATGTTTAGGCACACAGGGGCTCTCCAAATGTGACATGGTGTCCACTAACAAATTGGAACCAGGTCGCGTTTGGAGAGCCCCTGTGTGTCTAAACATTGGAGCTCCCCCATAAGTGACCCTATTTTGGAAACTAGACCCCCCAAGGCACCTATCTAGATGCATAGTGAGCACTTGGAACCCCTAGGTGCTTCACAAATTGATTCGTAAAAATTAAAAAGTATTTTTTTTTCCACTTTTTAATTTTTACGAATCAATTTGTGAAGCACCTGGGGGTTCCAAGTGCTCACTATGCATCTAGATAGGTGCCTTGGGGGGTCTAGTTTCCAAAATGGGGTCACTTGTGGGGGAGCTCCAATGTTTAGGCACACAGGGGCTCTCCAAACGCAACATGGTGTCCGCTAACAATTTGAGCCGATTTTCCATTCAATTTGTTAGCGGACACCATGTCGCGTTTGGAGAGCCCCTGTGTGCCTAAACATTGGAGCTCCCCCACAAGTGACCCCATTTTGGAAACTAGACCCCTCAAGGATTTTATCAAGGGGTATAGTGAACATTTTGAACCCAGAGGTACGACAGAGAATTTGATAACATTAGGTCATCATATTGAATAAGTTGTCATTAGTCTTGAGCGCAAGTGCTCGCTACTTGAGTTTGCACCGGGTACTCAGGTATGCACCATGTACTGCGTGTGCTCGAGTGACATGCTCGAGTCCCTGCCCCGCATGTTTCACGGTTATTAGACACCCAAAAAAAAACATGCAGGGATCGCTCGTGCATAGCAGGCAATCCCCGCAAAATTTTTTTGGCCGCGAAGCATATGGGGCGGAGACTCGAGCATGTCACTCAAATACCCACGATACTCAATGCATTCCAGAGCACCCGATGCAAACTCAAGTAGCGAGCACTTGTGCTCAACACTAGTCGCCATATCGTCATCTTTTTTTTTTACTTTTGAAAAAAATCCCAACCCCAACCCTATCCCCAACCCCAGCCCTAACCCTAGCACAACCCTAACCTGAGAGTTTATTTTTTACGCCGTTCCTCGTGTGGTATAAGTGATTGGACGACTTTATTCTTCGGGTCGGTGCGACTTCAGCGATACTAGAATCATATGGGGTTTTTATGATTGACAGCTGTCACACACTAAAAGACGCATTTTTTGTAAAATTTAGTTTTTGCATCGCCATATTTTGAAAGCTATAATTTTTCCATATTTTGGCAGGCAGAGTCATGTGATGGCTTGTTTTTTGCGGGATGAGTTGACGTTTTTATTGGTGCCATTTTCAGGCACGTGACATTTTTTGATCGCTTTCTATTCCGATTTTTGGGAGGCAGAATAAACAAAAACCAACAATTCAGGCAGCTTTATTCTTTGGGTCAGTACGTTTACAACGATACCATATTTATATTGCTTTTCTATGTTTTGGCGCTTTTACACAATAAAAGCTATTTTATAGAAAAAATAATTTTTTTGCATTGCTTTATTCTGAGAGCTATAACTTTTTGATTTTTCGGATGATGGAGCTGTATGGCGGCTTGTTTTTTGCGGGACAAGATGATGTTTTCAGCGGTACCATTTTTATTTATATTCGTCTTTTTGATCGCGTGTTATTCCATTTTTTGCTTGGCGGTATGATGATAAAGCATTGTTTTTTGCTATGCTTTTTTTTTTTTTACCGTGTTCACTGAAGGGGTTAACTAGTGGGACAGTTTTATAGGTCAGGTCGTTCCGGACACGGCGATACCAAATATGTGTACTTTTATTGTTTGTTTGCTTTTTTTTCAGAATAATATTTATTGATGGGTACATTATGTTTTTCTTTTTGGTGGATTCTTTTTTTTATTTTTTTTTTTAAATATTTTTACAATTTTTTTTTCACTTTCTGAGAGGTTTTACAGTTTTTTACTTCGTCCCACTCTGGGACTTTAACTTTTTTTATTCTGATCGCCTGCACAGCATAGGGATGGAGCACCATCCCTGTGCCATGCAGGCAGTCAGCGCTGCACAGTGAGAAGATTGTTTGGTTGTGCACTGCGCATGACCAAACAATGTTCCTGCTGCCTGGTGACCCGGATGTTATCATGACGACATCGGGTCGTCATGGCAACACCCGGGAAGCCACGGCAGACAGCGCTGGAGGCCGGAAAAGGAGGTGAGTATACCGATCACCTCCCCTTGCCACCGCAATGCTGCGATCGACTTCGATCGCAGCATTGCAGGGGTTAATGTGCCGGGAGCGGTGCAGGACTGCTCCCTGCACATAGTACCGGGTGTCAGCTGACACCCGGCGGCGATCGAGCCCGCACAGCCTGTGTGCGCGCGCGATCGCGATGACATACTAATACGGGTCAGGCTCTTAAAGCCCAGGGCACTGACGCGTATTAATACGTCATGGGCTGTAAAGGGGTTAATATTGAGCAAAATTAATTTCAGCCTATTCGTTCAGTCTCCACAACAGTCACTGTCTATCACCACTGCTCTATTATGTATAGTGCTGTGTTATGTATAGTGCTGTACATAAGGGAAAAATTTGCGCGGTGCGCTATGTACGCCACTATCTCTCTCTGGCATTTTTCATCTACATATGTGCACCAGAGCACCTGTGTGTTACATGACCTATCACATGATCAATCAAAGGGGATCATGTGACATGTCACGTGACACATCGGGTACCTGGGGGGGGGCCCACACCTTCTAAACTGCCTGGGGCCCTGGCTACTCTTAATCCACCCCTGATCACAACACAGCACAGTCTCACAGTGCCTGTCACAGGCCCTCTTTTGGTCACCTCTCTCCTGCAAAAATGCACTACTGAAATTTGTCTGGCCTACCTTCAGTGTATAAGTTTTATCAGTCCTGCACACTCAGGTACAAGTCTCCTTACGTTGCCAACACTCTTGGCAGTCTTGGCAATTGCCTTCACACTTGAGCAGTAGCATATAGACTCCATGTGGTGTGTTATCTCTTTGCCTTATGTGAGCAGCTAATCCACACCTATCTGCACCCTCCTATCACAGGAATAACCCTCTTGTCTCCCCTCTATGGTGTGAATCCTTGTTCTCTCAGCAATGGCGATATTCTCATAGAGGTAATCTGATCTTCATTTGGGAAAAACTACACTTACATCAGTACAGGCTGGAGCTTTTTACATGTATAAAAACACAATACAACTCACTCCCACTTACTAGCTAGCTGTGACACGGACACCTCTGCTGGGCCACACAGCTTGTCCTCCTGCCTGGCTGCTTCATCTGCATGTATCTGACCTCTACTGAATTTAAACAGGAATCTTCTGTACTTTTTGTAATTCTAAGACAGGTGGTTGTGCTTATGGTGCTAACCCTATGCAGCCATCTGACCCAGTCGTGTCATCTGCAAGTCAGTGGAATAATTGTTGAGACACCGAGCAACACTCACTTTGTAATGAGTATCAACTCAGAACAACCAGTGGCATCTTGTCTAGACATTTTTAAATTGGGCATATCATATATTTGTCACTCACTTGCATCAGTCATGCAGTGTTTCGGATATCTGTCTTGTTTGTCACATCATTTTTTGAACATCTCTCGCAGCACATGCATGCCACACGACAGTAATAAACAAATAGGCAATAGAGTGCATTTGTAATTGTCATGAGCATAATCATATCTAGTAATAACACATTGCTGGCAGAACACAGCAGGTATAACAACATAGAATATGGCATTTGAAAAGTAATACTGCCATAATACTGAGAGGTATCTTCACTGCAACAGGGTGAACAGTATGGCCAACAACAACCAATAAAGCATAAAGTAGTCCTGGTCTCCCCCTTTATTTTTGGCAATGTATATATAATTTTAATGGACCAACAATAAAGTTATGATTTTATCTCTAATCAGATTTGGAGCTGAACCTTTTTCTAGTCAAATGTGCATCTACAAACACGGGGCGGTGGTGTGGCCTCATACTTCCTATTTGGAATAGAAAAGTGAGGTAGCATTTTTTCCTCTAATTTTTAACCGAATTTGTGCAAAAAAATACCATTTTTCATTACTTGCACCCTATTTATTATGTGCTTCAAACACTTTCTTTGCCTTGTCCAAATAAGGGGCGTGACCTAATTGAGAAGGGGGTGTGGCTTTCTGGGGAAATAGATCTAACATGTGAAATCATGTGCCAAAAAATGCACCAGAAGTAAGCCAACTAATGGGTGGTGTAAACTTAAGACTAGGCAGTCTAAAAATTCACAAGATTTATCAAACAGAATCAGCCGCTAAAATAAATCTGGTTCTTTTTAGGCTGTCTGGTCTGAGTTTGCGCTCTCTAACAACTAGACAGTAATGATAAATATTCCACATTCTTTCCCATAATTATTTCTACAAAATTTTTAAATACAAGATAGATGTTTCTATAGGCCTGACATTTAATGGAATTTCAGTCTTTACTTGTCTGCATCCATCATCGATATATATAGTATGTTATTACAGTGGATACACCTCACAAGTAAGGACTATATAAACATGCACCAATATAATGTCAAATCTCACTGCTGTATAGCGCTCTGCCATTAAGGAAATTAGGAAAACATTTTTCCAGGCCAATCTTAGTCAAGTGAAAGGTTCAGATGATCAAGTGTCCTCAATGATCAGCTAATGACTGAAGACACAATAAAATAATGGCTCATGCAAATCGTTCTGAGCATACTGCTAATATACGGACTGGCTGCGGCACTCCTGACCCAAGCGTCACAGTCCAGAACAGCAGCCAGTCCGTGTATTGCGGTCTGAGATCGGACCAATTTGCATGAGCCCTAACAATGGGAACCCATGTGAAAAAATTAGAGGATTCGTTTTTCATATAAATTTGTTTTATTAAATTTATTGCACTGAATTACAAATGGTAAAATTAGAAATTTTGCATTAATTCCTACTTCTAGACATATTTTTCTGTCTTAACCTCTTGAGGATGAAACTTATTTTAGCAGTAAAAGCTATGGACACTTAAAATGTGGAATAAATGATGTTATCATGCTCATGATATACAGTTTCTAGTTTCAAACTTTTCCTATGTGGCTGTATCCCTCCCAATAATACACAATGGATTGGATGTCTGTGAGTCTAGGATGTTGCTGCCATCATCAGCAGTCATGTGCCTGCCTGGCATCATTTCTAGCGTGAATTCCCCTTCTACATCTCATGAAGTATCTGCTCTTACTTGTCCTGAGAGTCATTGATATTTAAGAGTGCATAGCCTGTGGGGGTCACCTGCTTTCCTTCTGCACACAGTCTATGTCAGGGGTGGGAAATTAATGTTGCTAAGGGGGCACATGAGAGACTGTGACTGTTGTGGAGGGCCGGATGTACCTTGTGGGTCCCTTATGGCCCAGGTCTGGTCTATGTCATTCCTATGCGATCCCATGGTAATAACATGGCCCATCTGCTGAGCCCATGCAAACCATTGGGACATAACAATACATAAAACTACCTAAGGCTCTTGATGTACTACTGCGTCAAGGTGTAAGGATGGGGGGTAAACAAAAAAAAAAAGAAAAAATGCCCAAAGTGTAAAGTTTAAAAAATATTTTCCCTTGAATGCACTGTTCCAAACGATGAACTGCTCAGGTGAACATTTCAACACTGATAGCCTTGTTCACAAGGGTTGATGTTCTGTTACCCAGCCAGGTAGCTCATGCAGGTTCTCCCTTTCATAAACATGAGGGATGTTGATAAACAGAGGTCAGTTATCCCAGAAGCTTCAGATCATGTTAAAAGCATTTAGGGAACCTATCTATTGCACACCATTTTCAGACACAAATAAAATAGAACACTTACAAATATGGTGACATATCAATGCCTATATATGTTTGATGATGGACAGAGCCGTAATTTATCCGAGTATGTTGCTCACTGAACATTGTATTATAACATATCTAGAAAGGCTGTAAACAACAAGTGATGACATGCAATATTGTAGATGTTTCTCTGTGGTTCTATCAATAAAAAAAACTTTGTGAACATAGTAATTATCTTTCTAGAAGGAAGAAATAAGTTCTGCTGTCACAACTTCCCTTCTAAGCACAAATGAGGCAACTAGAGTCTATTTCTAAAAAATGTTCAGCGGGGATTGTTAAAGGGAACCTGATAGCTGATGCATGCTGCTGATCCATGGGCAGCATGTATCAGGCACTGGCTGTATGATTGCAGCCAAGCATATCTGTCTATGAAACGCTGCAACATTTCAGAGAAAAACATACTTTTAAAGACGCCGGGGACTGAGCCTGCACAGGAGAAGAGTCGGCGAGATGGGTACCCGGCGGCTTTAATGCTTGTCTGTAGCCGGCTTAATGGTAGCTGCTAGCCTCCAATGTTTTTATTGCTGTTAGAAAGAAAGCTGGAAAGGGGATGCGCTTTATAAAAACACAGAGATCAATTCCCTACAGAGATATTTTATAAAATGCTTCTTTCCAAAATTTTCTACCTAAATTTCTACTTAAAACTTAAATTTTAAAGGGTTATTCCCAAAATGTTGGGCTATCCTGAGGTTTGGAGTTAATTTACTGATTGTTGTGGGTCTGACCGCTGGGACCCCCTGTGATCCCAAGATCGGGGAACAGCTACCCAGGAATTGGGCTCTGTGTAATATGGAGAGGATAACTTAACATTTTGGGTATAACCCTGTAAATATATAAACAAATAAGAAAATTGTCATAGTTGAAGGTATACTTTAATTTAACATTAATGAACTCCCAAAATATGTTTATTCATATTGTCTCTCCATTCATAGACTGTTTATGAACAAAATTCTGCACATTGTTAGTGCACATAAAGAGTTCGACTCAAGTTTGGTTTTCGGCTGGAGATACGCTCTGACTGGAGCAATCAAATAAGTGCATCAAAGGCAAAGTGTGAAAGAGTCCTGAGGTAACTTGCTCCATACCAAAAACAAAACTACTGATATTGTAAAACATGGGAATTTCATGTCATGACCACTGTGATATACAATACCAGATGTGAAAATAATGCCTTTTTAACCTGTCACATTGCATAACACTATCAATCTGCAGATATAGGGTTAATCTGCAGGTTAATAGCGTTAGGAAGGTGCCTGGACACCATTCTGAAAGTGCAGCACCCAGGAGATAATTACATTTATTTCTCCCAGGAGCCGCTGGCTTTCAGTCATACAAGACTGCAGACACGGCTACAGTCATTGCTCGCAGCACTGTGAGTGGCAGATGTAAGTACATCGTATACCCCGACACTTTGGCTTACTGATAGTTCTGCATTGATGCAATATACTGTCACTTACAATATAGTGAGTGATCAATATAGCCACATGGGCACTTTTGTATGACTGAAAGCAAGCAGCTCCAGGGAGAAATAATGTTCATTTTCATGAAAAATCACTGATGTCTGAATGAGGCCATATACAGGAATTTCCCATTATAAAGAAAAAAAAACTACAAATGCATCTGGTGCCCCCTCCATCATCCCTAAAATGAAATAGTTACATAGCAAACTAGCTATTAACTAGATTTAATCAATCTGGCATGAACAATATACTGATAATGACCAAAGCCAGAAACACATTAGCCTTCAGCTACAAATGGTGATATTATAGAACTGATGTAGGTCACAGAAATGCCAATTTTGAATTGACGTCTACATCACATAACATACTTATCCCACAAAATTATTTCACAATACTGAGATGTCTTTATTCTGTGTAGTTCACCTTTTATTTACAACAGCTCTAGGTCTAAAAGTAGTATGCACTAAAGTTCACACTTAAAAGATTGCTCACTTAGTACAGTAATGCCACCGGGAACCTATCCCTCGATATGTAGAAATGAATAGCTGCATTACTGAACCTTTGTGAGAAAGGGAATTATTTTGGCTCTTCTAATGTATAGATGGAAGTCATGTCTGTGAATGGCATAAAATGAGACCTTGGGATTTTCCGTTTTTGCATTTTCATTTTTTGTTCCTCTTCTTCCCAGAGCCATAACTTTTTTATTTTTCCGTCAACATAGCCGTGTGAGAGCTTGTTTTTTGCGGGACAAGTTGTACCTTTGAACAACACCATTGATTTTATCATATAGTGTACTGGAAAATGGAAAAAAAAATCCAAGTCCGGTTAAATTCTAAAAAAAAAAGTGCAATTCCACAATTGTTTTTTTATTTTTTTACCATGTTCACTAAATGCTAGCTAAAAGTGACCTGCCATTATGATTTTCCAGGTCATTACAAATTTGCAGATATCAAATATGTATAGGTTCTTTTTACTGAAGTGGTGAAAAAAAAATCCAACGTTTGTAAGAAAAAAAAAATGGAGCCATTTTCCAAGACCCGTACCGTCTCCATTTTTCTGGATCTGGGGCCGGGTGAGGGCTTATTTTTTGCGCGCCAAGCTGACGTTTTTATTGATATCATTTGGGGGTAGATACGATGTTTTGACTGCCTGTTATTGCATTTTATTGCAATGTTGCGGCGGCTCAAAAAACTTAATTCTGGTGTTTTGATTTTTTTTCTCATTACGCCATTTACCGATCGGATTAATTTAGTTTATATTTTGAGAGATAGGGCGATTCTAAATGCAGCGATACCAAATATGTGTATTTTTGATTATTTTTTTTAATGGTTTTATTTTGAATGGGGCGCCATAGACCGACGAAAGCAACTCTGGAAAACGATGAAGGTGGCAGCAGGTGAATATGAGACTGGGCAGGGGAATTACATTTAAAGCACCACTCCAACGGAGCAAAAAATAAATATTGGAGTGGTGCTTTAAGCCGTCCACACAGGCATGTACGTAATAGAAACCTGAATAAAATTATACTTTGATATCTTTGATCCGATGTCTTATTCTAGAGAAATCCACTTTTTCTTATATGTAAACGAGCTGTTTAGATCTATGGGTCCGATCACCAGTTATCAATGTGAGACATGTTATGACTGCAGCAACAAATGTGTTTGTAATGAGACAAACGTCATTTGTGCTGTACTGAGTTGGCTCTGATCTCACTGATGCTGTGTGTGATTATGAGAGCAAAGTGTCAGTCATTAGCTATAAGCTCTGGAGGCAGATTCTCAGGGAGATCATTCTCTGGCCCATAGATCTTAACAGCTGATTTTCATGCAAGAAAAACATGGATTACTCTGGGATAAGACATCAGATCACAGATATAAAGGTATCATTTTATTCAGCTTTCTGTGACCTGCATGCCCATATAGACGGCTTAGGAAGGTATTTAAAGTGGTATTCTGATGACTGTCATTCATGAAATATTTATATCCAGTGAATTATATGTAAAGTGACAGAAACAACCCACTGATCAGACATGCACTGTATATCATTTTAGATTGAATGATCTATTAAAGGAAAACATATTACTTATACTTTATTCAGACAAACATCGCCATTCTCAGACTAATCATGTTCACAAATGACGCATGGTAACTAAGTCTGTACTCAGCTTTGTGCGCCCATCCACATAGCAGACAGGTGCAAGAGCTTTCCGCCATTAAAACACTGACTGTCTCTTCTGTACAACAAAAGACTAGTGAATGCGGAGATTTTTCCCACATGGACCTAAAGGCTCACTCAGAAGTCTGTGATTCTAATACAATTTCTATCTGTGATTTTAACTGCACAATTGTAATCATAAGGCTGTGTGCACACGTTCAGTATTTGCAGTAGACAAATCTACTGCAAATACTGATGTGGAAAATGCTGCGTAAAATATGTGCGTTGTCTCTTATTATGATAAGCTGGATGAAAAGCGCTGAAAGAACTGACATGCTGCAGATATGAAACCGCTTCAAATCTCAAAAAAAAAAAGCAACATGTGCATGAGATTTCAGAAATCTCATTCACTTTGCTGAGATAGTAAACTGCTGTCTTTTTTAGGCAAAAACCCGCAGAAAAAAGGGAAAAAATGTAACATGTGAATATAGCCTTATTGTATAAGGTGAACTTATATGGTGCTGTTCACATGGCAAAAGTTTTATGCCTACCTAAAAAAAAAGAACAGAGACTTGTCCATCCTAGTCATGGATCAAACTCTTAATTTCAAGTCTATAGTTCCTTGTAAAAAAAAAAAAAACAACAGCATCACAATGTCATCCTTGTTGCATTATAGAGCTGTACCATTTTCATGTTTGTTTGAAACCTTCTCATTTGCAAAAAGAAAAACCTAATGAAACTAATGATAAAAACTGATTAACTGACCAAACACTAATGAAAATGTCATTCAAAATACTGATTTTCTTTTCTTTTCTTGGTGTACAAGAAAAATCACTGACATCTTAATCTGTCCTGTGGTCAACATTGGTCTGTGTGTTGTCGGATGGGACTAGACAAGAAGGTAGGGACCACTAGACTGACATTTTTAAACAATGTAAAACAAATTGATAATTAAAGGAAAATAAAACATTATCTTTATATATTCAAGGTATGGCCTGTGACTCAAATAAGCGACAAAAGTAAAATGTGTTTGCAATGAACAGGAAATATGTACAGTATATACCTTTCAGTAGGAAGGGTATGTTTTTCTGCAAGCTAAAAAAACCAAAAAGCCCATATCCACTGCACTTCCGATGTATGCTTGTTTTTTTCTTCAATGATTAGTCAGCTCTAGGCAATTCAGTGAAGTCAGAGTGAATTACAGATACACAGAGCATGATGTGCAAAGTGCAGGCAAATATAAACATGGGATGCTTCACTGGAGAGGAAATCAGGATGTCACAAACTAACAGACTGCACGACCTGAAATAGCAACCGCACTACAAGACTACTGCACAATTATGTGCTATATCTACCTAAATAGATTACCAGAATAATGCTTTTTTCATTGTCCTTAATTAACTTTCAACCAAAGAATATATATATATATATATATATATATATATATATATATATATATATATATATATATATATATATATATACACATCTTATCGCTTACATTTTTCTGTAAATGCATAATCATAGGCGGATTATAATGAGGGCAATCTGGGCTACCGTCCAGGGCCCAAGGTCACAAGAAGTGGAGTTGCAGGGGATCGTATGGAGAGAAAACATTTTTTTTTTCAATAAATGAAATGGGGTTGGGAGAGAGGAAAGTATACTGCTCAAAAAAATAAAGGGAACACTCAAATAACACATCCTAGATCTGAATGAATGAAATATTCTCATTGAATACTTTGTTCTGTACAAAGTTGAATGTGCTCACAACAAAATCACACAAAAATCATCAATGGAAATCAAATTTATTAACCAATGGAGGCCTGGATTTGGAGTCACCCCCAAACCACACTACAGACTGATACAACTTTGATGTAATGTCCTTAAAACAAGTCAAAATGAGGCTCAGTATTGTGTGTGGCCTCCACGTGCCTGTATGATCTCCCTACAATGCCTGGGCATGCTCCTGATGAGGTTGCGAATGGTCTCCTGTGGGATCTACTCCAGGATGGCACATCAATGCAAGCTGTGGCAAGAAGGTTTGCTGTCTGTCAGCGTAGTGTCCAGAGGCTGGAGGCGCTACCAGGAGACAGGCCAGTACACCAGGAGACGTGGAGGGGGCCGTAGGAGGGCAACAACCCAGCAGAATATTTCATTCACTCACATCTAGGATGTGTTATTTGAGTGTTCACTTTATTTTTTTGAGCAGTGTATAATGAACAGAGGATGGGGGAAGAAAGTATAATGAATAAAGGGTGAGTGGTGGGGGAGGGAACATTATATTATAATAGAGAAAAAGACAGACTGTATCAGCTCACCCATGTGGCAATCCGATGCTTGGAACCAGCTGTGCGGCAGGAATCCAAAATAGAAAAAGTAGTGTTCCAGCGTCAGGTATGATTAAAACTTTCAAGTTTATTGTAGAAAATAAACCTAACCAGAATTATATATTACAGCAAACGCATTTCCGACCTGCATGCAATGATTAAATATGCAGGTCTGAAACGCATTTGCTGTAATATATCATTCTGGTTGGGTTGGTGACCTATGGTGATGTTTTAACCTTTTTGTACAATAAACTTGAAAGTTTTAATCATATCCAGACGCTAGAACACTACTTCTTCTATTATATTATAATGAATTGAAGGTGGGGGTGGAAGAGCGGACATTATATTAAAATGAATTGAAGATTGGGGTGGGAGAGAGTACATTATAATGAATTGAGGGTGGGTGGGTGAAAGATAGGACATGACAAAATTAACTGGGGTGGAGAGTGGCATGTAACTATAATGAATCATGTGAGTGGGAGGAGCACAGTGGTGGGTCATTGAGGACACAGGTGAGTGACTGGTAATGAATTGGGAAAAACAGTACAGTGGCTAATTCATTTATATATTTATCAGGTGGAGGAAAGTGGCTAATTATAGTTAACAATATTATCAATTTACATTTGGGTTGCATAATGTCTAATGATATATTAATAGTGGGTGCATGTCTGCTTTCAGCGGCGCAGTGTAGAAGATTTCTTATTCTGGAAACAAATGTGTACATATACTGTACATGATCTTTTTTATTTTCAGGGGCCCGTTGACCAGTGCAGAAAACTCTGCAGTGACCGAGTTATGTCGTTAGGACATCGACAAAACATTCAACAAGATGAAGAAGAAAAAGGCTGTAATCAGTACAGACATCAGGGGTAAGTTGCTGGATGTAAATATTTATTCTGTATAGGGGTCCTGTATACTGCAGCACTAAATGACCACCAATCGGTAAACCATTTCCCATCGGCAGTCATTTACTGCGGTCTGTCTATTAACCCCTTTACCCCCGAGGCTGGTTTGCACGTTAATGACCAGGCCAATTTTTACAATTCTGACCACTGTCACTTTATGAGGTAATTACTCTGAAACGCTTCAATGGATCCCACGGATTCTGAGACTGTTTTTTCGTAACATATTGTACTTCATGATAGTGGTAAAAATTTCTTCGATATCACTTGCGTTTATTTGTGAAAAAATCGGAAATTTGGCGAAAATTTTGAAAATTTCACAATTTTCAAAATTTGAATTTTTATGCCCTTAAATCAGAGAGATATGTCACACAAAATAGTTAATAAATAACATTTCCCACGTGTCTACTTTACATCAGCACAATTTTGGAACCAACATTTTTTTTTTATTAGGGAGCTATACGGGTTAAAAGTTGACCAGCGATTTCTCATTTTTCCAACAAAATTTACAAAACCATTTTTTTAGAGACCACATCACATTTGACGTGAAACTTTAAGGGGCCTTTATGATAGAAAATACCCAAAAGTGACACCATTCTAAAAACTGCACCCCTCAAGGTGCTCAAAACCACATTCAAGAACTTTATTAGCCCTTCAGGTGCTTCACAGGAATTTTTGGAATGTGGAAGAAAAAAATGAACATTTAACTTTTTTCACAAAAATTTTACTTTAGACCCAAATTTTTTTATTTTCACAGGGGTAACAGAAAAAATAGACCCCACAATTTGTTGTGAAATTTCCCCTGAGCACGCAGATACCCCCATATGTGAGGAATAACCACTGTTTGGGCGCACGGCAGGGTTCGGAAGGGAAGGAGCACCATTTGACTTTTTGAATGTAAAATTTGCTTGAGTAATTTGCGGACATCATGTTACGTTTGGGGAGCCCCTGATGTGCCTAAACAGTGGAAACCCCCCACTAGTGACACCATTTTGGTAACTAGACCCCTCAGGGAACTTATGTAGGTGTGTGGTGAGCACCTTGAACCCCCAGGTGCTTCACAGAAGTTTATATCATTGAGCTGTAAAAATAAAATTTTCACATTTTTCCAACAAAAATGTTTTTCAGCCCCCAATTTTGCATTTTCATAAGGGTAACAGGAGAAATTGCACCATGCAATTTGTTGTGCAATTTCTCCTGAGTAAGCCGATACCCCATATATGGGGGAAAACCACTGTCTGGGCGCACGGCTGAGTTCGGAAGGGAAGGAGCGCCATTTGACTTTTTGAATGTAAAATTTGCTTGAATAATTAGAGGACGCCATGTTGCGTTTGGGGAGTCCCTGATGTGCCTAAATAGTGGAACCCCCCCCAAGTGACTCAATTTTGGAAACTACACCCCTCAAGGATTTTATAAAGGGGTATAGTGAACATTTTGTACACAGAATTTGATTATATTAAGTCAGCATTGTTAGAACCCTCCTGTTTGTATTTTCCATCTTGTGTTTTGCGGTCACGTGACCATCTGCCTTTATATTCCAGCTCCACCCTTTTGGCTGTGCTGGACTTCAGTGTTTGACTGTTACTCTTGCCAGGTGCTTCTGTGCCTTTCTCTGTCAGTTTGCTTGGTCCTTCTGGGACCTCTAGTACCTTTTTGTCAGTTTGTCTTTTTGTGTTCTGCAACAACTTCTCTGTTTAGGAGGTGTCCCTTTTTTGTCCCAGTGCTTAGTTCTTTTAGGGACCCCTCCCCTTATGCTATAGGTCTTCGTTCAGACTAGCCGAGGACTAAGGCGGGTCTGTTCGCTAGGAACAGTCAGCCCGCTACATCGTAGGGATTCAGCTTAGTCTTACTGTAGGGACAGCTTTCCCCTATCTTTCCTTAGTACTTGTTGCAGATCTTAACAGTAAGTCCAGCCCAAAAAACTAAAAGGAAAGATATTTGAGGATCAGTATGGTTTCCATCCAGGATTTGGCTCAACGCTTGCAGGGATTGTCTCTGGAGGTGGCCGAGCTACAGAAACACGCGAGTAGCTGTTCTGGAACGCATTTTGTGGAACCCAAGGTAGGACTGCCTGATGTGTTTTATGGTAAACAGCAAGATTTTTTTTCCTTTAAAAATACTTGTTTGTTATATTTTCGTTTGAGACCAAGGTCCTCTGGGAATGAATCACAGCGCATAGGTTTTATTATGTCACTTTTGTGCAATGAACCACAGGGGTGGGCCTTTTCTCTCCAACCTAATGATCCGTGTTTAAGGTCTGTAGAATAATTTTTTTCTTGTATGGGGCTATTATATGACGATCCTGATAGAATCTCTTCTGCTGAGGCAGAACTCAGGCGTTTGAATCAGGGGTCAGGTGATGTTGAAAATTATTGCACACACTTCAGGAGATGGGCTTCAGAAGTCAAATGGAATGATCCTGGGCTGAAATGTTTATTTCTTGCTGGTCTGAGTGAAAGGGTTAAGGATCTGCTAATTGCATTCCCTACACCTGAGGCTCTGCAGGATGCCATACAATTAGCTGTTCGTGTGGACAGGAGACTGAGGTCCAGGGTGAATGAGGTAAAGACTCCTGTAATGTCAGGTCCTAGTCCCCAGAAAATCTGCTCTGACGGCGGAGAACCGATAGAGATTGGGGCGATGTCACTCCGCTCTCAGGTTAGAGACCGGAGGTTCGCCGAGGGATTGTGTCTTTATTGTGGTAAAGCTGACCATTTGATTAAGTATTGTGAGCTTCGTTTAAGTAAAGAAAAAAAAAGTCAGTTACGCCCGAATTGCTTGTTTACGCTCTGCAGGAGTATTTCTTTCTGGGAGTACTACTTTGCAGGAAAATTTGATTGAATTTCAGGTATTTGTGGATTGTGGTTCAACACTTAATGCGATTGATAAAGGGTTTTTGGAAAACCTTAAATTGAAATCCAAACTTTTGTCATCACCTATTTCTGTGATTGCAATTGATAACACTCCCTAGAAATGTATTACTCACAAGGTTGCTGCATTTCCCCTATCAGTGGAGTTCACCAAGAAATTTTGGACTTGGTTGTATTAGATAATTTACCCTCTCCGGTCGTTTTAGGTTTGCCTTGGTTAAAACTGCACAATCCTTTGCTGGACTGGTCTACTAATGTGATTAAGTCTTGGAGTCCGAAGTGTTATGATAAATGTTGTAATGGTCGCATTGCGGCTGTGGAAAAAGGGGAATTACCTGTACCTATTCAAGATTTTTGGAAGGTTTTTTCAGAGGAGGAGTCGCAAGTTTTACCTTCTCATAGGGATTATGATTGCGCCATTGAGTTTGTTCCTGGAGCTACTCTTCCCAAGAGTCGCTTGTTTAATCTGACTATTCCTGAAAGAAAGGCCTTGGAGGAGTACATACAGACTAGCCTGGCTGCAGGTCACATTAGACTTTCTAAGTCGCCTGTGGCAGTTGGATTTTTCTTTGTTAAAAAAAAGGACGGAGGTTTACGTTTATGTCTGGATTTTAGTGAAATTAATAAGATTACCGTACGCAATTCCTACCCATTGCCGTTAATTTCTGACTTGTTTAACCAGCTGGTGGGGGCCAAGTGGTTCTCTAAAATTGATCTCCGGGGGGCATACAATTTGTTACTAGTGAAGGAGGGTGATGAATGGAAAGCTGCTTTTAACACTCCGGTAGGTCATTTTGAGAATCTGGTGATGCCTTTTGGTCCTACCAATGCACCTGCATTTTTTCAGAACCTTATTAATGACATCCTGAGACCTTTGATTGGTAAGAATGTGGTTGTGTATTTGGATGACATTTTGATTTATTCACCAGATTTAGAGTCCCATTGGCAGAGTGTACGTGAAGTTTTGCAGTTATTGAGTGATAATTCACTCTTTGCTAAGCTGGAGAAATGTGAGTTCGCTGAGCAGAAAATTAGTTTTTTGGGCTACATTGTCTCCAGCGAGGGTTTTGAGATGGACCCGGTGAAGGTTCAGGCTGTGCAGGAATGGCCTAGGCCTACTGGTTTGAAATCTATACAGAGATTTTGGGGTTTTGCCAATTATTAGAGGAAATTAATTAAAGAATTTTTCTATAATTGTTAAGCCTCTGACCGATCTCACCAGGAAAGGTGCGAATACGGTCCAGTGGACTACTGAGGCCATTAAAGCGTTTGAGTATCTCAAAGAGAGGTTCAGTTCTGCCCCTATCCTTATGCAACATGATGAGACCAAGCCTTTTTTGGTCGAGGTCGATGCTTCATCGGTGGGGGTCGGAGCAGTTTTGTCTCAGGAGAGCAAGGATGGAGCACATCCTTGTGCCTTCTTTTCGAAAAAAATTTCGGAAACCGAACTGAATTATGATGTTGGAAATCGGGAGTTGCTGGCTATTAAACTCGCGTTTGAACATTGGCGTCATTTTTTGAGAGGCGCTAGATTTCCTATTCAGGTTTTCACAGATCATAAGAATTTGATCTATCTGGATCCTGCCAAGCGATTGAATGCCCGTCAAGCTAGGTGGGCACTTTTTTTTTCTCGGTTTAATTTTTCTGTTACCTATATCCCTGGTACTAAGAATGTTAAAGCCGATGCTTTATCTCGCAGCTTCTCTTCTACAGTTGGTGCCGAAGAGGAGGAGAGCATTTTACAGAAAGGAGTTGTGGTGGCGGCATTGGACTCCGTTTTGGAGAATGGGATTCTGAAAGCTCAAGATGATGCTCCATCTAACACTCCCCATGGGAGGTTGTTTGTGCCTAGAGCCTTTAGGAGAGATTTGTTTGTGGAGTGTCATGAGTCCTGGTAGGCAGGTCATCCAGGAATTTCAGAGACTAAGAGACTTATCAGTCGCAGTTTTTGGTGGCCTGTATGGCAGAAGGAAGTCATCAAGTGGGTGCATCAATGTACTGTGTGTGCTAGGTCAAAGGCTTCACACACTCCTGCTGCGGGGTTGCTTTGCCCTCTGGAGGTTCCTACTGCGCCTTGGACGCATCTCACTATGGATTTTATTACTGATCTTCCTGTGTCCGAGGGTTTTACTGTCATCTGGGTGGTCGTGGACCGTTTTAGTAAGATGTGTCATTTGGTTCCATTCATTAAGTTGCCCTGTGCCAAGACACTCGCTAAGGCGTTTGTTAAGGAGATTGTCAAGCTCCATGGCGTTCCCACGGATATTGTTTCTGATAGAGGACCTCAGTTTGTGGCTCGCTTTTGGCGTGCGTTTTGTGACAGGTTGGGAGTCTATTTGTCATTTTCGTCTGGTTATCATCCTGAGTCTAATGGACAGACTGAAAGAAAGAACCAGGATGTTGAACAGTTTTTGCGTTGTTTTGTGGCGGACAATCAAGAGGTGTGGTCTGAGTTTCTGCCTCTCGCAGAATTTGCTCTTAACAATCATACACCCTCCTCTGCTGGGTGTTCTCCTTTCTTTTGTTGTACTGGGAGACATCCGTCTTTTGGTTCGTTCTCCAAATTGGGGTCGGCGGTGCCGGAAGAGGAGAATTTTTCCGGTGATTTGGAGAGAGTTTGGACTAATGTATGTGGAAACGTAAGGAGGTTTTGTTTACTGTGGGTGACATGGTTTGGTTGTCCTCAAAGAACCTGCGGTTGAGGATTCCCTCTAAAAAACTGGGTCCTAAGTTTGTGGGTCCATTTAAAGTGCTTCAGGTTGTTAACCTGTCTGCTGTTAGGTTGGATGTCCCTACTTCTTGGAAGATTAATCCTGTGTTTCATGTTTCCTTGTTGAAAAAGGATGATGCATCAGATGGGGACGCCACTGTCACAGTTCCTCCTGTGGTGGAAGATGGCGAATATGAAATTTATCGGATCTTGAATTCTAGATGGCATAGAGGGAGATTACAGTATCTTGTCTCCTGGAAGGGTTTCGGTCCCGAAGACAACTCCTGGGTAAGGACGGTTGATGTCTCTGCTCCTAGGCTTGTTAAAGCTTTCCACAAGAGGTTTCCGGATAGGCATTGGCCTGGAGGCTCCTCATAAAAGAGGGGGTACTGTTAGAACCCTCCTGTTTGTTTTTTCCATCTTGTGTTTTGCAGTCACGTGACCATCTGCCTTTATATTCCAGCTCCGCCCTTTTGGCTGTGCTGGACTTCAGTGTTTGACTGTTTCTCTAGCCAGGTGCTTCTGTGCCTTTCTCTGTCAGTTCGCTTGGTCCTTCTGGGACCTCTAGTACCTTTTTGTCAGTTTGTCTTTTTGTGTTCTGCAACAACTTCTCTGTTTAGGAGGTGTCCCTTTTCTGTCCCAGTCCTTAGTTCTTTTAGGGACCCCTCCCCTTATGCTACAGGTCTTCGTTCAGACTAGCCGAGGACTAAGGCGGGTCTGTTCGCTAGGACCAGTCAGCCCACTACATCGTAGATATTCAGCTTAGTCTTACTGTAGGGACAGCTTTCCCCTATCTTTCCTTAGTACTTGTTGCAGATCATAACAATCATATTGAATAAGTTGTCATTAGTCTTGAGTGCAAGTGCTCGCTACTTGAGTTTGCATCGGGTACTCGGGTATGCACCAAGTATCACGGGTACTCAAGTGACATGCTCGAGTCCCCGCCCCGCATGTTTCACGGTTATTAGGCACCCCAAAAAAAATATGCGGGATCACTCGTGCATCGCAGGCAATCCCTGCGAGGTTTTTTTGGCTGTATAACAGCTGCAAAACATTTGCGGTGGAGACTCGAGCATGTCACTCAAGCACCCGCGATACTCGGTGCATACAAGAGCACCCGATGCAAACTGAAGTAGCAAGCACTTGCGCTCAACATCAGTCGCCATATCGTCGTCATTTTTTTTCTTTACTTCTGAAAAAATCCCAACCCTAATACAACCCCAACCCTAGCTCAACCCTTATCCTAGCCTAACCCTAGCACAACCCTAACCCTAGCACAATCTTTACCCTAGCACAACCCTAACCCTAGCCATAGCACAACCCTAGCCATAGCACAACCCTAGCCCTTGCCCAACCCTACCCCTACCTTACCCCTAGCCCAACCTTACCCCTAGCCCAACCTTACCCCTAGCCCAACCCTAACCCTAGCACAAGCCTAACCCTAGCACAAGCCTAACCCTAGCACAAGCCTAACCCTAGCACAAGCCTAACCCTAGCACAAGCTTAACCCTAGCACAAGCCTAACCCTAGCACAAGCCTAACCCTAGCACAAGCCTAACCCTAGCACAACCCTAACCCTAGCACAACTCTAACCCTAAAGTTTATTTTTTACGCCGTTCCTCGTGCGGTATAAGTGATTAGACGACTTTATTCTTCGGGTCGGTGCAATTACAGCGATACTAGATTCATATCGGGTTTTTAGGATTGACAGCTGTCACACACTAAAAAAAACTTTTTTTTTGCAAAGACTAGTTTTCGCATCGCCATATTTTGAGAACTATAATTTTTCCCTATTTCGGGCGACAGAGTCATGTGATGGCTTGCTTTTTTGCGGGACAAGTTGACGTTTTTATTGGTACCATTTTTGGGCACGGGACATTTTTTGATTGCTTTCTATTCCGATTTTTGGAAGGCACAATAAACAAAAACCAACAATTCAGGAATTGTTTTTTTGTTTTGATTTTTATGCCGTTCTGCGTGTGGTAAAATTGATAAGGCAGCTTTATTCTTCCGGTCAGTACGTTTACAGCGGTACCACATTTGTATATTTTTTTTTATGTTTTGGCACTTTTACACAATAAAAACTATTTTATAGAAAAAAGAATTGTTTTTGCATCGCTTTATTCTGAGAGCTATAACTTTTTTATTTTTCGGCCGTTGGAGCTGTATGGCAGCTTGTTTTTTGCGGGACAAGATGACGTTTTCAGCGGTACCATTTTTATTTACATTCGTCTTTTTGATCGCGTTTTATTCCATTTTTTGTTTGGCGGTATGATGATAAAGCATTGTTTTATGTTTCGTTTTTTATTTTATTTTTTTACCGTGTTCACTAAAGGGGTTAACTAGTGGGACAGTTTTATAGGTTATTTTTTTATTATTTTTTTTTAAATATTTTTACAATTTTTTTTTATTTTTTCACTTTCTGACATTTTTATTACTTTTACACTTTGTCCCACTATGTGACTTTCACTTTTTGCAGCCTGATTGGCTGTAGAGCACAGGAATGCAGAACTATCCCTATGCTACGCAGCCTGTCAGCGCCGCACAGGGAGAAGTTACTTTGGTCGCGCACTTTGCATAACCAAAGTAACTTCCTGCCTCCTGGTGACCCGGATGTTGTCATGATGACATCGGGTCACCAAGATAACATTCAGGACTGGATTCAGACGCTGTGGGACACTGGAAAAGAAGGTAAGTGTCGCGCTTACCTCCTCTTACCTCTTTCCGCCGGAATGCTGCGATCCATTTAGATTGCAGCATTTTGGGGTTTTTGGGGGCTAATGTACAGGGAGCGGTGAGGGACCGCTCCCTGCACATAGCACCGAGTGTCAGCTGTGACAATCAGCTGACACCCGGCAGCGATCTCGCCCGCACCGCTTGTGTGCGGGCGAAATCGCCAGGGCATACTAATACGTATCTGCCCCATAAGGTCCAGGGCACAGATACGTATTAGTACGTCCTGAGCCAGAAAGGGGTTAAAGGAGTGGTCCAAAACAAAATTTAATTTTCATCATAAAATCTATTTAATGTCATAATCACATCTTGTTTTCTAATATACTTTAATTAAAAATTCAATATCCATCCCTAATTACACTGCTTCATTTTGTTTTGCTACTTCCTCTTTGATGCTTCATTTCAGAATCCCCAGTACTTGCTGGATACGCAAACGAAGTATCATCAGGGGGCAGAGGCTGCGGTCACTGCCGCAACCTCTGCTTTCTTCCTGAAACGAAGCTTCATCAGTGACCTCCATTTCAGGAGCTGGGCTAGTCCCTGCTCTACTGAGCATGCCTCAGTTTTGACGCCACCTGCAGGGGCGGCACTGGTCTCTGCTCGATAGTTCTTCACTTACACTGTGCAGTAACAGTGTGCTCTGTTTCCAGCTTGTCACTTCTGATCCGAGCTGGCGAGAGGGCGCACTGTCACTGTGCACTAAGAAAAACCGTGTGTAGTGACAGGAATCTACTGAACATATGTAGGAATTAAAAACTGACTTATGCTCAGTAGAACAGGGACTAGCCCAGCTCCTGAAATGGAGGTCACTGATGACTCTTTGTTTCTGTGAACTTCTGTCACAGACGCATAAAGGGGTGAATTATTATGAGCTACTGAACGGCATGGTTAAGTTCCCACGATTAGTTTCCTGGTGAGTTTTTGCTTACAGATACAGCAGAGTGGATGGGTTTTATAGAAATAAGATGCCATCTCTGCTTTTATTTAACACTGTGTAAACTGACCTGCGGAGCACTTTTGAAATTCTCGCGAAATGTCGATTTTTTCTTGCAGTTTGGCCATGTTCACACATCAGTATTTGGTCAGTATTTTTCATTATTTTCATCAATATTTGTAAGCCAATATCAGCAGTGGAACAATCAATGACTTTTGACCCACTCCTAGTTTTAGCGTACAAATACTGATGTGTACAACTGACCAAAATATTGTCAAGTAAACATAGCCTTACACTGAGTTTTATCTACAAATTTTCCCCATGGGATTGCATTAGATGTGGAAAGTCTGCAAGTAAAAAACACATGCGTTCTTAGTGTGTTTCCGCTGCAGACACACACTTAAAACACGTATAATCTGCATGTGACTGTTACAATACAGTTCTGTAAAAGCCAAATACAGGAAGTATCAAAAATAAAGCAGATTTATTTAGAACATGACATATCAAAAAAGGCAAAAACCACAACGTCAAAAAAACGCCATAAAAACGCATGTGAAAAAACACTCAAAAACTTAATGAAAAAGAAAAACGCAAGTATCTTAATTTACCTAAGGCTACATTCCCACAATGAGCTTTTGGTGAGTTTTAAATGATGCAAATTTTCCTGTGTCAAAAATGCAGCGTCTTAACAGTTCCAGCAAAGTAGATGGGATTTATAATAATCTCATGCCCTCTGTGCTTCTTTTTTACTCAGTGCAAACTGACCTGCGGTGCGCGTTTCAAATCCGCAAGGTGTCAATTTCTCTTGCGAGTATGCTGGGCATTCTGTGCAGATTTTCCCCATAGACTTGCATTAAATGCAGAAAATCCGCTGGTAAAAACGAACATGGGTTTTTAGTCGCTGCGGAAATGCATCAAAAAACACATGTACTCCGCTCCTAAGTTTATCAATAAAGTTATGTCAAAGCCAGGAAGTACCAAAATAAAGCAGCGTTATTTAAAGAATGACGCACCAAAAAGAGTCAAAAACTGCAGCGTCAATAACAGATAATAACGCATGTTAAAAAAACACACACAAAAATGCAGTGAAAAAAATGCAAGAAACCTAATTTACATAATAGGCGCAGACATGGTGCAGAAAATCTGTAACATCAAAAACGCACCAAATACTCAACATGGGATCATAGCCCTAAGGTCCCATATACTGTTCATGCATAGGAACCCTCTTCTGTCTGTGCCCGCCGCTGGTTATCATTGACAAAAACTGGTTCTGTCAAAAAGAAGAGCTCTGAACCATGGTGATCAAACTCATATTTAGTTTCCTAACCATCAAAGATCAATAGTTTCACTTTTAGCCTGTATTAGCTTTTAAAGGGACTCTTATTACAGAATGACTGTCTTTCAAACCAAGTACAGGCACTCGGTGCTTCACGGCAGGACCAATCATTTATATACACCTTCGCACCTGCTTGCTTTCCATCTATCTCCTTCCTTCTCTGGTCCTATGAAGCCAGAGCTGTCAATCAGAGAAGAGGATGGCAGAGATGGAGGAACACAAGCAGGTGGGAAGGTGTATATAAATGATTGGTTACACCATGAAGCACTGAGTGGTGGGACTTAGTTTGAACAGTCATTCACTGCCGACAGACTCCCTTTAAGAACCAATCTGTCACTTTTTAAAGTAAAGATCCTATTGTAAGTTGTAATGATATTATATTATATCCGCCTTTCTCGTAAAGGAGCCATGAACTAGTCATCCTACTTGACTAATCAGTGATCACTGGCTTATATTAGGACTTCTAATCATTCTCTTCATTTAAAGACATCTGAGAGTCGCAAAAAAATCTGAAGTGAGCAGGAGAAGGTGCCATTTCTTGGGCAGAGAATGGGTTAAAGCAACAGCTGTTTAACAGAAGTTGTTTGCCTTGTACTCATTTCCTGCTCTTAAAAAAAGTTAAATATTGCCTGTTTAATCTCCTGCTTCTAGGGTTACGGTGATAACCGCAGACTATACGGTGCTGAGAAAGCATCTTTTCTCTCCACCTGTTACTTTATATCCGGACTACTCATCTTGTTAGATAAATATTTAAAGTACTAAAATCACAGAACAGCCAGGAACATATGTCACACAACCGAAATCAGGCCTCCAAATGGTGGCCGATGGCTAGATGATTTAGAAGGTAATACCTCATTCTCACTCACAACATTATGTGGCCATTGGTCTTTGCATGTGGGTGTGGTTCTGCCTGCATGCAGCGATCGTGAAGTTTGTCTGGTACTTAAAGAGGATGTCCACTACTATATATACTGCTCCCATTGATTTAAAGCGTGGAAATAAGTGTTTTTGTAATTACCTTGTGTTGTCATTCTTGCCTGTGAGCGGCGCTATCGCTGACCGTTCACTAGGTATTATGTGCCCTCGGCTGACATCCAGTCAAGTTCCGGCTGCAGCCAGGCGTGACCCAGTGATGCGCTCCCTGCTGATTGATGGGCTGTGGGCACACCATGTTGTTTGTTTTTTTTCAATAAAATGACAGTCCCCTAAGCAAAAACCAAACTGACACCATTATAGTGAATGGAGTCCACTTGGCGCCGTTTGTATCCATTGTAGAACAGATGCTTTTTCTTTTTGCAAAAGTATCATTTTTAGGTTCACATAACGGAACTAAAAAAAAAAGCAACAAAGAACTCTACTGTGAACCTAGGCTAAGTCATTTATCTGGCATAACCTAGAGGCAAGAAGGAACTTCCATGTTTACATGTATTAATATCCCTGGCTATGGTAACTAGAATTAGGCTGTGTGCCCACGTAGCGTTTTTCAAGCGTATATGCTGCGGAATTTCCGCAGCGTAAACGCTTGAAAAACGCATGTATATCCGCACCCCATGGTCCCCAATGGCATTCCGCAATGTCAATGCCCATGCTGCGGATTTTTCCGCAGCGTATATGCTGCGGTCAAAAATCCGCAGCATGTTCATTAATTTTGCGGAAGCGCAGCGGAATCAATGTGCGGATGGTACCCAAGTCTGGATGAGAGGAGACTCTCATCCAGACCTGGGTACCAAAGAACCTGTAAAAAAAAAGAATAAAATAAAGTTTATACTTATCTTCTGATGTTTTCCCTCCGTCGCGCTGTTGTCTGAAGGACCTGCCACGTCATTGAGTCATGTGACCCACCACATGACTCAATGACGTCACCGCAGGTCCTGCACACAACAGCGTGAGCCGCTCAAGCCTCCGGACGGGGCAGAGAATGCATCAGAAGGTGAGTATAAAAGTTTATTTTTTTATTTTTTACCATTCTGAACAAGTTGTCAAGCACTTTTCCAAGTGATGCTTGGAGAAGTGCTTGATAACCCGCATGCGGAAATGCATGCAAAGACGCCTCACAAACGCTTCTACCTGGCGGGAAAACCGCATGTAATATCCGCATGCGATTTTCCCGCCAGGGAGAAGCGTAAAAAATATGCTTCAGGTCCGCAACGTGGGCACATAGCCTTAAACATTCATTGCTTGCATTGATAAATAATCAGAAAAAAGATGCACAAAACAAAAGAGAAAAATATATATGATAATATTTCTTCTTTTTTTAATAATCAGAAAGCTTAATTAAAGTGGATGTCACAAAAAGCCAGCAATCATCCATATGCAAGGCGGTGGGTCAAACTGCTATTTCTGGCATAGTAGATGCCAGATTTGATTTTAAAAAGGTTATCTATTTCAACAAATGTAAAAAAAAAGTCTTGAAACAACATAAGCAAAGAAGAGTGATATCTTGCAAATTCTGTTCTGATGTTTCTCCTGCTGGTCTCTACGGCTTCATGATCTCACATAAAAAAAGACTGCTCAAATACTGCCCGCAGTGGTTCTCGCCTGAGCCATTGATTGGCTGCAGTGGTTATGAGTCCTTGTGTCAGATGACATCACTGCAACAGGAACTGAAGACAAATGCCAGAGAAATAGCAGCAGAGGTGAAGATTATTTTTTTATTTACATTCTTTTATCGCATTCTGTGCCTTTTAAAAAATAGGCTAAGTGGACAAAACCTTTAACCAGAGGTTAGTTGTCAAAATCCCGGCCAACCCTATTACAGAGGACAGGACACTGGCACTAGGACCTGCAGTCTGGGGAAAGAAATTAGTAAATACATGACCCTTGATAACTTCTTAATGTCTGGTAGGATGTCACGGCACTGAGGTTAATGTCACTAACACAACTAATAGCGCTTAGCTTCCCATAAAAAGAATACAGTACTTTATCCCCTTATAATCTCAGCCAGTGACTTGGAAAAACACCAAAGTATTTATTTCCATGGTACCTGTAGAAGCAAAGCCAAAAGCAAACATGACTCCCAGGGGCTGTATTTCTTCTTTCTATCCATAAATGTATTTTGCAGCACATCTCGCTTTCTCTAACACCATAGGCAATGCACCTGGACCATGTTTCCAATCTTGATAATAAAGATAATAAAAGAACAGACAAACTAATCTAATCTGCTTCAGAGAGTGTGGCATTCTGTTATAAAGAAACTGTAAAGAAACTGTATGTGAGATCATCAACATCAAATTGGAAAGAGTTCAAAGTAATTACCAATGAAACAAAGCATGAATTCATTGTTTCCTAAAAACATAAAATAAAATTTGAAATACATTTCGGATTATGTTGGGATTTGCAATCGAAAGTGGAAATCTGTGGGAAATCTTAGCAAAATTCACCCTAAAGCATCATTCACACTTCAGTTTTTCACGTACAAGTGATATCCATGTTTTTCACAGATAGCACTTGTACTGTACCTATAATCATCAATGGGGCAGTTTATATGTCTGTGATATTTCGCTGGCCAGGAGGTCCATGCAAAATTGCAGAGACGCGTCCAATATTGATTTGAATCTTAGATGAAATTCGGCAAATTCCGTGAAGAAATTGGATATTACTCTGATGCAATCCAAGTGCAGTCTGTTTTTTCACGGACTGATAGATAGCAGAACATGGTGGCACACTTTTTTTCTCACATACGAGAAAAATTGCTGAAAATCCGACCAAACTGATGAAACTTGGATCACACTCTGATGAAAATCTGATGAACATCAATGATGAAACCTGGTCTGTTTTTCTCGTACGTGAAAAAAACTGAGCCTAAGGGCGTGTTATCAGATAGCATTAGCACCTATGACAGTCTACGGGGTAGTTCACATGTCCAAGTTTTCATCGGACCAAGTGGTCTGCACAAAATCACGGAGACTTGTCCGATATTAATCCAATTCTCGGAACCAAATTGAAAATTGACAAAGCAAATCCAGGGGTCAGTGAAAAAATTGGACAGCACTTGGATGCCACCTGTGTGCTATCTGATTATTTCGGACTGTTTAGTAAGAGAAGCTTGAGAAACCTCTTTTTTTCCCAATAAAGAAAAACTAATGAAACTCTGACCACACTCTGATTGTAAAAATTGACACACTGACCATAGTCTAGAGAAACTTTGATCACAATCACTGATGAAACTCGGATCATTTTTCTCGGACGTAGAAGTAACACAGCATTTCAGAAAAAGAACATCATACCAACAGTAAAATATGGTGGTGGGAATGTGATGGTCTGGAGCTGTTTTGCTGCTTAAGGACCTGGAAGACTTGCTGTTGTAAATGGAATTGTGAATTCTGCTATCTACCACAAAATCCTAAAGGACTTGGGTTATGCAGCAGGACAATGATCCAAAACACACCAGAAAGTCCACCTAAATGGTTTAAGACAAACAAAATTAAGACTATGGAGTGTCCTAGTCAAAGTCCTTACCTTAATCCAATTAAGATGCTGTGGCATGACCTTAAAAAGGCGGTTCATGCTTGAAAACCCTCCAATGTGGCTGAAATACAACAACTTTGCACAGATGAGAGGGCCAAAATTCCTCCAGAGCATTGTAAAAGACTCATTGCCAGTAATTGCAAACGTTTGATTGCAGTTGTTGCTGCTAAGGGTCGCACATGGGCGTGGGGAGCAGGGAATATTCATTTTCTTTAGTAGCGGACACAGCTTAGGCTGCAGCAGGTGGCTTCTGCCTCCTGTGCCACGCTGATCACCCACTGCTGCTCCTCCACACCCACCACCAGGCACAGCCATGTATATAGTATTCGGACTATAAGATGCACCCCCACTTTCCTCCAAAATTTGGGAGTAAAAAAGTGCGTCTTCTAGTCCGAAAAATACAATATTTGATCACCTACGAACCAGCAAAAATTCTGGCTCTCACAGAACTGTTTTTCTTTAAGAAGGCCTCCTACTCTGCACTCATTACCTGTATAAATCGCATCTGTTTGAACTTGTTATCTGTAAAAAAGACACCTGTCGAGACGCTCAATCAATCACACTCCAACCTCTCCACCATGGCCAAAACCAAACTGCTGTCTAAGGACACCAGGGACAAAATCGTAGACCTGCACAAGGCTGGGATGGGCTACAGGACAATAGGCAAGCAGCTTGGTGGGAAAGCAACAACTGTTGGCACAATTATTAGAAAATGAAAGAAGCACAAGATGCCTGTCAATCTTCCTTGGTCTGGGGCTCCAAACAAGCTCTCACCTCGTGGGGTAAGGCTGATTCTGAGAAACGTCAGGAATCAACCAAGAACTACACCTAAAATCCTGGTCAATGACCTGAAGAGAGCTGGGACCACAGTCTCAAACATTACCATTAGTAACACACTGTGCCATCATAAATTAAAATCCTGCAGGGCACGCTAGGTCCCCCTGCTCACGTTCTACCTCAGTCTGGGGCTCCATACAAGATCTCGCCTCGTGGGGTAAGGATGACTCTGAGAAACGTAAGAAATCAGCCCAGAACTACACAGGAAGACCTGGTCAATGACCTGAAGGGAGCTCGGACCACAGTCTCAAACATTACCGTTAGTAACACATTAAGCCGTCATGGATTAAAATCCTGCAGGGCATGCAAGATTACCCTGTTCACGCCAGCACATGTCCAGGCCTGTTTGAAGTTCGCTATTGACCATCTGGATGATCCGAAGGAGGCATGGGAGAAGGGCATGTGGTCAGATGAGACCAAAATAGAACTTTTTGGTATCAACTCCACTCACCGTATTTGGAGGAAAAAGGAGGATGAGTACAACCTCAAGAACACCATCCCAACTGTGAAGCATGGTGGGAGAAACATCATACGTTGGTGGGGGTGCTTTTCTGTAAAAGGGACAAGATGACTGAACGGTATTGAAGGGAGGCTGGATGGAGTCATGTATCGCGAGATTTTGGCCAACAACCTCCTTCCCTCAGTAAGTCCATTGAAGATGGGTTGTGACTGGGTCTTTCAGCATGACAATGACCCGAAACACACAGCCAGGGCAACCAAGGAGTGCCTCCGTAAGAAGCATTTCAAGGTCCTGGAGTGGCCTAGCCAGTCTCCAGACCTGAACCCAATAGAAAACCTTTGGAGGGAGCTGAAGCAGCCCCGAAACCTGAAAATCTGGAGAAAATCTGTATGTAGGAGTGGGCCGAAATCCCTGCTGCAGTGTGTGCAAACTTGCTCAAGAACTACAGAAAACGTCTGACCTCTGTAATTACAAAGGTTTCTGTACCAAATATTAAGTTCCGTTTTTACATTGTATCAAATACTTATTTCATGCAATAAAATGCTAATTAATTATGTAAAAATCATACAATGTGATTTTCTGGATTTTTTTTTAAGATTCTGTCTCTCACAGTCGAAGTGTATCTACGATAAAAATGAAAGACCTCTCCATTCTTTGTAGGTGAGAAAACTTGCAAAATCGGCAGTGAATCATACACTTATTTTCCCAACTGTGCATGAACTGTGTATATATATATATATATATATATATATATATATATATATATATATATATATATATATATATATACACTGCTCAAAAAAATAAAGGGAACACTTAAATAACAGAATATAACTCCAAGTAAATCAAACTTCTGTGGAATCAAACTGTCCACTTAGGAAGCAACACTGATTGACAACCAATTTCACATGCTGTTGTCCAAATGAAATAGACAATAGATGGAAATTATTGGCAATTATCAAGACACCCTCAATAAAGGAGTGTTTCTGCAGGTGGAGACCACAGACCACATCTCAGTACCAATGCTTTCTGGCTGATGTTTTGGTCACTTTTGAAGGTAGGTTGAGCTTTCAAACTCGTGGTAGCATGAGACGGACTCTACAACCCACAGAAGTTGCTCAGGTAGTGTAGCTCATCCAGGATGGCACATCAATGCAAGTTGTGGCAAGAAGGTTTGCTGTGTCTGTCAGCGTAGTGTCCAGAGGCTGGAGGAGCTACCAGGAGACAGGCCAGTACACCAGATGTGGAGGGGCCGTAGGAGGGCAAAAACCCAGCAGCAGGACCGCTACCTTCACATTTGTGCAAGGAGGAACAGGAGGAGCACTGCCAGAGCCCTGCAAAATGACCTCCAGCAGTCCACAAATGTGCATGTGTCTGTACAAACGGTTAGAAACCGACTCCATGAGGGTAGTATGAGGGCCCGACGTCCACAGATGGGGGCTGTGCTCACAGCCCAACACCGTGCAGGACGCGTTGCATTTGCCACAGAACACCAGGATTGGCTAAGTCGCCACTGGCGCCCTGTGCTCTTCACAGATGAAAGCAGGTTCACACTGAGCACATGTGACAGACGTGACAGAGTCTGGAGACGCCGTGGAGAGCGATCTGCTGCCTGCAACATCCTTCAGCATGACCGGTTTGGCAGTGGGTCAGTAATGGTGTGGGGTGGCATTTCTTTGGAGGGTCACACAGCCCTCCATGTGATCACCAGAGGTAGCCTGACTGCCATTAGGTACCGAGATGAGATCCTCAGACCCCTTGTGAGACCATATGCTGGTGCGGTTGGCCCCGGGTTCCTCCTAATGCAGGACAATGTCAGACCTCATGTGGCTGGAGTGTGTCAGCAGTTCCTGCAAGATGAAGGCATTGAAGCTATGGACTGGCCCGCCCATTCCCCAGACCTGAATCTGATTGAGCACATCTGGGACATCATGTCTCCCTCCATCCACCAGTGTCACGTTGCACCACAGACTGTCCAGGAGCTGGCGGATGCTTTAGTCCAGGTCTGGGAGGAGATCCCACAGGAGACCATCCGCAACCTCATCAGGAGCATGCCCAGGCGTTGTAGGGAGGTCATACAGGCACGTGGAGGCCACACACAATACTGAGCCTCATTTTGACTTGTTTTAAGGACATTACATCAAAGTTGGATCAGCCTGTAGTGTGTTTTTCCACTTTAATTTTGGGGGTGACTCCAAATCCAGGCTTCCATTGGTTAATAAATTTGATTTCCATTGATGATTTTTGTGTGATTTTGTTGTCAGCACATTCAACTTTGTACAGAACAAAGTATTCAATGAGAATATTTCATTCATTCAGATCTAGGATGTGTTATTTGAGCGTTCCCTTTATTTTTTTGAGCAGTGTATATATATATATATATATATATATATATATTCAGTACAGACCAAAGTTTTGGACATACCTTCTCATTTAAAGCTTTTTCTGTATTTTCATGACTATGAAAATTGTACATTCACACTGAAGGCATCAAAACTATGAATTAACACATGTGGAATTATATACTTAACAAAAAAGTGTGAAACAACTGAAAATATGTCTTACATTCTAGGTTCTTCAAAGTAGCCACCTTTTGCTTTGATGACAGCTTTGCACACTCTTGGCATTCTCTTGCTGAGCTTCAAGAGGTAGTCACCGGAAATGGTTTTCACTTCACAGGTGTGCCCTGTCAGGTTTAATAAGTAGGATTTCTTGCCTTATAAATGGGGTTGGGACCATCAGTTGTGTTGTGCAGAAGTCTGGTGGATACACAGCTGATAGTCCTACTGAATAGACTGTTAGAATTTCATTATGGAAAGAAAAAAGCAGCTAAGTAAAGAAAAACGAGTGGCCATCATTACTTTAAGGAATGAAGGTCAGTCAGTCCGAAAAATTGGGAAAACTTTGAAAGTGTCCCCAAGTGCAGTTGCAAAAACCATCAAGCGCTACAAAGAAACTGGATCACATGAGGACCACCCCAGGAAAGGAAGACCAAGAGTCACCTCTGCTTCTGAGGATAAGTTTATCCGAGTCACCAGCCTCAGAAATCGCAGGTTAACAGCAGCTCAGATTAGAGACCACACAGTTCTAGCAGCAGACACATCTCTACAACAACTGTTAAGAGGAGACTTTGTGCAGCAGGCCTTCATGGTAAAATAGCTGCTAGGAAACCACTGCTAAGGACAGGCAACAAGCAGAAGAGACTTGTTTGGGCTAAAGAACACAAGGAATGGACATTAGACCAGTGGAAATCTGTGCTTTGGTCTGATGAGTCCAAATTTGAGATCTTTGGTTCCAACCACCGTGTCTTTGTGCGACGCAGAAAAGGTGAACGGATGGACTCTACATGCCTGGTTCCCACCGTGAAGCATGGAGGAGGAGGTGTGATGCTGTGGGGGTGCTTTGCTGGTGACACTGTTGGGGATTTATTCAAAATTGAAGGCATACTGAACCAGCATGGCTACCACAGCATCTTGCAGCGGCATGCTATTCCATCCGGTTTGCGTTTAGTTGGACCATCATTTATTTTTCAACAGGACAATGACCCCAAACACACCTCCAGGCTGTGTAAGGGCTATTTGAGAGTGATGGGGTGCTACGCCAGATGACCACATGTGTTAATTCATAGTTTTGATGCCTTCAGTGTGAATGTACAATTTTCATAGTCATGAAAATACAGAAAAATCTTTAAATGAGAAGGTGTGTCCAAACTTTTGGTCTGTACTGTATATATATATTTTTTCCATATACACTATACTCTATTGTTTAAAAAATTGTAAGCATTATTCACGTAATGAAGGGATAGTGTCTGGAAAGTTATAAAATGCTATATTGATATTATACACATTCAAAACCATCTTTCTGTCATTAACTCCATGTCAGCAGATAATAATCTCAACTAAGTGCTCATCACTTGTCTTGTCTTATCAGGTACTACAGACCTACAGACGTAGTGTACTTTCTGGCTTAAGGTGCATTTACACTGCACAATTATCAGGTACCAGCGCTCTTAGGAATGCTTATTTTTGATAATCGTGCAGTATAAACAGGCTGCCAATCACTATGTGAATGTGCTAAATGCCGGCTGGTGTAAATATGGCTTTACTCCATGAAATTACTCAGTGTCCTTGCTCACTCTATGTATCCTGCCACCATACTCCGTCATTATATCTACTAAAGCATCTCTTCTCTTACTCCATCTGCCTCACCCCTGTGAAACTAGTTCCCTCAAATGCCATACCACTGTCCCCCTCACCTCATGTACCAGACCACTGTCCATTCAGTCACATTATGTGTGAAACCACTGTCCTCCCCTCATCTCACATACCATACCACTGTCCTCCCCACACCTCACGTACTATACCACTGTCCTCCCCACACCTCATGTACTATATCACTGTCCTCCCTACACCTCACGTACTATACCACTGTCCTCCCCACACCTCACGCACCACACCACTGTCCTCCCCACACCTCACGCACCACACCACTGTCCTCTCCACACCTCACGTACTATACCACTGTCCTCCCCACACCTCACACACCATACCACTGTCCTCCCCACACCTCACACACCATACCACTGTCCTCCCCACACCTCACACACCATACCACTGTCCTCCCCACACCTCATGTACTATATCACTGTCCTCCCCACACCTCACGTACTATACCACTGTCCTCCCCACACCTCACACACCATACCACTGTCCTCTCCACACCTCACGCACCACACCACTGTCCTCTCCACACCTCACGCACCACACCACTGTCCTCTCCACACCTCACGTACTATACCACTGTCCTCCCCACACCTCAAGTACCATACCACTGTTCTCTCCTCACCTCACGCACCACACCACTGTCCTCCACTCACCTCATGTACTATACCACTGTCCTCCACTCACCTCAAGTACCATACCACTGTCCTCTCTACACCTCATGTACCATACCACTGTCCTCCCCTCACATCACGTACCATACCACTGTCCTCTCTACACCTCACGTACCATACCACTGTCCTCCCCTCACCTCACGCACCACACCACTGTCCTCCACTCACCTCATGTACTATACCACTGTCCTCCACTCACCTCAAGTACCATATCACTGTCCTCTCTACACCTCATGCACCATACCACTGTCCTCCCCTCACATCACGTACCATATCACTGTCCTCTCTACACCTCATGTACCATACCACTGTCCTCTCTACACCTCATGTACCATACCACTGTCCTCCCCTCACATCACGTACCATACCACTGTCCTCTCTACACCTCACGTACCATACCACTATCCTCCCTCACCTCATGTACCACATAGATATCCTCCCTTATCTCACTTCATTTGGGAACTAATATCATCCTTTACTCTTCCTTAACTTCATTTATTACCCATTGTCTTCTACAAATATATTTGCAAAACCACTGTTCTCATCTCTTACTGTCAAAGCCACGAGGAAACCAATGTCCCCCTTCACATCATGTAGCACACTGCTGTCTTCTCTTACTTCAAATACCGTCCACTGTCTGTACAAAACCACTGTCTTCCATCTCTTAAAATACAACTCACTGAATTCCCTCCCTTCATGTACCACACCATTATGCCAACCATCAGTCACCTTGCTGACCCCATGTGCCACACCATCATTTTCCCTCTCTTGACGTACCAGTGCACTGATTACCTTCACTTCATATCTCCACTGACCTCCCTCATATTTTCCACGCTACTGACCTCCCACACCTGAGGTACCACACTACTGACCCCTCTCACCTGAGGTACCACACTACTGACCCCTCTCGCCTGAGGTACCACACTACTGACCCCTCTCGCCTGAGGTATTACACTACTGACCTCCCTCACCTGAGGTAAACACTACTGACCTCCCTCACCTGAGGTAAATACTACTGACCTCCCTCACCTGAGGTACCACACCACTGACCTCCCTCACCTGAGGTAAATACTACTGACCTCCCTCACCTGAGGTAAACACTACTGACCTCCCTCACCTGAGGTACCACACCACTGACCTCCCTCACCTGAGGTACAAAACTACTGACCTCCCTCACCTGAGGTAAATACTACTGACCTCCCTCACCTGAGGTAAATACTACTGACCTCCCTCACCTGAGGTAAATACTACTGACCTCCCTCACCTGAGGTAAATACTACTGACCTCCCTCACCTGAGGTAAATACTACTGACCTCCCTCACCTGAGGTAAATACTACTGACCTCCCTCACCTGAGGTACAAAACTACTGACCTCCCTCACCTGAGGTAAACACTACTGACCTCCCTCACCTGAGGTAAACACTACTGACCTCCCTCACCTGAGGTAAATACTACTGACCTCCCTCACCTGAGGTACAAAACTACTGACCTCCCTCACCTGAGGTAAATACTACTGACCTCCCTCACCTGAGGTACAAAACTACTGACCTCCCTCACCTGAGGTAAATACTACTGACCTTCCTCACCTGAGGTAAATACTACTGACCTCCCTCACCTGAGGTAAATACTACTGACCTCCCTCACCTGAGGTACAAAACTACTGACCTCCCTCACCTGAGGTAAACACTACTGACCTCCCTCACCTGAGGTAAACACTACTGACCTCCCTCACCTGAGGTAAACACTACTGACCTCCCTCACCTGAGGTAAACACTACTGACCTCCCTCACCTGAGGTAAACACTACTGACCTCCCTCACCTGAGGTAAACACTACTGACCTCCCTCACCTGAGGTAAATACTACTGACCTCCCTCACCTGAGGTACAAAACTACTGACCTCCCTCACCTGAGGTAAACACTACTGACCTCCCTCACCTGAGGTAAATACTACTGACCTCCCTCACCTGAGGTACCACACTACTGACCTCCCTCACCTGAGGTACCACACTACTGACCTCCCTCACCTGAGGTAAATAGTACTGACCTCCCTCACCTGAGGTACCACACTACTGACCTCCCTCACCTGAGGTACCACACTACTGACCTCCCTCACCTGAGGTACCACACTACTGACCTCCCTCACCTGAGGTACCACACTACTGACCTCCCTCACCTGAGGTACCACACTACTGACCTCCCTCACCTGAGGTACCACACTACTGACCTCCCTCATTCATGTCCTGTACACACTAACGTCCTCCCTCACTTCATCTCCCATACAAGCCATTATTATCATATACTCATTGTACCGCATTTACAACCCTCATATATTCCATGTATCTCATCACTACCCTCATATACCCCATGTAACACATCCATGCCCCCATATACTCGATGTATTACATTCATACCCTCATATTCTATATGTACCACCTCATCCCTGCCCTCATACTCATAACCATTTCCTGAAGTGGGCTACACTTGGAAACGCTTGGAAAAAAAACAAAACATTTACTTGCCATTCACATCTCTACTCTCATGTACCCCATCCATGTCCTCATGTACTCCATGTACCACATCACTACCCGCATGTACTCCATGTACCACATCACTGCCCCATGTACTCCATGTACCACATCACTACCCGCATGTACTCCATGTACCACATCACTGCCCCATGTACTCCATGTACCACATCACTACTCCATGTACCACATCACTGCCCCATGTACTCCATGTACCACATCACTGCCCCATGTACTCCATGTACCACATCACTGCCCCATGTACTCCATGTACCACATCACTGCCCCATGTACTCCATGTACCACATCACTGCCCCATGTACCACATCACTGCCCCATCACTGCCCCATGTACTCCATGTACCACATCACTGCCCCATGTACCACATCACTGCCCCATGTACCACATCACTGCCCCATGTACCACATCACTGCCCCATCACTGCCCCATGTACCACATCACTGCCCCATGTACCACATCACTGCCCCATGTACTTCATGTACCACATCACTGCCCCATGTACCACATCACTGCCCCATGTACTTCATGTACCACATCACTGCCCCATGTACTTCATGTACCACATCACTGCCCCATGTACTTCATGTACCACATCACTGCCCCATGTACCACATCACTGCCCCATGTACTCCACGTACCACATCACTGCCCCATGTACTCCACGTACCACATCACTGCCCCATGTACTCCACGTACCACATCACTGCCCCATGTACTCCACGTACCACATCACTGCCCCATGTACTCCACGTACCACATCACTGCCCCATGTGCCCCATGTACCCTATCACTGCCCCATGTACTCCATGTACCCTATCACTGCCCCATGTACTCCATGTACCCTATCACTGCCCCATGTACTCCATGTACCCTATCACTGCCCCATGTACTCCATGTACCCTATCACTGCCCCATGTACTCCATGTACCCCATCACTGCCCCATGTACCACATCACTGCCCCATGTACTTCATGTACCACATCACTGCCCCATGTACTTCATGTACCACATCACTGCCCCATGTACTTCATGTACCACATCACTGCCCCATGTACTTCATGTACCACATCACTGCCCCATGTACTTCATGTACCACATCACTGCCCCATGTACTCCATGTACCCTATCACTGCCCCATGTACTCCATGTACCCCATCACTGCCCCATGTACCACATCACTGCCCCATGTACCCCATCACTGCCCCATGTACCACATCACTGCCCCATGTACCACATCACTGCCCCATGTACTCCATGTACCACATCACTGCCCCATGTACTCCATGTACCACATCACTGCCCCATGTACCACATCACTGCCCCATCACTGCCCCATGTACTCCATGTACCACATCACTGCCCCATGTACCACATCACTGCCCCATGTACCACATCACTGCCCCATGTACCACATCACTGCCCCATCACTGCCCCATGTACCACATCACTGCCCCATGTACCACATCACTGCCCCATGTACTTCATGTACCACATCACTGCCCCATGTACCACATCACTGCCCCATGTACTTCATGTACCACATCACTGCCCCATGTACTTCATGTACCACATCACTGCCCCATGTACTTCATGTACCACATCACTGCCCCATGTACTCCACGTACCACATCACTGCCCCATGTACTCCACGTACCACATCACTGCCCCATGTACTCCACGTACCACATCACTGCCCCATGTACTCCACGTACCACATCACTGCCCCATGTACTCCACGTACCCTATCACTGCCCCATGTACCCTATCACTGCCCCATGTACTCCATGTACCCTATCACTGCCCCATGTACTCCATGTACCCTATCACTGCCCCATGTACTCCATGTACCCCATCACTGCCCCATGTACCACATCACTGCCCCATGTACTTCATGTACCACATCACTGCCCCATGTACTTCATGTACCACATCACTGCCCCATGTACTTCATGTACCACATCACTGCCCCATGTACTTCATGTACCACATCACTGCCCCATGTACTTCATGTACCACATCACTGCCCCATGTACTTCATGTACCACATCACTGCCCCATGTACTTCATGTACCACATCACTGCCCCATGTACTTCATGTACCACATCACTGCCCCATGTACCACATCACTGCCCCATGTACTCCACGTACCACATCACTGCCCCATGTACTCCACGTACCACATCACTGCCCCATGTACTCCACGTACCACATCACTGCCCCATGTACTCCATGTACCCTATCACTGCCCCATGTACCCTATCACTGCCCCATGTACTCCATGTACCCTATCACTGCCCCATGTACTCCATGTACCCTATCACTGCCCCATGTACTCCATGTACCCTATCACTGCCCCATGTACTCCATGTACCCCATCACTGCCCCATGTACCACATCACTGCCCCATGTACCCCATCACTGCCCCATGTACCACATCACTGCCCCATGTACCACATCACTGCCCCATGTACTCCATGTACCACATCACTGCCCCATGTACTCCATGTACCACATCACTGCCCCATGTACTCCATGTACCACATCACTGCCCCATGTACTCCATGTACCACATCACTGCCCCATGTACTCCATGTACCACATCACTGCCCCATGTACTCCATGTACCACATCACTGCCCCATCACATCCCAGTCCTCATATACCCCATAGACACCATCTCTGCCCTTATATACCCCATGTACCACCTAATTCGGTACTTACGAGCCAAGAACCTCCTTGAATTCAAAAATCTTCTTTATGTCCTCCACCTGCTTTTTCCAGGAGATGCTATTTTCTCCATTCTCCCGAGCCATGGCAACAAGTAAGACTTGATATGTCCCCCAAAGACAAGAGTTCACCTCACGATGCCCCTTCTTCTCGGAGCTGAATTCCTCTGTCAGCAAATACTTCCTGGTTAGCTTCTGCCCAAACCAGCGGAGCGGATCAGCCCTAATATCTGACTGCACTGTCACATTGAAGGTGACTGCTCCTCAGCTGGAGATGTGGGGCTGTGCTGCTCTGCTGCTGTGGGGCTGTGCTGCTCTGCTGCTGTGGGGCTGTGCTGCTCTGCTGCTCTGCCGCTGTGGGGCTCTGCAGCCTCTCCAGTCTGCCACAAGTCCTGCACTGAGCCGCACACTCGGAGCTGAGGACTGTAGAGCAGGTATCCCCTGTCACAGAGCGCTCCCTCCCAGGAGACAGCGATGCATGGCAGTGTTATCAGACACAAGCAGGGGGTGGTGCTGCCAATTGCAGGCTGTGCTCCCCCTACTGCCACTGCGCTACCAGCGGAGGATTAGTGCATGCTGTTATGGGGATAGCACGCCGGAGCGGTGTGTGAGTTCCCTGCCCAGCCTGACAGCACTAACTCAATAATGACTTCAGAGATAATTCGCATTGCACCAAAACCCCGTGCACGTCAATGAGGCTCCTATCCTGGCTAGTGAGTACAAAGCTGACAAGAAGCGTTCCTGCAGCGGCTCTGGAAGAGCGCCATCTGCTGGCAGCTAGATGCAATTCAGTAAGGAAGACGGGATGTTCTAAGCAAATTATAGCTATATAATATATACACAAGTTTCACTTTGGGAAGTTCCACTTCCACATATGATAAATAGATTATTATAATTTTATTAAATGTGATAGATGATAGAATATATCATGATATAGATAATATTAATCTTTTTTTTTTTATATAGCGCCAACATATTCCGCAGCATATTACATACATTTTCATAGATCAGAGAAATAGTTTATGAAAGATCAGATAGATAGATAGTTTATGATATATAGATCAGACGGTAGTTAATTTATATACTTGTCTTTTATGGTGCCTTAGCTAGAATCTTATATATGCACAATGACAAATTCATTAAATTCATGGGGTAATGTTTCTCCTTATGGAGAGTGACACACCCGCTCTGGCACGTCAAGGTAAGGAGGCTTATTCGCCGTGCAATGCTCCTCTGGGTGCTCCTCTCACCTAGCCAAATCAGTTCTCATACTTTGCACTGACGAGGGCCAACAGCCTGAAACACCGTGTCTGCAAATTGAGATTCTGATTTGGCTTTTATCCTAAGTCATATTGCACAACTCGTTAAAGGGTTGATTGTGACTTGTAGGATTGCTGCTTCCAATAGGTGGCGCTATAGTCCTCTTTTTCTCTGAAGAGGCAATTTGCATATTAAATTCATGCAAATTATAATTTGCTAAATTATATGAAGCCATATATATTTACGGATTCTTTCTTTTTTGATCATGTTTGTCTGCAGAGCAGTGTATTGTTTTGGTGATTGGGTACTTGATAAGAATGATGTCTGGTTCAGGAACAGACTGTTTATTTCCAGATCCCCACGATGTAGATGACCCACAGCATTAGGAGCTTACTCGGAAATAGAAAGTTCCAAGTCCATTTCTCTTCTGTATCATCAAGAGGGGAAAGATTTGCCAGTTGCAAAACCCAGGACTAAGGGTGAACAGTGAAGGAGCCATTTGCAAAAAAAATTTGGGAGTGGAAATTGCCTTATTGCCAGCCCAAATACCTGCTATCTCATAGCACAAATCTCAGTGCCAGCAGTGTAGTGGGTGCAGGGGTTCCAATTGCCCCCAGACACTGGAGCCTAGGGAGCACAGAAGGTCTCTGGCCCATATGAGAAGACCAGTACTAATAAATACCTCTTAGGCTATGTGCCCACGTTGCATTTATGAAGCAGAAAATTTCTGCTGCATAAATGCAAGTCCTCTCCCGGAAAAACGCATGCGGAATTCCGCACGCGTTTATCGCGCATTTTTCGCGCGTTTATCACGCGTTTTCCACATGCGGAATTGCCTTGCGTTTTTTATGCATTGGACTAAGGCAATTCCGCTTGCGGAAACGCAAAATTAAATGACATGCTGCGGATTTTTGAACGCGGCATAAACGCTGCGGAAAAATCCGCAGCATGTGCATAGAAGTTGCGGAATCCCATTGGGGACCATGGGGTGCGGGTTACCAAGCGTTTTACAAGCGTTTCCGCTGCGGAAATTCCGCATCAAAAACGCTTGAAAAACGCTACGTGGGCACACGGCCTTAGGCTTACTTCCAACCATGAGTATTTGGTGAGTTTTTGATGTTGCAGATTTGTGAAAAAAAATGCAAGTAACCTATTTTACATAATGGGGGCAGAAATGGTGCAGAAAATCTGCAACATCCAAAACTCACCAAATACTCACTGTGGAGGTAATTTTCTAGCTAAAGGTCATTTTCATTGGCGCCATTGCTCAGTACATTGAAATTTGCACAAAGGCTCAGTTTATACATAAGGGGTACACCAGTTCCCCATCTTGCGGTACTACTTTGTACACAATATGTCTTAAACAATATTCGCAATTGTAAAAATCCTAAAAAATAATTCATCCCCAGTAAGAGATTCTCCCACACGTCTCATGTGTTTTATTATGGGGAACAATCCCCTATTATTACCACTAGGGGGCAGTGCATTTAAGCCCACAGAGAATATACATTTACTTCTAGATCTCTCTTCTTTGGTTTATATTTGTATGAATTGTATGAAAAACTCATTTTCATTCCATTTTGGCCGTTGTAGCTCAATGTGATTTCATTTAAGATATTAAGACTAATTACCTGACAGAATGAAACTATGCAATTTATTTGTATTCATTATTCATTCTGTCAGCACAAAATAAAAATGATATAAACAGTGTTTTCTCTTTTGAATGTTTTGTAGCAAAAAGAGGGAATGAAGCTTACAGAGGGTAGATGTATGTCTGAAATAGTTATGAGTTTCCACTTTACTAAATCCTTTCTTAGTTTTTGCCTAAAAACTACATGCAGTAATAATAGTATTACTTCATACTGTGACTGCAGCCTTTCTTGGACTGAATTGATTTCCTGGGGTCCTGAGCCAAGAAATCTGGAACTGCATTGTTACAAATTTATGTCACTGCAGCAATATTCATGGTCATGCTGGATCTGTGTGTATGCACAGATGGTAGTCATCAAATTTTCAACACTTTTTGGAGTTTTAGAGAATCCCTTTAAAAAATAAAAAAGGACTCTTATCAAGTTCCTCCTCTATTCCACTGAGAGTGTTACGGAAATATTTGCAAATTGTCTCTTCAGAAAGGAAGATTATTCAGAGATAATAGCCAAAACCAAAATCTCACAGTGTCTGCATAAGAACAATATATGAGCACTTTACAGTTGAATAGTTCATCACAATGCACCCGTTTATATGTCTGTAACAGAAGATGCTTTGGATATGGTGGTGGCCCCCTTACCTTTTGGACCCCTGCGTAGTTGCACAGGTTGCACCAATAGTATGACCGCCTCTGCCCTGGACACTGAGAAGAATAAGCTAGACCTAGATAAATTAGAATGTACACCCTGTACTTCCCTTCTGTGCAGACAAGCTGGTCAGTGTCCTGTAGTTATTGCTGGAGGGTATGGAGTATTGCGGCCACAGCGGAGGTGGGCAAGGGCACCACTGCAAACAAGTAGCATAATGAGAGTATGTAAAAAGCAATTATAACCTTATTGGGGCAGCAACAAATATAAAGGGGGAATACTGAAATATAGTAAGATGAGGAATTACCATCCTTACCATCCTTACCATTACCATCCTTACAGAAAATGAAGGAAAAGGATCCATGTGTCATTATTTGTTTAAAAATTCTGATCGTTATTCCATATGATTAAAAGGATATCCAAACAGTTAAAAACCCGTGCCTATTCTGATGCGTTTCTGGCCGAAGCCCTTAGTCATAGGTAGCTATTAGCATGTTATCCATACATTGATATCTACATGTAGATATCAAATCAACCTTAAACAACTCAATGAGCTTCATACTTGGAAGTTTACATCCAAGTGGTCATATGTCAGCATCATCACCAGGCTCTAATGCTGTCCATTTATTTGTGCATACCTTGAAATCACTGCACATGACCACTTTAATGTGCTGTCACAAGGATGACCGTACCGGTGGCTGTATTCATGTATCCCAAGGTAAATGAATAACTGCAGTTCATATTTAGAGTTTCACTCAACTGTTCTCAAAGCAATGTAATATTAAAGAGAACCTGACAGCTGATACATGCTGCCAAATATGTGGGCATCGGGTATCAGGCACTGGCTGTATCAACTCAGCTAGGTATGTTTAACTCTAAAACGCTGCGGAGTTTCAGAGAAAACATACTTTATTAGCCTCCGGGAACCGAGCTGGGCTGTAGACTAGTCGGACAGGCGGGTCCCTGTGAGTTCCCCCCTGCCCTCTGCCAGTTACTGGCAGTTACTGGTCTTTGCCTATATGCGTGTATATATTAAATTATATCATCGCACACTCATGAATTCTGATGCAGTGTTCATTTATTAACATTTGGCATAATATCAAACCGATCAAACGTGATTTGCGACAGTGATTGGCGACAGAGACGTTTCGGCCTTATCCAGGCCTTATTCATTGAGTCGCACTACTAAAAGAGAGGAAATACGGTGTTAGGAGTAGGGATATAGGAAATCACATTAGTTAAACAGAAAGTCCAAAATATACATTATTGAAGGACGAGAGGGGAGGGGGGGGGGGCAGGGGGGGAGAGGGGGGGGGAATGAGGGGGAGAGGGGAGAGAGAGATAGAGGCAAGGGGAGGCAGAATAAAATCACAATTATGCATATGTACATTATATACAGTGGAATCATCAAGTAACATAAAGTATACTGTGGGGTTACCTTAAGTGGGTTCAGATGAAGGTATATGCCATAAGAGATAGAATAAAAATCTTTATATGGTGCTGTAATAGTAAGAAATGCATGTTAAGCGCCTGGAAAATCAAACAGGGTTTTTTTTAGAGAAAACAGACCACTACCTTTAATGTCTCTTGGTTCACAGCCTAAAGGAGACTTTCATGCTGGTGTGACGTGAAGTCTCTACGTCTTGATACAGTGCTGGCGTCCCTGTTGTGGCTGTTTCATATAGTAGAGAGGAGCGGTGTGGCCTTTTCCCTATATTGTTATTCATATAGTGTGGGGGACTGGAGTAGGGAGAATGTCCCAATTAGTAGGAGGGGTGAAAGAAGAGGGGAGGGGGAGGGCTCCTGGGAGCTGGGTACCTTGTTCCTGTTGGCTTCCGTTTCTGGTTGTGGTGCAGGAGTCCCAGATATGGCTCGTTGTTGCAGGGGAGGAGGAGGGCGGCGTGACCGTCTCCCAGCGCTGTGGAACGTGCACTGGGAGTCCTCATTTAAGTATGTGCGCGCTGAGCGCTGGGGCGGAAGTGCGTCACAAAAGGGGGCGGGGAACCGGAAGTGACGTCGCGCTAGTGGAAAACTCACTTATGTGTGTTTTGGTTGCTATGGTGCGCTGTATACACTGATAGCTGGTTGGCTAATGCACATGCAGAGCGTGTACACTTCACAGCATATCGTGTCATGCCAGTAAAGGGGCATACCTCGCTGCTAGTGGTAAAAATACTCCAGTAAATAAACCATGAGGACTATATGATCCACAGAAATTGTGGTAGTGGAACAGGGTTAAGGTGACTAAACCTCATACTTAAAGAAAGGAAATCTATGTGCACAAATTGTCCTGGATCCCTTAATACACTGTATGTAGTCATGGGTAGTACAGATAGTAATGTTGTCTATTTAGGGGGGGGGGGGGCAAATGATAAGAGAAATATCATGGCATATAGATGGGCACATCAAAAAGTCAGATAGGATAACTTTTAGTTGTGTAATCTTTAGGGGGAGGCAACTGGTAAGAGGGATATCATGGTATGTATAAGGGCACATCAATAGGTCAGAAAGGATCACTTTTAGTGGCAAAAGATAAGAGGGATCTCATGATATGGGCACATCAATAAGTCAGAAAGGGTAACTCACCTAAGAGTGTGTTCAATGGGTCTGTAGGAGCAAAAAGGTCAGTAATTAGAGGTGAGAGAAATAAACTCAATAGATTAAATGGCAATTTTTAGAATCAATGGATCCAGTTAATTTCTCGGTTCAAGCCTTTAGGGGATAGTGTCTGGAGTGTGTGGATCCAGTAGGACTCCCGCTGTTTCAGTAATTTAATATGGTTGCCACCCCTCCTTGGTCTTGCCACATGTTCAATTACTTGGAAGCGGAGTTGGGCCACTGTGTGCCTAGCTCTGGTAAAGTGGTCGGGTAATGGGAGCCAATTTTTGCCGCAGCGGATGGTAGACTTGTGGCTCGCTATGCGATCTTTAATATGTTGTGTGGTTTCCCCTACGTATAGAAGACCACATGGGCATTTGATGATGTAGACCACAAAATTTGAATCACATGTAAAAAAGCCTCTGATGGGGTAGCTTTTCCCTGTCCTTGGGTGCGTGATGGTATCAGACTTGATGATGTTGGAACATGCTGCACAATTGAGGCAAGGGAAAGTACCGTGACGACGGGTACTGAGTAGACGTTGGGAGGCAGTTGTGCGGGAAGATCCTATGTCAGCCCTAATAATCCTATCTCTGATGTTAGGGGCCCGCTTGACGCACATAAGTGCAGGATTGGTAAATGCGGGGATTTCTGGATAGGCTCTAGATAGGAGAGGCCAGTGCTTCCTAATAATGGCTTGGACTTTAGGTATTAGTGGATGGAAGGTATGTACAAATGGTATTCTCTCAGGGCTAGTGGTAGTCAGCTGGGGTGGTTTGGGTTCTAATGCTCGGTCTGTCTCTTGTCGTAGGAGTTGGGTGGGGTAGTCACGTTCTCTGAATTTAGTCGCCATTTCCTGTAGACGTCGAGAGAGTGTGTCCGGGTTGGATACGATTCGAGTCACCCTGTGGAATTGGGAACGTGGAAGGCTGTTTTTTGTCGATTTGGTGTGGCAGCTTGAGTAATGTAGGAGGCTGTTACAGTCGGTGGGTTTCGAAAAGATGTCGGTTATTAGTTTATTATTGTCATCACGGATGACTACGGTGTCAAGGAAAGAAATTTGGTTGTAATCATGGGTAATTGTGAACTGTAGTTCAGGTCTGATTGAGTTGATATGTGTGAAAAAGGAATCAAGTGTTTCTGGTGGGCCTTGCCATATGAGAAAGATGTCGTCTATATATCGATGGTAAGTGGTGCAGTACTGTTTGAATAGCTCATTGGGGTATATGAAGTCTTCCTCAAACTTGTGCATATAGGCGTTGGCATAAGCTGGAGCTACATTGGAGCCCATTGCGGTGCCCCGTCTTTGTATATAGAAGTCATCGCCGAACAGGAAGTGGTTTTGATGTAGGACTAGGGACAGTATTTCCAAGCAGAATTGGATAGAGAGGGGGGAAAGGTCAGATTCGGAAAGAAGATGTGCTGAAGCTTCAAGGCCTAGTTCATGGGTTATGGAAGTATACAAACTGTTGACATCCAGTGTAACCAGTTGACTGGTCGGGGAAAGGCATGGTTTTTTTTTGATGATGTCCAGAAAGGCGTTAGTGTCAAGTAAAAAAGCTCTAGTTTTCTTCACAAGTGGTGTTAGAATTTTCTCAAGATAAATCGCTAGAGGGGAAAGGATAGAATCGGTAGAGGCTACTATCGGTCGTCCCGGAGGATTGCTCAGTGATTTGTGTATCTTGGGGAGTATGTAGAACACTGGGGTTATTGGGTGGGAGTTGGTTAGGAATGTAGCGGTTTTTTGGTCAATTGTCTTACAATCAAGATATCTGGTAAGAATCGCTTGAATTTTAGAATGAATGTTATGGGTGGGGTCATGGGTGATACGATCGTAGGTTGTAGTGTCCGCCAGTTGGCGATTAACCTCGTCTATGTAATTCGTCCGGTCCATGATGACCGTCGCACCCCCCTTGTCTGCTGGTTTAATCACAATGTTTTTGTTACCACTCAGACTCTTGAGGGCCCTTTTCTCCTCATTTGATAAGTTTTGATGTGTTGGAAAGAAACCTAACTGTTGCTCATGTAGCAGACTTCTAATGTCCCTTGTGATGAGGGCAATAGTTGTCTCAGTTGCGTGGTTGGTGTGTGGGGGATTGAATGTACTGTGTGTGCGTAACCCCAGATTAACTATTGAAAGCTCCGTTACAGTATCACCCCCAGGTGGAGGTGCTCTGCATATGGAGGTCTCTTTTGACAGTACAAAGTGAGTCTTCAATCGTAGGGATCGATAGAAGCGTTGCAAGTCCTTCTCCAACTGGAATGAGTCCCAGTTTGGTGTCGGACAGAAGGATAAACCTTTCTGTAAGACTGCCAGTTCAGTGGGGGAGAGGGTGTAACTGGAGATGTTCATTACCAGGTTCGATGTCTTACCTGGGAGCGGGTCGTCATTCTTTCGTTTCCGCGATCTCCTTGTGGGTCTGGGTGTTGGCGTCCTCCTTTTTTGTTTTTCCATAAAAAACTCGACTCTTGTCGACCGGTGGAGGAATCGCTTCCTGAGCTGAAGGAGTTGTAGTTGCGATGGCCAGCTTGGTAGCGGCGGGTGGGGGGACCGGAGGAGGCGTTCCATCTGTAGATCCGATTACTGCTGTAGTCCTCTTGGTCTCTCTGAAATTTCTGGCGTTTGCGTTCCTGTAGAGTTTTTTGGTAGTCCGAAAGGATCTTATCAGTCCTGTTTTTCAACGTCGTCCACTCGGTTGAGGACAAGTTGGCGGTGAGTTGGGTCTCGATGGCGGAGATAGTTTTCTGACTTTCTTTGATGGCTCTCTGTAAGAAATCTACTGTGAGTATAATTATATCAAGAGAACACTTATTTAATATCTTTTTAAATTTTTCACAGTATTGTTCGTTGTCTGAAAAAAGAGTGGGTCGGAGATTACTCCTGAGACCCCTAGGGATCTTTCCCTGTCTGTGATATTCGGCTAAAGTTACAGCATGTAGGTCATAGGAGACGAAACGTCGTCTCTCTTTCTCGTAATCCTTGCTTCTTATCTCCTCTGAGGGAGTCTTAAGGAATTCACATGATGTAGTTACTGATGACAGTATATTGTGACTGGTGGTCTCGTCGTAGGCGAAAGTATCGCTTGACATCTGGAAGACCGGTGCAACGCTGAAGACCAGGTAATTTATAGAATAAATAATTAGCGTGCACTCTTGTCATAAGACGAGAGGTGCTGATGAAGAGACACGAGGTGTCCAATACATATATTAAATTATATCATCGCACACTCATGAATTCTGATGCAGTGTTCATTTATTAACATTTGGCATAATATCAAACCGATCAAACGTGATTTGCGACAGTGATTGGCGACAGAGACGTTTCGGCCTTATCCAGGCCTTATTCATTGAGTCGCACTACTAAAAGAGAGGAAATACGGTGTTAGGAGTAGGGATATAGGAAATCACATTAGTTAAACAGAAAGTCCAAAATATACATTATTGAAGGACGAGAGGGGAGAGGGGGGGGGCAGGGGGAAGGAAATGAGGGGGAGAGGGGAGAGAGAGATAGAGGCAAGGGGAGGCAGAATAAAATCACAATTATGCATATGTACATTATATACAGTGGAATCATCAAGTAACATAAAGTATACTGTGGGGTTACCTTAAGTGGGTTCAGATGAAGGTATATGCCATAAGAGATAGAATAAAAATCTTTATATGGTGCTGTAATAGTAAGAAATGCATGTTAAGCGCCTGGAAAATCAAACAGGGTTTTTTTAGAGAAAACAGACCACTACCTTTAATGTCTCTTGGTTCACAGCCTAAAGGAGACTTTCATGCTGGTGTGACGTGAAGTCTCTACGTCTTGATACAGTGCTGGCGTCCCTGTTGTGGCTGTTTCATATAGTAGAGAGGAGCGGTGTGGCCTTTTCCCTATATTGTTATTCATATAGTGTGGGGGACTGGAGTAGGGAGAATGTCCCAATTAGTAGGAGGGGTGAAAGAAGAGGGGAGGGGGAGGGCTCCTGGGAGCTGGGTACCTTGTTCCTGTTGGCTTCCGTTTCTGGTTGTGGTGCAGGAGTCCCAGATATGGCTCGTTGTTGCAGGGGAGGAGGAGGGCGGCGTGACCGTCTCCCAGCGCTGTGGAACGTGCACTGGGAGTCCTCATTTAAGTATGTGCGCGCTGAGCGCTGGGGCGGAAGTGCGTCACAAAAGGGGGCGGGGAACCGGAAGTGACGTCGCGCTAGTGGAAAACTCACTTATGTGTGTTTTGGTTGCTATGGTGCGCTGTATACACTGATAGCTGGTTGGCTAATGCACATGCAGAGCGTGTACACTTCACAGCATATCGTGTCATGCCAGTAAAGGGGCATACCTCGCTGCTAGTGGTAAAAATACTCCAGTAAATAAACCATGAGGACTATATGATCCACAGAAATTGTGGTAGTGGAACAGGGTTAAGGTGACTAAACCTCATACTTAAAGAAAGGAAATCTATGTGCACAAATTGTCCTGGATCCCTTAATACACTGTATGTAGTCATGGGTAGTACAGATAGTAATGTTGTCTATTTAGGGGGGGGGGGGGGGCAAATGATAAGAGAAATATCATGGCATATAGATGGGCACATCAAAAAGTCAGATAGGATAACTTTTAGTTGTGTAATCTTTAGGGGGAGGCAACTGGTAAGAGGGATATCATGGTATGTATAAGGGCACATCAATAGGTCAGAAAGGATCACTTTTAGTGGCAAAAGATAAGAGGGATCTCATGATATGGGCACATCAATAAGTCAGAAAGGGTAACTCACCTAAGAGTGTGTTCAATGGGTCTGTAGGAGCAAAAAGGTCAGTAATTAGAGGTGAGAGAAATAAACTCAATAGATTAAATGGCAATTTTTAGAATCAATGGATCCAGTTAATTTCTCGGTTCAAGCCTTTAGGGGATAGTGTCTGGAGTGTGTGGATCCAGTAGGACTCCCGCTGTTTCAGTAATTTAATATGGTTGCCACCCCTCCTTGGTCTTGCCACATGTTCAATTACTTGGAAGCGGAGTTGGGCCACTGTGTGCCTAGCTCTGGTAAAGTGGTCGGGTAATGGGAGCCAATTTTTGCCGCAGCGGATGGTAGACTTGTGGCTCGCTATGCGATCTTTAATATGTTGTGTGGTTTCCCCTACGTATAGAAGACCACATGGGCATTTGATGATGTAGACCACAAAATTTGAATCACATGTAAAAAAGCCTCTGATGGGGTAGCTTTTCCCTGTCCTTGGGTGCGTGATGGTATCAGACTTGATGATGTTGGAACATGCTGCACAATTGAGGCAAGGGAAAGTACCGTGACGACGGGTACTGAGTAGACGTTGGGAGGCAGTTGTGCGGGAAGATCCTATGTCAGCCCTAATAATCCTATCTCTGATGTTAGGGGCCCGCTTGACGCACATAAGTGCAGGATTGGTAAATGCGGGGATTTCTGGATAGGCTCTAGATAGGAGAGGCCAGTGCTTCCTAATAATGGCTTGGACTTTAGGTATTAGTGGATGGAAGGTATGTACAAATGGTATTCTCTCAGGGCTAGTGGTAGTCAGCTGGGGTGGTTTGGGTTCTAATGCTCGGTCTGTCTCTTGTCGTAGGAGTCGGGTGGGGTAGTCACGTTCTCTGAATTTAGTCGCCATTTCCTGTAGACGTCGAGAGAGTGTGTCCGGGTTGGATACGATTCGAGTCACCCTGTGGAATTGGGAACGTGGAAGGCTGTTTTTTGTCGATTTGGTGTGGCAGCTTGAGTAATGTAGGAGGCTGTTACAGTCGGTGGGTTTCGAAAAGATGTCGGTTATTAGTTTATTATTGTCATCACGGATGACTACGGTGTCAAGGAAAGAAATTTGGTTGTAATCATGGGTAATTGTGAACTGTAGTTCAGGTCTGATTGAGTTGATATGTGTGAAAAAGGAATCAAGTGTTTCTGGTGGGCCTTGCCATATGAGAAAGATGTCGTCTATATATCGATGGTAAGTGGTGCAGTACTGTTTGAATAGCTCATTGGGGTATATGAAGTCTTCCTCAAACTTGTGCATATAGGCGTTGGCATAAGCTGGAGCTACATTGGAGCCCATTGCGGTGCCCCGTCTTTGTATATAGAAGTCATCGCCGAACAGGAAGTGGTTTTGATGTAGGACTAGGGACAGTATTTCCAAGCAGAATTGGATAGAGAGGGGGGAAAGGTCAGATTCGGAAAGAAGATGTGCTGAAGCTTCAAGGCCTAGTTCATGGGTTATGGAAGTATACAAACTGTTGACATCCAGTGTAACCAGTTGACTGGTCGGGGAAAGGCATGGGTTTTTTTTGATGATGTCCAGAAAGGCGTTAATGTCAAGTAAAAAAGCTCTAGTTTTCTTCACAAGTGGTGTTAGAATTTTCTCAAGATAAATCGCTAGAGGGGAAAGGATAGAATCGGTAGAGGCTACTATCGGTCGTCCCGGAGGATTGCTCAGTGATTTGTGTATCTTGGGGAGTATGTAGAACACTGGGGTTATTGGGTGGGAGTTGGTTAGGAATGTAGCGGTTTTTTGGTCAATTGTCTTACAATCAAGATATCTGGTAAGAATCGCTTGAATTTTAGAATGAATGTTATGGGTGGGGTCATGGGTGATACGATCGTAGGTTGTAGTGTCCGCCAGTTGGCGATTAACCTCGTCTATGTAATTCGTCCGGTCCATGATGACCGTCGCACCCCCCTTGTCTGCTGGTTTAATCACAATGTTTTTGTTACCACTCAGACTCTTGAGGGCCCTTTTCTCCTCATTTGATAAGTTTTGATGTGTTGGAAAGAAACCTAACTGTTGCTCATGTAGCAGACTTCTAATGTCCCTTGTGATGAGGGCAATAGTTGTCTCAGTTGCGTGGTTGGTGTGTGGGGGATTGAATGTACTGTGTGTGCGTAACCCCAGATTAACTATTGAAAGCTCCGTTACAGTATCACCCCCAGGTGGAGGTGCTCTGCATATGGAGGTCTCTTTTGACAGTACAAAGTGAGTCTTCAATCGTAGGGATCGATAGAAGCGTTGCAAGTCCTTCTCCAACTGGAATGAGTCCCAGTTTGGTGTCGGACAGAAGGATAAACCTTTCTGTAAGACTGCCAGTTCAGTGGGGGAGAGGGTGTAACTGGAGATGTTCATTACCAGGTTCGATGTCTTACCTGGGAGCGGGTCGTCATTCTTTCGTTTCCGCGATCTCCTTGTGGGTCTGGGTGTTGGCGTCCTCCTTTTTTGTTTTTCCATAAAAAACTCGACTCTTGTCGACCGGTGGAGGAATCGCTTCCTGAGCTGAAGGAGTTGTAGTTGCGATGGCCAGCTTGGTAGCGGCGGGTGGGGGGACCGGAGGAGGCGTTCCATCTGTAGATCCGATTACTGCTGTAGTCCTCTTGGTCTCTCTGAAATTTCTGGCGTTTGCGTTCCTGTAGAGTTTTTTGGTAGTCCGAAAGGATCTTATCAGTCCTGTTTTTCAACGTCGTCCACTCGGTTGAGGACAAGTTGGCGGTGAGTTGGGTCTCGATGGCGGAGATAGTTTTCTGACTTTCTTTGATGGCTCTCTGTAAGAAATCCACTGTGAGTATAATTATATCAAGAGAACACTTATTTAATATCTTTTTAAATTTTTCACAGTATTGTTCGTTGTCTGAAAAAAGAGTGGGTCGGAGATTACTCCTGAGACCCCTAGGGATCTTTCCCTGTCTGTGATATTCGGCTAAAGTTACAGCATGTAGGTCATAGGAGACGAAACGTCGTCTCTCTTTCTCGTAATCCTTGCTTCTTATCTCCTCTGAGGGAGTCTTAAGGAATTCACATGATATGTAGTTACTGATGACAGTATATTGTGACTGGTGGTCTCGTCGTAGGCGAAAGTATCGCTTGACATCTGGAAGACCGGTGCAACGCTGAAGACCAGGTAATTTATAGAATAAATAATTAGCGTGCACTCTTGTCATAAGACGAGAGGTGCTGATGAAGAGACACGAGGTGTCCAATACATATATTAAATTATATCATCGCACACTCATGAATTCTGATGCAGTGTTCATTTATTAACATTTGGCATAATATCAAACCGATCAAACGTGATTTGCGACAGTGATTGGCGACAGAGACGTTTCGGCCTTATCCAGGCCTTATTCATTGAGTCGCACTACTAAAAGAGAGGAAATACGGTGTTAGGAGTAGGGATATAGGAAATCACATTAGTTAAACAGAAAGTCCAAAATATACATTATTGAAGGACGAGAGGGGAGAGGGGGGGGGGCAGGGGGAAGGAAATGAGGGGGAGAGGGGAGAGAGAGATAGAGGCAAGGGGAGGCAGAATAAAATCACAATTATGCATATGTACATTATATACAGTGGAATCATCAAGTAACATAAAGTATACTGTGGGGTTACCTTAAGTGGGTTCAGATGAAGGTATATGCCATAAGAGATAGAATAAAAATCTTTATACGGTGCTGTAATAGTAAGAAATGCATGTTAAGCGCTGGAAAATCAAACAGGGTTTTTTTAGAGAAAACAGACCACTACCTTTAATGTCTCTTGGTTCACAGCCTAAAGGAGACTTTCATGCTGGTGTGACGTGAAGTCTCTACGTCTTGATACAGTGCTGGCGTCCCTGTTGTGGCTGTTTCATATAGTAGAGAGGAGCGGTGTGGCCTTTTCCCTATATTGTTATTCATATAGTGTGGGGACTGGAGTAGGGAGAATGTCCCAATTAGTAGGAGGGGTGAAAGAAGAGGGGAGGGGGAGGGCTCCTGGGAGCTGGGTACCTTGTTCCTGTTGGCTTCCGTTTCTGGTTGTGGTGCAGGAGTCCCAGATATGGCTCGTTGTTGCAGGGGAGGAGGAGGGCGGCGTGACCGTCTCCCAGCGCTGTGGAACGTGCACTGGGAGTCCTCATTTAAGTATGTGCGCGCTGAGCGCTGGGGCGGAAGTGCGTCACAAAAGGGGGCGGGGAACCGGAAGTGACGTCGCGCTAGTGGAAAACTCACTTATGTGTGTTTTGGTTGCTATGGTGCGCTGTATACACTGATAGCTGGTTGGCTAATGCACATGCAGAGCGTGTACACTTCACAGCATATCGTGTCATGCCAGTAAAGGGGCATACCTCGCTGCTAGTGGTAAAAATACTCCAGTAAATAAACCATGAGGACTATATGATCCACAGAAATTGTGGTAGTGGAACAGGGTTAAGGTGACTAAACCTCATACTTAAAGAAAGGAAATCTATGTGCACAAATTGTCCTGGATCCCTTAATACACTGTATGTAGTCATGGGTAGTACAGATAGTAATGTTGTCTATTTAGGGGGGGGGGGGGGGCAAATGATAAGAGAAATATCATGGCATATAGATGGGCACATCAAAAAGTCAGATAGGATAACTTTTAGTTGTGTAATCTTTAGGGGGAGGCAACTGGTAAGAGGGATATCATGGTATGTATAAGGGCACATCAATAGGTCAGAAAGGATCACTTTTAGTGGCAAAAGATAAGAGGGATCTCATGATATGGGCACATCAATAAGTCAGAAAGGGTAACTCACCTAAGAGTGTGTTCAATGGGTCTGTAGGAGCAAAAAGGTCAGTAATTAGAGGTGAGAGAAATAAACTCAATAGATTAAATGGCAATTTTTAGAATCAATGGATCCAGTTAATTTCTCGGTTCAAGCCTTTAGGGGATAGTGTCTGGAGTGTGTGGATCCAGTAGGACTCCCGCTGTTTCAGTAATTTAATATGGTTGCCACCCCTCCTTGGTCTTGCCACATGTTCAATTACTTGGAAGCGGAGTTGGGCCACTGTGTGCCTAGCTCTGGTAAAGTGGTCGGGTAATGGGAGCCAATTTTTGCCGCAGCGGATGGTAGACTTGTGGCTCGCTATGCGATCTTTAATATGTTGTGTGGTTTCCCCTACGTATAGAAGACCACATGGGCATTTGATGATGTAGACCACAAAATTTGAATCACATGTAAAAAAGCCTCTGATGGGGTAGCTTTTCCCTGTCCTTGGGTGCGTGATGGTATCAGACTTGATGATGTTGGAACATGCTGCACAATTGAGGCAAGGGAAAGTACCGTGACGACGGGTACTGAGTAGACGTTGGGAGGCAGTTGTGCGGGAAGATCCTATGTCAGCCCTAATAATCCTATCTCTGATGTTAGGGGCCCGCTTGACGCACATAAGTGCAGGATTGGTAAATGCGGGGATTTCTGGATAGGCTCTAGATAGGAGAGGCCAGTGCTTCCTAATAATGGCTTGGACTTTAGGTATTAGTGGATGGAAGGTATGTACAAATGGTATTCTCTCAGGGCTAGTGGTAGTCAGCTGGGGTGGTTTGGGTTCTAATGCTCGGTCTGTCTCTTGTCGTAGGAGTTGGGTGGGGTAGTCACGTTCTCTGAATTTAGTCGCCATTTCCTGTAGACGTCGAGAGAGTGTGTCCGGGTTGGATACGATTCGAGTCACCCTGTGGAATTGGGAACGTGGAAGGCTACGATTGAAGACTCACTTTGGACTGTCAAAAGAGACCTCCATATGCAGAGCACCTCCACCTGGGGGTGATACTGTAATGGAGCTTTCAATAGTTAATCTGGGGTTACGCACACACAGTACATTCAATCCCCCACACACCAACCACGCAACTGAGACAACTATTGCCCTCATCACAAGGGACATTAGAAGTCTGCTACATGAGCAACAGTTAGGTTTCTTTCCCACACATCAAAACTTATCAAATGAGGAGAAAAGGGCCCTCAAGAGTCTGAGTGGTAACAAAAACATTGTGATTAAACCAGCAGACAAGGGGGGTGCGACGGTCATCATGGACCGGACGAATTACATAGACGAGGTTAATCGCCAACTGGCGGACACTACAACCTACGATCGTATCACCCATGACCCCACCCATAACATTCATTCTAAAATTCAAGCGATTCTTACCAGATATCTTGATTGTAAGACAATTGACCAAAAAACCGCTACATTCCTAACCAACTCCCACCCAATAACCCCAGTGTTCTACATACTCCCCAAGATACACAAATCACTGAGCAATCCTCCGGGACGACCGATAGTAGCCTCTACCGATTCTATCCTTTCCCCTCTAGCGATTTATCTTGAGAAAATTCTAACACCACTTGTGAAGAAAACTAGAGCTTTTTTACTTGACACTAACGCCTTTCTGGACATCATCAAAAAAAAAACATGCCTTTCCCCGACCAGTCAACTGGTTACACTGGATGTCAACAGTTTGTATACTTCCATAACCCATGAACTAGGCCTTGAAGCTTCAGCACATCTTCTTTCCGAATCTGACCTTTCCCCCCTCTCTATCCAATTCTGCTTGGAAATACTGTCCCTAGTCCTACATCAAAACCACTTCCTGTTCGGCGATGACTTCTATATACAAAGACAGGGCACCGCAATGGGCTCCAATGTAGCTCCAGCTTATGCCAACGCCTATATGCACAAGTTTGAGGAAGACTTCATATACCCCAATGAGCTATTCAAACAGTACTGCACCACTTACCATCGATATATAGACGACATCTTTCTCATATGGCAAGGCCCACCAGAAACACTTGATTCCTTTTTCACACATATCAACTCAATCAGACCTGAACTACAGTTCACAATTACCCATGATTACAACCAAATTTCTTTCCTTGACACCGTAGTCATCCGTGATGACAATAATAAACTAATAACCGACATCTTTTCGAAACCCACCGACTGTAACAGCCTCCTACATTACTCAAGCTGCCACACCAAATCGACAAAAAACAGCCTTCCACGTTCCCAATTCCACAGGGTGACTCGAATCGTATCCAACCCGGACACACTCTCTCGACGTCTACAGGAAATGGCGACTAAATTCAGAGAACGTGACTACCCCACCCAACTCCTACGACAAGAGACAGACCGAGCATTAGAACCCAAACCACCCCAGCTGACTACCACTAGCCCTGAGAGAATACCATTTGTACATACCTTCCATCCACTAATACCTAAAGTCCAAGCCATTATTAGGAAGCACTGGCCTCTCCTATCTAGAGCCTATCCAGAAATCCCCGCATTTACCAATCCTGCACTTATGTGCGTCAAGCGGGCCCCTAACATCAGAGATAGGATTATTAGGGCTGACATAGGATCTTCCCGCACAACTGCCTCCCAACGTCTACTCAGTACCCGTCGTCACGGTACTTTCCCTTGCCTCAATTGTGCAGCATGTTCCAACATCATCAAGTCTGATACCATCACGCACCCAAGGACAGGGAAAAGCTACCCCATCAGAGGCTTTTTTACATGTGATTCAAATTTTGTGGTCTACATCATCAAATGCCCATGTGGTCTTCTATACGTAGGGGAAACCACACAACATATTAAAGATCGCATAGCGAGCCACAAGTCTACCATCCGCTGCGGCAAAAATTGGCTCCCATTACCCGACCACTTTACCAGAGCTAGGCACACAGTGGCCCAACTCCGCTTCCAAGTAATTGAACATGTGGCAAGACCAAGGAGGGGTGGCAACCATATTAAATTACTGAAACAGCGGGAGTCCTACTGGATCCACACACTCCAGACACTATCCCCTAAAGGCTTGAACCGAGAAATTAACTGGATCCATTGATTCTAAAAATTGCCATTTAATCTATTGAGTTTATTTCTCTCACCTCTAATTACTGACCTTTTTGCTCCTACAGACCCATTGAACACACTCTTAGGTGAGTTACCCTTTCTGACTTATTGATGTGCCCATATCATGAGATCCCTCTTATCTTTTGCCACTAAAAGTGATCCTTTCTGACCTATTGATGTGCCCTTATACATACCATGATATCCCTCTTACCAGTTGCCTCCCCCTAAAGATTACACAACTAAAAGTTATCCTATCTGACTTTTTGATGTGCCCATCTATATGCCATGATATTTCTCTTATCATTTGCCCCCCCCCCCCCCCCTAAATAGACAACATTACTATCTGTACTACCCATGACTACATACAGTGTATTAAGGGATCCAGGACAATTTGTGCACATAGATTTCCTTTCTTTAAGTATGAGGTTTAGTCACCTTAACCCTGTTCCACTACCACAATTTCTGTGGATCATATAGTCCTCATGGTTGATTTACTGGAGTATTTTTACCCCTAGCAGCGAGGTATGCCCCTTTACTGGCATGACACGATATGCTGTGAAGTGTACACGCTCTGCATGTGCATTAGCCAACCAGCTATCAGTGTATACAGCGCACCATAGCAACCAAAACACACATAAGTGAGTTTTCCACTAGCGCGACGTCACTTCCGGTTCCCCGCCCCCTTTTGTGACGCACTTCCGCCCCAGCGCTCAGCGCGCACATACTTAAATGAGGACTCCCAGTGCACGTTCCACAGCGCTGGGAGACGATCACGCTGCCCTCCTCCTCCCCTGCAACAACGAGCCATATCTGGGACTCCTGCACCACAACCAGAAACGGAAGCCAACAGGAACAAGGTACCCAGCTCCCAGGAGCCCTCCCCCTCCCCTCTTCTTTCACCCCTACTACTAATTGGGACATTCTCCCTACTCCAGTCCCCCACACTATATGAATAACAATATAGGGAAAAGGCCACACCGCTCCTCTCTACTATATGAAACAGCCACAACAGGGACGCCAGCACTGTATCAAGACGTAGAGACTTCACGTCACACCAGCATGAAAGTCTCCTTTAGGCTGTGAACCAAGAGACATTAAAGGTAGTGGTCTGTTTTCTCTAAAAAAACCCTGTTTGATTTTCCAGGCGCTTAACATGCATTTCTTACTATTACAGCACCATATAAAGATTTTTATTCTATCTCTTATGGCATATACCTTCATCTGAACCCACTTAAGGTAACCCCACAGTATACTTTATGTTACTTGATGATTCCACTGTATATAATGTACATATGCATAATTGTGATTTTATTCTGCCTCCCCTTGCCTCTATCTCTCTCTCCCCTCTCCCCCTCATTTCCTTCGTCCCCCCCCCCCCCTGCCCCCCCTCCTCCCCTCTCTTTCTTCAATAATGTATATTTTGGACTTTCTGTTTAACTAATGTGATTTCCTATATCCCTACTCCTAACACCGTATTTCCTCTCTTTTAGTAGTGCGACTCAATGAATAAGGCCTGGATAAGGCCGAAACGTCTCTGTCGCCAATCACTGTCGCAAATCACGTTTGATCGGTTTGATATTATGCCAAATGTTAATAAATGAACACTGCATCAGAATTCATGAGTGTGCGATGATATAATTTAATATATGTATTGGACACCTCGTGTCTCTTCATCAGCACCTCTCGTCTTATGACAAGAGTGCACGCTAATTATTTATTCTATATGCGTGTATAAGCAGAGACTTGTAAATTCAAGACAGCGGGCAGGAAGAAGCCAACAAGGACCTGCCTGTCCGACTAGTCTATAGCATGGCTCGGTCCCTGGCAGCTATTAAACGCTGCAGCATTTCAGAGTCAAACATACCTGGCTGAGTACATACAGGCAGTGCTTGATACATGCTTCCAACGGATTAGGCACCATGTATGAGCTGTTCTCTTTAAGGATTTATTCTCAAGAGAGGAGAGTATTTTGCACAGGGCACACGAGTATACGCATCCAGATGGCATAGATCTAATTTTGTAAAATGTAGGAATGAAGATTATGCAGCAAAGTCAATGAAGAGAAATGTTCACAGCTTTAGATGCATATTATTCTGCTTGGTGCATTCACAAAAAAATTACATCTTTAGCAATTTTCATTAGCATTACATATTTCATTGCATCTGGTATGTAACAATCACTCAATGACATCCAGGTTACAGGTTGAGTCATAGAAGTCACACATAAAACATATTCTGCAGTTATGTTTATTGAAATGTCCATGCTCATACCTGCTACTCTTAGCGTGATGACAAAAAAAGCGCCATAGGCAGGAACAAATGAGTTAACATACACTGTATATCTGAAGAATTGCTGATTCCCATGTGACATTTGTCCCTTGCCAGTTATTGCAGTGTTTAATTTGCTTATGGCACAGTGGTGACAAGGTTAACTGTAGGGCCAGCCCATGTTTGAGGAGAAGTAAGTAGGAACTAGAGCTTAGTTACTGGTTTTAGGGGAGATGGAGATTTAGTGCAGTTAAAGGAAGAAGAAGGACTCTCAGGGAGCTGTTTTCGGGTGTGTGCTGAAGAAAGCCACTAATTCAAAAAGGTAGCAATTAGCAAGCCTTACTACAGACAAACAGGGACGGCAGCATCTCCTCTCAGCAGGCAAGTTGGGGATCTAATGGAAGAGGTGTAGAGCTCAAGTAAAGTGTTAACCAGACCTGGAGGTTTGCAGTGAAAGGATACGGGATCAGCCAGGCTGGAGCACATCAGTAAAGTGGTAGCTAGTGAGAGCTCCCTTATACAGTTCATAGATTGAGACAACCTACAGTACATACAATAAAGTATATCAACAGGTGTGTACATACAGATATATATATATATATATATTCCAACAAAAGGTTATGTCACACCAGCATAAGGGAAACACATAACTTTATTGAAAAATATTCCTAAAAACATACAGTACAGACCAAAAGTTTGGACACACCTTCTCATTTAAAGATTTTTCTGTATTTTAATGACTATGAAAATTGTACATTCACACTGAAGGCATCAAAACTATGAATTAACACATGTGGAATTATATACGTAACAAAAAAGTGTGAAACAACTGAAAATATGTCTTATATTCTAGGTTTTTCAAAGTAGCCACCTTTTGCTTTGATGACTGCTTTGCATACTCTTGGCATTCTCTTGATGAGCTTCAAGAGGTAGTCACCGGAAATGGTCTTCCAACAATCTTGAAGGAGTTCCCAGAGATGCTTAGCACTTGTTGGCCCTTTTGCCTTCACTCTGCGATCCAGCTCACCCCAAACCATCTCGATTGGGTTCAGGTCTGGTGACTGTGGAGGCCAGGTCATCTGGCGTAGCACCGCATCACTCTCCTTCTTGGTCAAATAGCCCTTACACAGCCTGGAGGTGTGTTTGGAGTCATTGTCCTGTTGAAAAATAAATGATGGTCCAACTAAACGCAAACCGGATGGAATAGCATGCCGCTGCAAGATGCTGTGGTAGCCATGCTGGTTCAGCATGCCTTCAATTTTGAATAAATCTCCAACAGTGTCACCAGCAAAGTACCCCCACACCATCACACCTCCTCCTCCATGCTTCACGGTGGGAACCAGGCATGTAGAGTCCATCCGTTCACCTTTTCTGCGTCGCACAAAGACACGGTGGTTGGAACCAAAGATCTCAAATTTGGACTCATCAGACCAAAGCACAGATTTCTACTGGTCTAATGTCCATTCCTTGTGTTCTTTAGCCCAAACAAGTCTCTTCTGCTTGTTGCCTGTCCTTAGCAGTGGTTTCCTAGCAGCTATTTTACCATGAAGGCCTGCTGCACAAAGTCTCCTCTTAACAGTTGTTAAAGAGATGTGTCTGCTGCTAGAACTCTGTGTGGCATTGACCTGGTCTCTAATCTGAGCTGCTGTTAACTTGCGATTTCTGAGGCTGGTGACTGGGATAAACTTATCCTCAGAAGCAGAGGTGACTCTTGGTCTTCCTTTTCTGGGGCGGTCCTCATGTGGGCCAGTTTCTTTGTAGCGCTTGATGGTTTTTGCAACTGTACTTGGGGACACTTTCAAAGTTTTCCCTATTTTTCGCACTGACTGACCTTCATTTCTTAAAGTAATGAAGGCCACTCGTTTTTCTTTACTTAGCTGCTTTTTTCTTGCCATAATACAAATTCTAACAGTCTATTCAGTAGGACTATCAGCTGTGTATCCACTTGACTTCTGCACAACACAACTGATGGTCCCAACCCCATTTATAAGGCAAGAAATCCCACTTATTAAACCTGACAGGGCACACCTCTGAAGTGAAAACCATTTCCAGTGACTACCTCTTGAAGCTCATCAAGAGAATGCCAAGAGTGTGCAAAGCAGTCATCAAAGCAAAAGGTGGCTACTTTGAATAGCCTAGAATATGAGACATATTTTCAGTTGTTTCATACTTTTTTGTTAAGTATATAATTCCACATGTGTTAATTCATAGTTTTGATGCCTTCAGTGTGAATGTACAATTTTCATGGTCATGAAAATACAGAAAAATCTTTAAATGAGAAGGTGTGTCCAAACTTTTGGTCTGTACTGTATGTAACATCATCCTAGAAAGAGGGAGTCAGGGAAATACTGTACAGACAGACATGCGTTGGTATGGATATAAAATAATAACTCTATGGATCAATGTCAATATAATAAATACAGTAAAATTCAAAGAGAGCTACACTACTGCAAAACATCAAAGGGCACAGATACTGTGTCCCGATATCAAATAGCAATCAAAGTAGGATATAATCACATATATAGTATATAAAATATAGCTACCCAGAGGCCAAACAGATGCCCACACCCCAATGTGTGTTTTAGCCTGATGATTTCTGAAGGGGATGTGAGAGAAAGTCTTGAGAAAGTGTAAAGTGCGCATGGTGGTAGTCATGGGTGAGGGGCTGTTGTTCTCCCATACCCTGGCACCCTACAAATAAACGGTGTCCCAGTTTCCATGTGCTGTAAATGCAGTGCTGTTTCCATGATCCTGGATTCAGGAACAGCTGCACATTCAATAGGGGACATTCAGTTCATTAAAACAAATTCATTTTTACTGAACAGTTGAAGTACAGCCATCTTTAATGTGCAGTATCGGGCACAGCACCCTTCGTCCCTTGCTTCCTCAACACAGACCTACGCTTGATCCTCCTGTCAGCCCCAGGATTTCCCAGCTCCGCAGTATGCCCGAGATCCACAACATTTCCCTCACGCATTTCCAAGCCAATCTTCCACTGTACGGAAGGGTTGTCGGTGCTCTTTATAGCCCCCGACTCGAGCCTTTGGGTCCGGACGTTGCACAAATGTCCGTAGGGAGTTTTGTGCGACCTCCTACCACCAGAACGTCTTTGCCCATGCCATGCTTCAGCCCACTGCACCCTAGCAACTCTCACCAACAAACTCCTTCACTAACTGACTAAAACCAGGAAATGGTTGCCTTTTTCTGGCCCTAACCCCTCCCACTTTGGGCTGGACCAATCATTTTAACTGTCTCTTTACTCTGTCTGCATCAGCAGTCTTGTTGCTGGGCAAACTTAACCTTTTACCTACTTAAGTACAGTCAATATCTCCTAACAGTATGTACTAAGCATATTACACTTATAATGCCTATCACTATCTATTCTGTTCTATTTGTCACTACTCTGGGTCCTAAATCCTGAATTATATCTTATCCTATGCTAACCCTGCACTACATATGAAGCATTAAAATGCAGTAAAACCGCACAACACTATTCTTATAATGCAAAGCTGTCTTCAGGGGCAGGGTCACGGTAGTACACACCCTTACAAAAGCATCAGGCAAAACGGGGGGTGGGTATCTGGCCTCTGGGTAACTATGTTTTGTATTTCCCTGTCCCTCTTGTTATGATGGTATTACATATTTTTTATGAATATTTTTCCATAAAGTTATTTGTGGTTCCCTTATGTTGGTGTAACATAACTGTTTGTAGGAATATACAGTTCATAGATTGTAGCATTGGATATAGTGGCTATCACTTTACACATGTAACATTTTCGTCATGTACCAGGAAGATGTGGATCCTCAATTTAACCGCTGTACAATAGAACCATTGTCCATAAGAATTGTGCCACCGTCTACAAATGCCACGTATGTGCCTCTGTCATGTGTCACAGAAGAAACCATATTTAAAGGAGTTGTCCAGTACTTTTTAGTGTGGCCCAAATGTCCCCCAATGTACTTACATTCTTCAGATAAGGGTTTTTGTAATTACCATCTGTTATGATTCTTGCCTGTGAGTGGCCAGCGATAGCACCGCATCACGTGACCCCCGGCTGCAGCCTCCTCTGATGTCACGTCAGGTGAGGCGTGACATCAGTGACGTGGTCCCACCCAGCATCCACCGCGTGCTTTCACAATGAATGAGAGGGAGAGCGCACGGTAGATGCTGGGTGTGACGCGCGGGGTAACCCCACCCACAGCCCATCACTCACCGTGGAGCGCAGCACTAGGTCACACCCGGCTGCATCCAGACAGCGGAAGTCAGCGCCGGCTGCAGCCGGGGGTCACGTGATGCCTGTGAGCGGTCAAGGATGGCGCCGCTCACAGGCAAGAAGGAAAAAGAGAGGTATTTACAAAAACCCTTATCTGCAGAGGGTACATTGGGGGCATAGTAAAAAGTACTGGACATCTTCTTTAAGAATTTTACCTGCTACCAATTGCATATGTGGCACCCCTGAGGGTTCAGTCGCCACAGAGGTACTGCACCTCACCCAGAGGTGTGGTGTCTCCTTCTCTCAGGTAAGGAGGGAGTACTGCCCGGAACCCAAACACTCACATCCAACACAACACTGCTCCAGGAAGGCTGGAGGGGCTAGACGCAATGTATCTTTCTGCTGAGCTCTGACCCTGGCTGGAATGGGGGGAACCCAAAGGTAGGGGGAACCAGTAGTGGGTGTGGGTGGAGGAAGTAGTTAGGTGGAGCACTTTGGTAGGAGTATAAAATAGGGAAGCCATCTTAGGGTGACAGAACAGTTCAGACAAGATGAGATAGGACAGTAGTGAGAGGACAGTTCAGAAGAACAGTCCGGGAGCAGAGTCTCAGTAGGAGCTCTGCTCCACAAGTGGGGCCTAGTGTCAGAGGCCCAGGAGGGGAGCAGGGAGTAGGCTCCGTTCTAAGAAGGGATCCTAGGGGGTACGGCGAGTGCAGGACGGCACCCGTACGCCCCGAATCTGTCAGAAGACAGAGGGATCATAACCGCATTCTAAAACCCAGGACGGTCAAGCAGGTCCGGGATCCGACGTACAGGAAGGACTTCAGAGCACCCGAGCCGGATTGAGAGTGGGCAGCGCAGGGCTGGAAGGAGAAAGACCCAGTGTGAAGTCGGTCTAGAGAGGAACACGAGAAAGTGCGGTTCTGTCAGGCATTCCTAAATCCCCTGAGGAAGTGCTGTACCCCTACCTGGTGAACGCAGTGCGACGTGGGAGGCTGACACCTGTACAGTGCACCAGTGGAACTGTCATAAGAACTGTGAGTAAAAACTCGGATGACTGCACCGCACTGCCTCCGTCCATTCTTTGATCTGCGCCATTGTTCCCTCTCTGCACTACAACGCCCAGCGCAGCCCACACCACCTTACACTGCCCTGGAGCTTGCTCTACCTGTGGAGAGCCACACCATCCCTGCTGCCGCAACACCAGCTCCAGAGGACTGCTCCGCAGCGGCGGCTCCCTCTAGCCGCAATCCACAGGTGGCGTCACGAAAAATCCCAAAAACCCCATATACAAATATTTCCCCCCTTTTGTACTGACCGCCCTGGGTCACGGACCGGGCCAGCCACCGTGATATTCCCCCCCCCCCCTCCCGGCAACCAGAGGCTCGGCTGCCGAGCACCCCACGACCCCGGGGGTGCGTCACATATAGTTTCAACACCTAGTAAAGAAGAGTTTATTTTTCTAAAACTGTATGGTTTCTTCTTCAAGAAAGCGAGGGGTCCCCAGCTCCACTGTGACACGGTTGAGTCCACCGTGACACGGTTGAGTCCACCTTGAGAGTGATGTTTATTGCAAAGAACTTTTGGTTCACACAACCAGAGACCCACCAGTAAGGTGGTTAGAGACGCAGAAGTACAGAAATTGTTAGCCAAATTTCCACGTCATAAATTTCCTATATTCGGACCCAATTGTTGATTAACTTTTTATGTGCCTTGTACCTGGACTGTTTAAGTCCTCTTTTGCCTCATGTCTCTGCATGACCCCTCTGATTCTGACAAAATACCCTCTCAGGTTTTGACTAGCCTTGCTGACTATTCTACTCTCAACACGCTCTTCTGGACAACAGTATCTCAGAGGATGCACTCCAGCGGCTTCTGCGGCCAGATTCCTGTATATGGGTGATAGGGTGACAACCAAAGGTACTCTGGGGCCTGCTAACTTAGTGACTTGTAGCAAGTTTGGCTGTAGAAACCCAGTATTGAGTTAACGGTTACCATAACATACTCTCTGTATTGATTTGGACTGACTGAGATTGAAGCGGCCATGTTTAGATCAGAGACAGCACTCACAAGGACAAAAGTATTTTTGCTTTAACAAAAATAGTGTACTCATAGTATGACTTTTGCTTATGTTTTCACATATATTCTAAAAAGTAGCAAAGACCCAGCATAATCACAGTATATCACCGCTACAAATAACTTTTCAGGCGGACAAGAGGAGGGAAGCATGTGTTAGTCAATTTGATATAAAAGATTGGTCTCCAGTCCTCACAGCTAAAGTAAAACTGGTCATGAAGTAGTGATTTTGTCATTCATAATGACTGATTTCAGACACTTATTCAGTCACCCTTGCAGACACTGAAAAACTTTACTTTAAGCACAGACACTTAAGCATGGTGGTTACAAAAACAGAACCCATGTGGTTTGTGGTTTTAGTCTTTCAATATTAGGGTGTGTCATTTTAAACGTCGCAAACAAGAAACTCACAATTATGTACAGAGATGAATATAGCGGCCTGGTGTTGTTCCCTCTGACTCTGGGTGCGATCGCTACTTTAAAAACCTTTAAAGTACATGAAGGAGTTATGGACAAATTCAGATTCTTGCACCTCTTGCTAGCATACTGAATTGGAAATCCTAGCAGTAAAAAGGCAGCCATATTTACTAACACAGGTCACAAAACTAATGCAGTACAGGATGCAGCCGCCCCCTTTATAAAGGCAGAGGCAACACAGATGCAAAATACTGATGAAACAACCACACTCGCCTAAATAATAATATAATAATAATTGTATTTATATAGCGCCAACATTCTGCGTAGCACTTTACAATTAAGCGGGGATAATAAAGACATTACAAAGTTACATATACAGTAGTTTAACAGTTACAGAAGGAGTGAGAGCTTTGCTTGCAAGCTTACAAACTATATATACCTACAAATTAAAGGAGGAGGTGGTTGCAAGGTATTAGAATTGCACACGAATAAGACTTGTATATGGCACCAGTCACACAGATGTAGTGCACAATTTCTGGCTTAGGCCATGTGAATGAAGTTGAATATTTTATGAGTTTTTTAACTCAGCATTTGTAAGCGAAAACCAGGAGTGGAACAATCAGAGGAAAAGTATAATAGAAACACGTCACCACTTCTGCATTTATCACCCACTCCTGGTTTTGGCTTACAAATACAGAGATAAAAAAATCACCAAATACTCGACAGGTCCACGTGGCCTTAGATTAGTCAGGCTGCCCAGCGGTATATAAGTGCACCCCACATGGACAGATATCCTAGTTTACAAGACCAACAGTGATGGGCCTGGCTGCATCGTGCATAAAAATGAAAAAATGTGAAGTAAGATAAACTGTATGTAAATATAAGTTGAGGGTGCCAGCAAATTTGTGCAGCCTGTTTTTGTGGCTTTGTGAAATACTTCATTTCTGGATCAATTTCAAGGGTGCCAATATTTTCCGCCATGACTGTATTTAAATATATGTGTATCTGTGTATATTGTGACAGAGTCACTGGTATGATATATGAGGGGAGATATGTGTCATGCAGGTTGCTAGCCTGTGAGAATTGAAACCAATCAACTTCCTGCCGGCATGTTATATGCTGGGGGTTAACTCTTTTAAAGGGTGTGGTTTTATGAGAATGACATAGAGATGGGAGGGAAGTCCTTCCCCATACCTCCACCTCAGGGTGTGGCTGAGCAATGTGTAAATGTTCAGTCCTGTTTTTTTTTCTCTGTTGTGGTTTGGAGAGGCAAGATCTCCAGACTGGGAGAGCTTCAGCTCAGGACAGAGCTGAAGGCTGGGACTACAACCTGTGTTATTCTTTTGTTTTGCCGTTTGCCAGTAAGGCTGTGTTTATTTTGCTGGAGTGCAGGGCTTTATGCCGTTTAATAAAGCCTGCAGAGAAAACCCGGGTTCCTAAGTCTACTTCCGGAAGCGGCCGAGTGAGTCGGCTTACCACAGTTGGTGCGAAAGTGCGTGCTAGATTCCAGGAACACGTGTACATGCTACAGAAACCGGTGGATGTCTTGGGTGAAGGCTGCCAGCCAGGAGGAGAGCATGGAAGAGCTAATTAAGCACCTGGTGCAGAGCCAGCAGAGTATGCAGCAGAGCCAGCAGAGCATGCAGCAGCACCGTGAGCAGCTACAGCAGCAACAAAGGACCACTAAGCTGCTGTTACAACAGGTTCAGCTCCAGAAACAGCAGCAACAGGATTAGCATCGCCAACAGCAACAGCACATTGAGTTAAGTGCAGAGATGATCCGTGGCAAGGCGACGGCTCCAACAAGTCCAGATGATGACGCATACGTCAGGAAGACGGTAAGGAGAGCGTTACAGAAAATGACCCCGGGGGATGATGTTGAGGCATTCCTGACTGTTTTTGAGAGCGTGGCGGCACGGGAGAAATTGCCGCTGGAGCAGAGGGCGGAGGTTCTAGCGCCATATTTGACTGGGGAGCCACAGAGGGCTTATTACGATCTGACTTGACAGGATGCAAAGGAATACGTCAAATTAAAAACCAAAATATTGGAATTCTCAGGAGTGACTATGTCTGTCAGAGCACAAAGGGTCCACCACTGGGCTTATGCTGGCGACAGACCTCCACGCTCACAGATGTTTGACTTGTTACATCTTGTACAGAAATGGCTGCAGCCAGAGTCTTCCTCTCCTGCCCAGATGGTTGAGCGTGTGGTGATGGACAGGTTCATCCATTCCCTACCCAGGCTGGGGCAGACCTGAGTTGCCCTCGAAATGCAGACGACCTCGTAGGTCTGGTAAAGAGATACCAAGTGGTCGAAAAATCCCTGGGGAAACCCGACATAGCCACCTCCCCTTACTGGAGTGCCAAAAGGGGGTGGGTTCACCACGGAAGGGGTTCAGAGCCACAACTGAGTGGCATTCCACTTCCACTGAAGCGGCTGCAAGGGCTGTTGTGAAGGATGTGATCTGGTGGCGATGTCGCAATCCGGGACACGTAGCCACCCAGTGTCATACGTCTGCTGATCCAATGGACCGCAGCCTAGGCAGACGATGTTCATACTATGCTTACCCAGCCTGCAGTGTGGACTGTCAAACTGGTGAGGGGCCGCAGGCGTGTGCCATGTCTGTTAATGGAGTGATGGTCCTGGGGCTGTTGGACTCCGGGGGTCTGGTGACCTTGATCAGTGCCAACCTTCCCCACCAGCTGATCCCCGCCAGATCTGTGGGCGTTTGCTGCATACATGGAGATGCCAAGAATTACCCAGTGGCCAGAGAGACAGTGAGAACAGACTGTGGCGCCCAATCCCACAAAGTCAGGGTGGTCAAGGATCTGATACATACCGTCATATTGGGGCATGATTTTCCCTTGTTCTGGGATTTGTGGGGGAAGGGATCAAGGCTCAGACAAGGGGACATAAGCCAGGACCCTAGAGAAATACCCCGGTCGACATCGGAAGTGGATGAGTTTCCACTGTGTATCCTTGTCGGTGACGAGGATGAGACTGTGACTGAGGAGACCGACCTCTCTGAATTAGAGGTGCCCAGAGAGAACTTTGGGGCAGCTCAAGTTTGGGACTTGACCTTGAAAGAGGCGTGGGACAATGTTACAGTTTGTAATGGTGTTGCCCAAAAGTCAGGGGCGGACACCAGGTACCCACACTTTGCAGTTCAGGGGGAGCTATTATACCGGGTAACCAAACTGAAAGGTGAAAAGGTGATGGAACAGCTGTTAGTTCCAGGGCCTTACCGTCGGAGAGTATTAGACATGGCCCACTTACATATTCTATGGGGACACCTAGGGGTTGAAAAAACTCAGGATGTTACCGGGAGATCTTAAACTATTGTAGGTCCTGCTCCACCTGCCAGATAACCGCACCCACCTCCCACTTCTTTAGTCCCTTAGTTCCACTACCTGTGATAGAAGTTCCCTTTGAGAGGATTGCCATGTACCTCGTGGGTCCCTTAGTTAAATCGGCCCGGTGCCATCAATACATCTTGGTCGTCATGTACTATCCGACCCGGTACCCTGAAGCGGTACCCTTAAGGAACTCGTCCAGTAGGAGCATAGCCGGGAACTTGTCCACATCTTTGCCAGGACCGGCTTGCCAAAGGAAATCCTGACAGACCAAGGAACCCCATTCATGAGCAAGGTAATGAAGGAGCTGTGTAAAGTGCTTCAGATTACCCAGCTTCGAACCTCCGTTTACCATCCACAGATCGATGGCCTGGTGGAGCACTTTAATAAGACCCTGAAAGCGATGCTCAAAAAGGTCGTCGAGAAGGATGGTCAAGACTGGGACTACCTGCTTCCGTTTCTACTTTTTTCTGTCAGAGAGGTTCCCCAAGCCTCCACTGGTTTCTCTCTGTTCAAAGTTCTATATGGCCGGCATCCAAGGGGTCTCCTAGACATCGCCAAGGAAACCTGGGAAGCCGAGGTCACACCCCACCGGAGCATCATCGAACATGTCACCCAGTTACACAAGAGAATGGCAAAAGTGATGCCCATCGTGAAGGAACATCTCCTCTGGGCACAGGAAGCCCAGGCGAGGGTGTATAACCGGTCTGCAAGGCTGAGACAGTTCCAGCCTGGGAATCACGTTCTGGTTCTCATTCCCACTGTCGAAAGTAAGTTACTGGCCAAGTGGCAAAGCCCAATGAGGTGGTGGAGAAACTCAGTGAAGTAAACTACCGAGTCTACCAGCCTGGCCGAAGAAAGACCCACCAAGTATACCATGTGAACTTGCTCAAGCCGTGGCGGGACCGGGAACCTGTGAAAACTCCTTGCCTGGGAGCTTCTCCCGAAGGCAAAGTGGGAGAGGTCACTATAGCAGAGACGCTATCGCCAGCCCAGAAGCAACAGTGTCGAGAACTACTTCAGCGGGGGAGCTCTTCTCAGAGTTTCTGGGGCATACTCAGGTGGTAGTCCATAACGTGCTAACAGAACCACATGTAAGAGTGAATCTGAAGCCGTATCATATTCCGGAAGCACGCTGGGAGGTGATCTCGACTGAGGTAAAGAGGATGTTAGACCTCGGTGTGATAGAAGAGTCAAAGAGTGGGTGGCCGAGCCCAATCGTCCTCGTGCCAAAACCCAACGAAGAGTGGAGATTTAATGACTACCGCTGTCTAAATGAGGTGTCCAAGTGTGATGTGTACGCGATGCCCCGCGTCGACGAACTCATCGAGAGGCTTGGACTGGCGAGATACATCACCACTCTTGACCTGATGAAGGGCTATTGGCAGATCCCCATGTCTTAGGCGGCCAAGAAGAAGACGGCTTTCTCGACACCAGATGGATGCTTTCAATACATTCGGATGTCATTTGGGCTACATGGGGCCCCAGCCACCTTCCAGTGGGCTATGGATCAGATCCTAGCCCCACATAAGAAGTATGCCGCAGCCTACCTTGACGACATTGTAGTCTTTAGCCCAGACTGGGCTAGTCATCTACCTAAACTACAGGCTGCTCTGGATGCTCTAAGGAAGGCAAGATTTACAATAAATCCAAAAAAATGCGCCGTTGGAAAAGAGGAGGCCAAGTACTTGAGCTATATCATTGGGAGAGACAAAATAAAGCGGCAAGTTAATAAAGTGGAGGCAATCCAGACCTGGCCGCAACCGCTATCGTGCCAATAAAAACGTCAACTCATCCCGCAAAAAACAAGTCCTCACATGACCCCGTCAGCCAAAATATGGAAAAATTATAGCTACCTAAATATGGGGATGCAAAAACTTGTTTTTGCAATAAAAAGCGTCTTTTAGGCTATGTGCCCACGATGCAGAAATGAAGCAGAAAATTTCTGCAGCATTTCTGCATCTCCCTGGCAGAAAAAATGCATGCAGATTGTGCATGCGTTTTTCCTGCAGAATACATGCGGAATACATGCGGATTCACATGCGTATCCACATGCGTTAACGCATGTGTTTCCGCATGCGGACTGACAAGCACTTTCCAGGCGATAGCATCACTTGGAAAGTGCTTGACAACTAGGTCACACTGTATAAATCCATGCAAACGGCATGGATTTGTACAGTGTGACCGTAAAAATAAAAAAAATAAAGCTATACTCACCCCCGATGCCCCGGCGTGTGCTGCAGCGCTCTTCCTGGCTTCTTCCGGGTTGCCGGCACATCGCGAGACAGCCTGCGGTCACATGACCGCGACGTCATCTCAGGTCCTGGAAGGAGAAGCGCCGGCAAGCAGAGAGAAGCCGCCGGACAGGTGAATATAAACTTTATTTATTATTTTATTCTTTTTTTACAGGTACAATGGTACCCAGGTCTGGATGAGAGTCTCCTCTCCTCCAGAACTGGGTACCATCCGCACATAGAGACGCATAAAATCCGCTTGTACAAATGTACAGGCGCGGATATTATGCGTCTCAATGAAAGTCAATGGCGGCGCTTCCGCAAAATTAATGAACATGCTGCGGATTTATTTGCGTTGCAGAAACGCTGCGGAAAAATCCGCAGCATGTGCATTGACATTGCGGAATGCCATTGGGGACCATGGGGTGTGGATTACCATGCGTTTTTGATGCGTTTCCGCTGCGGAAATTCCGCAGCATAAACGCATGAAAAACGCATTGTGTGCATGCAGCCTTAGTGTGTGACAATATGAAAATTATCGCACTCCTGATATAGGTTGGTGCCCGGGTATGGTACCAAACCTGATATAAGCCTATTATAATAACCCGGCACTCAAAAACTTAGATTCATTTTCTTGATTTGATTTTAATGAGGTTTAATACAATGTACAAACGTTTCGGTCGCTTAGGACCTTCATCAGTGTACTAAAATAACAAAACAAAAGAAATAACAATCAATATATGGTCACAGAGGTTTGAGAGAAACGCCATTATATAACAAGATATATAATATAATATACGACAGTTGTAGCAATTGTGGACTACCTGTACTGGGAGGGTCAGGAAAGGAGGGGAAGGAGGCATGAGGTAGATGTCCCAGAAATGGAAGAAAAGAAAGAGAACATACCAGTATTTGTTTGTTTAGAGTTTCATGTGGTGGACAGAAGCCACTAAGGAGGCTGTGGAGAGAAAGGGTATTATTAGGAGAAGAAGGTAATATCCGTTGGGTCCAGAGAGGAGTCAATGGTGGACACATACCTTGCATTAATGTATGGACTGCATGGAGCTGTAAGAACGCGGTATTCACCACTTGTTCAGGTGATGGGTGGTGTGGATAGTGTGCGGTAAGCCTTAAATAGGCTGTGGGTGGGTCCTGTAGCTGAGCGGTGTCTCGTGGGCGGAAGTGACGTGCCGCTTGCGTTCCACTCCGTGGGCTGTGCGTTCCACTGTGCAGCTGGTGAGAATGGCTGGCTATTGCAGGGAAAATGCAAAGAATGGAAAGAGGAATCCAAAGTAGGGACATCAGGAAGGATCAGGGAAGAAGGCTGGGATCTAGGAAAGATTCTAGGAAATAAGGAAAAAACGTTAGAATACATGCAATGATACATATACCAGAGTATAAATGCTATTTATGGAAAACAATGGCGAGTATATATAGGTTATGCAATCATACTCATCAATGAGGTACGTATTGTACATAGAACCAAAAAGTAAACGTAGAACCAAAAGATCCCATATATTCTCATAACACAATATGTGCTGGAAAATCTTATGACTAAGGACCGAGTTAGTATGGGTTTAACGCAAAGGTTGTGTTGTTTATTGGAGGAATATTGTTCAGGTAAAGGACAAAAGATCATATTCTCTGTTGAGTCCCTTAGATGTAAGTGATTGTAGTTCATGGATCCAATAGGCTTCGCGGTGCTTAAGTGACGCGCCCCTGGGCCTGTGTCGCGCTGCATTGCGCACGCGGGAGCTTACCCGGAGCCGGATCTCTTGAGGGTTGTAGTCTCGTGGCGGTGATCCGGTCCGTGCCCAGGGAGTCAAACTAAGTGGCAGTCTATGGCAGTAGATGTTGTACGACTACGCCACCCGTTGAGTACAGCTAAGGAGCTGCTGCTGCAGGGCAGACCGCTGAGGCCGGTGGTAGGATGGTGCAGCGTGATAGTATAACCCCCAACGGGAGGGGTAGGGCCTCAGGGCAGCCGACGTGGATGATGGAGGTAGCAGGAACCACTCGGAGACGGTACGGTGTAGTTCAGGGTCTTTACTGGTTACAAAGATAGACCCTCCCGGAGTACTGGCTAGCGATTGGGGCCTGGTCAGTCCTTGAGCAGATGGGATCTCCCCTGGCCAGGCGGAGTTGTAGGCCTCCCAAACTGACTGTACTCTTCTGGCTACCTTGCTAGAGGCGGGAATAAGTAGCCCACGTCCCAGAGTGTACCGTGTGGTGCTCACCCGTATGGCCGGTGCTGGTCCCACGCGTGTGACCGTGCCTTCGGGTTTCTGGGCCAGAGGACCTGCAATCCCCTGCCTGTCGGTTTCTGCTGCTGGATAGGAGTTAGTCCCCACAGCCTCGGACTCCGGGTCCGGTGATAACTTCTCAGTCAGGGCGAGCTCTGCAGCTGCCAGCCCCTGACTCCTTGTAGCACTGCTCTCACAGAGCTCCTGTTGTTTCTTCCTATGCTGCTTCTCTTCTCTACTTCTTCTCTACTCACTCACCCTGCCTCAGCCCTAGGTTTATATAGGGGAAGTTCTTCCCCTCCCAGGACTGGGCAGGAGGTGTGGCATGCATAGGATCCCTGACCAAGAGACCTCCCACCTGCTCTCAGACGTAATATCTCTATCACTGTGGCAACCAGACCCCTGGGGTGTCACATTCCCCCCTAGTGAAATTTAGTACTCCGGGACTAAACATATTTTAGAAAAACATAACAAGATATAACAATACAATAAAGAAACACATAAAGGTGGTCACGGCATGTCCGTAACTGGGTGCAGTCTTTGAAGAAAGCAAGGTGTCCATTTCACCAAAACAGGGAGACGTAACCAGGTAGGGGTCTGTCCTGCCCCGAGTCCTTAACAGTCTTTAGTCCGTCCTGGGTTACGCTCCAACTATGTACACAGGATTCCCGGTAAATCCACCAAAGACTCCTATAAACAACTAGAAACACATAATTATACACAAACAACAATAAACAGGTAACCACAAATAAAACAATTTATACACTTCAAATCCTCCAACGTGCGGGTAACTGGCCCCTAGTGGCCCTAGTGGACCTACGGAGCTGACTGTCTAGCCCTGAACTACAGGGTGTATGAGCTGTCAAGGGTAAACTGGGCAGCTGTCTACCGGCTCTTTGGCTCACTAGGGGTACGGCAGGCTCACTATAAGCAGAGGGTTGATCCTCCTGTTCTGCTTGTGTGGAGTCTTCTGCCTCCTGGACCGGCTGTTCTTCCAGCTCTACCTGTCGCTCCGTAGGCACTTGGGATGCTGGTTGGAGGAAGGTGAGTACGGGTACCACAACTGCGCCATTGACTTGAGTCCAGGACCGAGGGAAGTCTCCGAGCACAGTACTAACCATGTCTTCCCTTTCCTCTACGGGTCGAGGGTCTTCTTGTTCCTCTTCAGGGTTCCGTAGCTGTTCGGGACACTTCTTCAGGTGATCCTGGGATACAATGGTCGTGGTTTCCCCTCCGTCTTTACTGATGGTACAGACCTTTGGGTTGTCGTGGCTTGAGGGCAGTACGGTGTACGGGTCCTTCTCCCACTGGTCGTCCAACTTGTGGAGCCGTCTTTTTCTCTTCAAGACCTGCTCTCCGGGTACCAGGGGAACAGCGGGAGCATACTGGTTGTAAGTTTTCTCTTGTCTTTCCCTAGCCTGACAGAGACTTCGCTCCACGCTCTCCTGTACTCTCCGGTACTGCTGCTGCCTCTCTGTGTCCCAGTCTGCTTCTGGTGAAGTGTCCTCAGGTGTCAGGACTCCCATTTCTAGGTCAACAGGTAACTTACCAGGTCTCGCCCTCATTAGGTAAGCCGGGGTACAGTTGGTGGAACCTACCGGGATGTGGTTGTATAGGTCCACCAGATCGGGCAGCTTCTCAGGCCACAGACTGCGTTCTTCCAGGGGCAACGTTTTCAGAAGATCCATTACCACCTGGTTCATTTTCTCACAAAGTCCATTAGTTTGCGGATGATAGGGTGTTGTCCTTATCTTCCGGCAGCCATACAGAGTGCAGAATTCTTGGAAGACCTCCGCTTCAAAGGCAGGTCCCTGGTCTGTCAGCACTTGGTCCGGGTACCCGTGTGGACGGCAGAAATGCTGCTGGAAGGCTCTAGCTGCTGTTCGAGCTGTTAAGTCCTTGACGGGAACGACAACCAAGAACCGGGAGTAGTGATCCACGATGGTTAGTGCGTAGACGTAGCCACTTCTGCTTGGGGTCAGTTTTACATGATCCAAGGCTACCAGTTCCAACGGCTGCCGGGTGACGATGGACTGCAGGGGAGTCTTCTGGCTGGCACGGTCCTTCCTTCTTAGGTTGCACGGGCCACAGTCTCTGCACCACCTCTCGATGGTTCCCCTCATGCCTACCCAGTGGAACCGCTCGCGCAGCAGGAACTCCAGCTTCTTCCATCCGAAGTGTCCAGCCCCGTCGTGGTATGCCTCCATCACCATGGCTGCGTCTCTTCGTGGCACCACTACTTGCCAGATTAGTTCATGCGTCCGGGAGTTAACCATTCTGCGGCACAACTTCCCCTTGTAAAGGAACAGTCGACTCTTCTCAGCCCATAGTTGCTTGGCTTCCTCCGGAGCGTCTGGGTCAAGGCGAGCCTCTGGCCGAGTCAGCATCTCCTTCACCAGTCGGACGGCAGGGTCACTGTCTTGCGTCTCCTCCCAGTTGTAGTGAGGCAAGGGGTTAAACGTAGCGGCTTGCTTACTCCTTACCAGATGGGAATACTGGATAGTCCCATGACGGTGGAACGCGGGGAGTTCAACTTCTTCCAGTCCCTCTGGATCTTCTCCTACGTCCGGTAGGTTTGGCATCCTGGACAGGGCGTCCGCGTTGGTATTGGAGCGTCCTGCCCGGTATTTGATTGTGAACTCGTAGTTGGACAGACGGGCCATCCATCTCTGCTCTAGGGCACCGAGTCTTGCCGTGTCCAGGTGTGTCAACGGGTTGTTATCCGTATACACGATGAACCGGGAAGAAGCGAGGTAGTGCTTAAAGCGTTCGGTGACTGCCCACACCACTGCCAGGAACTCTAGCTTAAATGAGCTGTAATTCTCAGGGTTTCTCTCGGTGGGTCGCAGTTTTCGGCTGGCGTAAGCGATTACTCGTTCTTTCCCCTGCTGGATCTGGGACAGCACGGCTCCTAGCCCGATGTTACTTGCGTCAGTGTAGAGGATAAAGGGCTGGCTGTAATCAGGGTACGCCAGGATTTCATCCCCCGTGAGGGCCATCTTCAGCTGGCGGAAGGACTCTTCTTCTAACTTCTCCCATCTGAAGGGTGGCTTCTGGTTCTTGGCCTTCCGGGACTGGCCTATCAGGAGGTCCTGCATAGGAGCTGCCTTTTTGGTGAAACCGGGGATGAATCTGCGGTAATAGCCTACCAACCCGAGGAACTGCCGCACTTCTTTTACACTGGAGGGACTTGGCTATTCCTTAATTGCGGTGATCTTATCAGGGTCGGGAGCCACTCCATCAGCGCTCACCACGTGTCCCAGGTACTGCACCTTTGGTTTCAGGAGGTGACACTTGGAGGGTTTCACCTTTAGGCCGTAGCTTGCCAGAGCTTCGAACACTTCCGCCAGGTGTTTCAGGTGGTCCTCATACGTCTTGGAATATACGATGACATCGTCCAGGTACAACAAGACCGTCTCGAAGTTTCTGTGGCCCAGACAGCACTCCATTAATCGTTGGAAGGTTCCTGGTGCGTTGCAGAGTCCGAACGGCATGCAGGTAAACTCACTAAGTCCCATCGGGGTGGTGAATGCGGTCTTCTCCCGGTCCGCCTCTGCTACAGGAACCTGCCAGTACCCACTAGTGAGATCCAAGGTAGAGAAGAAGTTAGCAGATCTTAAAGCAGCCAAAGACTCCTCTATCCTTGGTAAGGGGTACGCATCCTTGTGTGTGATACGGTTGATTTTCCGGTAATCTACACACATCCTCATGGTGTTGTCTTTCTTTTTGACTAAGACTAGTGGAGCTGCCCAGGGGCTACAGCTATCCCTGATCACCCCAGCCTCCTTCATGTCTCTAAGCATCCCCTTGGCGTGTTGGTAATGTGCAGGGGGTACGGGTCGATACCTCTCTTTTATGGGAGGATGGTCTCCCGTGGGGATGTGGTGTTCTACCCCCTTGACTCGCCCGAAGTCTAACGGGTGTTTACTAAACACTCTCTCGTACTCTTGAGCCACCCGATAGACTCCCTGTTTCTGGTGTGAGGGAGTGGAGTCAGTACCCAAATGTAGTTGCTGACACCAGTCCTCCATTGTTTTCTTAGAGCCGTTACCTTCCTCCGGGGAAGATGGAGGCAAGGATTCTACGGACTGTATGGAATCTTGATTGATGGTATACAATTTGGCTAGCGTGGCATACCGGGGCAGGTACACTTCCCTCTTCCCGATATTTATTATGCGAACGGGCACCCTCCCATGGCGTACATTGACCACCCCCCGTGCTGTCAAAATGGTGGGCCTACTGTCTGAGTAAACTGGTTCTACCATTGCCTGGTAATCTCTACCTCTCAGACCAATAGCTGCCCGGCACCAAATCATCATTTCACTTTTCGGGGGCATGGCAATAGGGAAAGGGTCACACATTCGCACGCTACCAATCTCACCACCGGAGAGTTCTAGCTGTTGCCGTCGCATCAGTGCCCGGATCTCTTTCTGGAGCACTCGCTGCTGGCCGGAGCTGGCGTTCTTGGCAACCTGCTGTAAAAGGAAAATCACCTCTGCAAGACAATTTTCAATTACATTAGTTCCTAGAGTTATCTTTGGGTGACTCTCGTGTTTGTCAATGTCTACAATGATCAGTCCCTGTGCTGCCAGTTCAACTCTACCAATTTTAATGGTCACCTCTTTAAATCCGATCTGTGGCACGGGCTGACCATTGCTGGCGATGATACTCAAGTCGTCGTCAGGGTAGCGGGTAATATCCGAGTCATTCCAGTACTGCTTGAAGAGCACGTACGGGATGGTGGTGACCTGTGATCCGGTGTCCAGTAGGGCACTCATAGGAATGCCATCCAGTACCACAGGCAAGACTAGACGTCCTCCCACATATTTGTCGCGCCAGTTCGATGGGCCTGATGATCTTTTTCCTAGGGGTTGGCCCTCTACCCTAGGTTGTGCCAGTTTAAAGGACAGTACCTTGCCATATGTCCGGGTTGATTGCAGCGGCGGCAGATGGGTTGTCCGTCCTCGTTGTATCGGTCGCTGGGTCTTCCTCTGGCCGGTGGGGTCCTCCTTGGTCGACGCCACGGGATGTCCTCCGGTCCGGATGCCAGCTGGATCTTCCCTGGAGTGGAAACCTGTAAAGACTGCACAGTTCGGGTTAGCGCAGCAACGCTTTTAGCTAGCTCTTGGACCTGATGGTGCAGGTCTGGAGCCGAGTCATTGTTCAAAGCCTGCGCATCAGCTCCCACAGGCCCTGCCGACAAGGGCGCCGCCTCCTGGTGGTAAGTGGTAGTGGGGCGTCTGTGGGTCACAACGCCACCTGGTGCCGGTTCTCGGAGCACCCGGATGGCTCTGTCCTTGAACTGTGCAAATCCCAGATGAGGGTCCTGTAAGGCCATTGCCCGCAACTGGGTTCGGTGGGCATTGCAATATAAACCCTCTATAAATTGTTCAGTTAACAGCCTGTCCTCGTCTCCCACGCCGTCAGGGTCGGTCTGCTTAATGGCTCTCAGGGCCTCTTGTAGGTTCAGGGCATAGTCCCTTATACTCTCATGTGCCCGCTGTTTGCACCCGTAGAATCTAAGCTTGATCTCGGCTGAGGTGCGGGTATCAAAGGTGTCCCTCAGCCGGGTTAGTATCCCTGCGACAGTCCTCCCCCCAGGTGGCCAGGACTTTACCTCCCTTTGGGCTGCCCCGGTTAATTGGGCCACCAGGATGCTCACTTTTTGCTCTTCTGTGAGGGGGTACACCTGGAAGAGGCTATCCAGTTTTTCTCTAAAGTCCTGCAGGGTATGTGACTCCCCTGAGGCTGCCCCCGGGATATAGGGCATGGTGAAAGGCATGACCGCAACAGCGGTGGCGCTGGCGGGGGTTGGAGCGGTGAAGCTCTCCTCCGTATCCGACATCCTTCTCTCCCCTAGTGGACCGTGGCCTACCTTGCGATGATCCTCTTCCGTAGGCCGCGGCTCCGCAGTGGATCGTCAGGGTTGAGGACCTTCCGTCGCGCTCCTGTGACGTCGGCGTCTGCTGGGCTCCTTCCAGGACCTTACGCAACGTCCGGACGTGAGGCGGGGCTTCAGTTCTCGCGCGCTTTCGGAGTCCACGCCCCTCTTCTTCCCGCGCGGCGTCCTCAAGATGGCGTCCAACGGCGGGAAAACTCCACAGATGGCGGGAAGAAGGCCGAAGATGGCGCCGGATGGCGGGAAAACTCCACCGACGGCGGGAAGAAAGCGGAAGATGGCGCCGGATGACGGGAATCTTCACCACGGGTAAGTTTTCAGTCTTTTTCAGGCACGCAGTACCCGGTGGTTGCGGGCACGAAATCCTGCCGACTACGCCAAAAGTTGACGCGCCCCTGGGCCTGTGTCGCGCTGCGTTGCGCACGCGGGAGCTTACCCGGAGCCGGATCTCTTGAGGGTTGTAGTCTCGTGGCGGTGATCCGGTCCGTGCCCAGGGAGTCAAACTAAGTGGCAGTTTATGGCAGTAGATGTTGTACGACTACGCCACCCGTTGAGTACAGCTAAGGAGCTGCTGCTGCAGGGCAGACCGCTGAGGCCGGTGGTAGGATGGTGCAGCGTGATAGTATAACCCCCAACGGGAGGGGTAGGGCCTCAGGGCAGCCGACGTGGATGATGGAGGTAGCAGGAACCACTCGGAGACGGTACGGTGTAGTTCAGGGTCTTTACTGGTTACAAAGATAGACCCTCCCGGAGTACTGGCTAGCGATTGGGGCCTGGTCAGTCCTTGAGCAGATGGGATCTCCCCTGGCCAGGCGGAGTTGTAGGCCTCCCAAACTGACTGTACTCTTCTGGCTACCTTGCTAGAGGCGGGAATAAGTAGCCCACGTCCCAGAGTGTACCGTGTGGTGCTCACCCGTATGGCCGGTGCTGGTCCCACGCGTGTGACCGTGCCTTCGGGTTTCTGGGCCATAGGACCTGCAATCCCCTGCCTGTCGGTTTCTGCTGCTGGATAGGAGTTAGTCCCCACAGCCTCGGACTCCGGGTCCGGTGATAACTTCTCAGTCAGGGCGAGCTCTGCAGCTGCCAGCCCCTGACTCCTTGTAGCACTGCTCTCACAGAGCTCCTGTTGTTTCTTCCTATGCTGCTTCTCTTCTCTACTTCTTCTCTACTCACTCACCCTGCCTCAGCCCTAGGTTTATATAGGGGAAGTTCTTCCCCTCCCAGGACTGGGCAGGAGGTGTGGCATGCATAGGATCCCTGACCAAGAGACCTCCCACCTGCTCTCAGACGTAATATCTCTATCACTGTGGCAACCAGACCCCTGGGGTGTCACATAAGCATACGTATACGGTCACCCCCCCCCCCCCCCCCGGCGTGGTAATGGTATATGGTCAATAACCTGGAATTTTAGTTTGGAAACTGTGTGGCCGGCTGATGTGAAGTGGTTGGGTAATGGTAATAGTAAGTTCTTACAACGTATGGTGGATTTATGTTTTGATATACGATCTTTGACGGATTGTGTTGTTTCTCCAACGTAAATAAGCCCGCATGGGCATTTGATTAGATAGATCACAAAGGTTGAGTTACAAGTGTAATAGTCCTTGATTTGGTACTGTTTACCTGAGTGTGGGTGGTAAAATGTGTTACCTCTGGTGACATTATTACACTGGTAACATTGTAGGCATGGAAACGTGATGGTTTTCGGGTTTGATAGAAATCTCTCTCTAGGTAGAGTTTTAGTCGTGCCAAAATCAGCTCGGATGAGTTGATCTCTGATATTGGGGGCTCTCTTAAAGCAAGGTAAGAAGGGGCTGTTAAATTCTGGTACAGAGGGATATGCTGTTTGTAGTATTTTCCAATGTTGTCGGATTTTTTTATGGAGGATGAGTACGGCCAGATGGTAGGTATGGACAAAAGGAATGCGGTTAGAGGTTGTGGGTCGGATGTTGGCCCTAGGTTGCAAGGATTTCTTTAACAGATTGGAGGGATATCCACGTTCCTCAAATTTGTATTGCATTTCTTTGAGTCTAAGGTCACAAACAGTCAGATCACTAACTATTCATTTCACAAGGTGGAATTGTGACTTGGGGATTGAGGAAACCATGGATTTGGGGTGTAAGCTGTCGAAACGGAGTAGCCCGTTTCGATCAGTGGGTTTAACGTAAAGATCAGTAGAGAGTATCCCCTCCTGGTTCTTTATGACCCTAGTGTCTAGGAAATTGATGGAATCAGGGTCTGAGGAAATCGTGAATTTGAGTCCCTCCCATGCTGAGTTGATAGTATTGAAGAAATCTGTAAGTGACTCGACCGAGCCCCCCCATATGCAGAATATATTGTCTATGTATCTTTTCCATAAGATAGCATGAGTTTTGTATAGGTTATTAGGGTAAACGATATTTTCTTCAAAAGTGGCCATGTAGCAATTGGCGTATGGAGGGGCTACGTTGGAGCCCATTGCGGTCCCCTGTTTTTGGATGTAATAAGTGTTCTTAAACAGAAAGAAGTTTTTTGGCAAAACTAGTGTGAGAAGATCTATGCAAAGATCGCGAGTTTCTGGAGATATGTCAGATTTGTCCAATAAGTTCCCCACACATTGGATTCGTTTTTTGGGTGGAATGGATGTATAGAGGTTATTGACATCTAGAGTCACTAGGAGAGCGCCTGGTTGAATTTGGTGAATTGTTCAAATCATATTGAGGAAAGTTCCTGTATCAAGTATAAACGAAGGGCTTTCTTTTATCAAAGGGGTCAGTATTTTTTCTAGAAAAATTGATAATGGAGACAATATAGAATCAGTGGAGGCGACTATCGGGCGTCCTGGTGGATTCGCTAGGCATTTATGTATTTTAGGAAGTATATAAAATACTGGGGTTATGGAAAATTTCTTAATTAAAAAATCTTGTGTTTTGAGATCAATTGTGCCCTTACTCAGGTGTTGATCTATAATCCCTGTGACGGATGTGCTAATGTCGTGTGAGGGGTCATTTGATAATTTCAAATATACAGTGGTGTCATTGAGTTATCGCTGGATCTCTGTAACGTATGTTGTTTTGTCCATTACGACTATAGTTCCGCCTTTGTCTGCAGGTTTAATTATGATTGACTGGTCAGCCTGTAGTGATTTAAGGGCTTGTTTGTCCAAACTGGACATATTATGATGGTAGTGTATATGTCCTCTATCCATGTCGAATCATAGTTTTTGAAACAAATTATCTATAAATTCAATGAAGGTCTTTACTGCATGTTGGTTACGTGGTGGTAGGTAGGTACTTTTGGGTTTAAGGCCCAGACTAGCTGCAGTAATGTGGGGTGAACCTATGGGGGGGTGAAGTGGTAATGTTGGGGGGGGGGATTCCTGTGAAAAGTGTGCTTTGAGTCTGATGGAGCGATAAAATCTTTGTAATTCCATATCTAATGTAAAAGTATTACACCTGTTAGAAGGACAAAAATTGAGACCTTTCTGAAGAACAGCAATTTCAGCAATGCTCAGAGAGCGTGAGGAAATGTTCATTACAAGTGGGGCTATACCTGGGAGCGGGTCACTCGAACAAAGTCCGTGTTGCCTTTTCCGGGTGCCTCCTCTCCTGGTCCTCTTCTTCTGAAATTCTTCTTGCGGTTGCCTAAAAAATTAGTAGAGGTGGTGAGGTCGCGTCTGTCTGCCTCTGATCCCGAGGTAGATTGATCTGTAGAGGAGTGCCCGAAGCGTGTAAAATTTCGTCTGGGAGCCTGTCTGTCTCGCCATCTGTAGACACGATTCTGTTGGTAATCTTCTGAATTTCTAGTGAACTTAGTACATTTCCTGCTCTCGGTGTCCCGTCTATGTGTGTGACAGCTGCCAAATATAAAAACCTGATATCAATCTGGTATTGCTGTAATTACTCCGACCCGAAGAATAAAGTCATCTAATCCCTTTTATACTGCACGAGGAAACGGCGTAAAAAATAAAACTAATTCTTCACCTGCTGTTGATTTTTTCATTCTGCCTCCCAAAGATTGCAGTAAGGCTCGGCTCACATTTATCCTGCTCTACGCTGAGCGCTTACACCGGGGTTTCCATGTAAATTTCTGAAATACGTGATTCAGATGGAATCCCCGTAGGAAGCTTCCCTATCATGAGGCTGATGGAGTTACTGTGGACGTCATCTGACCTGTGATCCGGCAGTGTCTGTCTTTTTAGGTGTGCATAAAAGCACGGTCCACCACAGTTTTGTGCACTTCTGAAAAGAAGGACAACGCTGAACTGAGTCCAGAGTAACTCTGCAACCTCATTAAAGTGAGTGGCTCCCTCGGTGGTTTCATCTGAATCACATCACTGTGAATTTTAGATGGAAACCCCAATATAAACCCCGATATAAGTGCTCAGCGTAAAGCGCCGGATAAATGTGATCCCAAATGTTATGTAAAATTGTAGCACCCTGAGGATTCGGCTGCTACAGGGGTATTGCACCTCAACCCAGAGGTGTGATATTCCACTCCCGGGTAAGGAAGGAGTGTGGAACTGAGCTCAGATAGACTGCATGCACTACATACATCCCATTCCAGAGGAGCAGGCCGACGGTACTCCCACTTAGAAATGTGCAGGTACAACCGAGCCTGTTCCTGGCTGGAGTGGGAGGGGGGTGGTACATCCCATGTAGTGTAGGGGCAGATAGGGGGAGCAGTCTGGGTAGTGATAGGAGCTCATTGGGTGCTGGTCACCTGAGCTCACACATAGAGGGATATATAAGGAGGGCACCAACTTAGATCAGGGTCAGACGCTGAGAACAAGTCAGTTGGAGAGGAGAGAGAAGGAAACAGCAGCCCTGGAGAGAGAGAGAGGAGAAAGAAAGAGAAAGACCCAGAGGGGGAAGACTGAAGGGACCCAAGAACCCAAATTAGAGCACCGGGTGAGGAGTCAGCAAGAGGGTACCGGAACCCAAGCTGGTGGGGGTAAAGACATTCCCCAGCCAGAGACCGGAGATCGTGGGCAGCGTTTACCACGGTCACCCACCACATTCACCCTGAAGGCAAACCACATGAAGGGTCAGGGAACCCAGGGCCAAGGGTGTCCCAAAAGAAGGCCCGAGGGAGCTGGACCTAGGTGAATCACTGGTGGGGACGGCTGAAGAAAGGACAGAGGGAGAGCTCAGGGCCACGCTCTGGACTTGTTTGGGGGTTGACCGGATCCAGGACCTGGTGGACGCAGCACGGCTCGGGTGGTCACTAGCAGCTGGAGTGACCAGTACAACATCAGCAGTAAGTAAACACCCTTAACTGCACAACCCGAGTCTGTCTTCATTGCCGGCTGCATCGCACCACCACAACCCCCATCCTCTGCGCCTGTCCCCTCTGAGGCTATACCCCTCCCGTTGGGGGTTATCTCACCAAGCTGCGCACCCACCATCAGCCTCAGCGGACCCTGCAGCAGCGGCGGCCACAGTGACCGCATCACAACGGGTGGCGTAGTCGACACAAAAGAACTTTAGTAACATCTGTAAAGCTGCCACATAACACTTAGCTTGACGCCCTGGGCACGGGACCGGGTCACAGCCGCTCGGAGACTACAACCCCCCATCTGATCCGGTGCCGGGTATTCCCCTCAAAAAGGAATATGTCCCAGGGGGCGCGTCAACTTTGGCGTAGTCGGCAGGATTACGTGCCCGCAACACCCGGGTACTGCGTGCCTGAAGAAAAGTGCAAGTTTACCTCAGAAAGAAGACTCCTGCCGGTTCCGGAGGGTCCACGCCATCGGACTCCATCACCAGTCGTTTCCCGCCGATTGTCCGCCATTTCCAGCTTGTTCCCGCCATCTGCAGAGTTTCCCGCCACTGGGCGACGCTTCCCGCCAAAACCGCAGATTTCCCGCCTTGGAAGAGCAGCGGACGCCATTATGGGCGTGCCAAAGGAGGGCAAGAGGCCACTTCCCATCGTGGGCCAGGACAGAAAATGGCGCCAAAAGTGGAAACCGCCCCCACCAACAGAGACTGTGATGCTGGAGGTGTCTGTCAGCGTGAAAGAACTCCCCCTGGAGCTGACAGTCACCGAGTTGCCCCGGGACCGCCCTCTAAGTGGGAGGAGACGAAAGAGAAGAGAAAAGATGGGTGTCGCTTGGAGCAGTCTGGAGCGAGCGCACCCGGAGGCAAGAGGTCTAACAAGGAGTAGCGGAGAAGCTCACCCGGAGATGGAAAGAAAGCAGAACAGCACCGGCCCGCTGGCCAGGAGTCTGCTAGAGACCGAGGAAGGAGGGCAGAGCAGCACCAGCCCGCTGGCCAGGAGCCTGCCGGAAGCCGAGCAGAGCAGCACCGACCCGATGGTCAGGAGCCTGCTAGAGTCCACAACCCCGCTAGGTCTAGCGGAGATCCTAGCGCAGCTCCCCCGAGACCGGGAGTGTGCACAAACTGCCCTGGAGGGCCTCGCAAGGAGAATGGCCCGGGTACAGCGCGAGATACTGGCGGAGTGGGGCCGGGAGATGACCCAGCAAGCAGAGACCAGTCAACGGAGCACGCTACCCTGGAAGAGGAAGCAGACCGCCTCTGAGGATGGCGCAGGAGGACCCAAGGCCGGAGACGGCGCCGAGGAGGGAGCCGAACGCATGGAGGCAGGTAAAGGGGACGCCTATACCCCAAGCCGTGACACCGCTTACCTGCCCCAGCTCCCCGTCGCAGAGCCCGAAAGTCCCCCTGCTGTGCCCGAAAACGCCATGTCACCGACGCAGACTAGGCCCCAACCGGAAGCCGCCGCCGCGACCCCTGTGACGTCACACGTCTCGACCCGGAGCGTGACAAAGCAGGAATTACCACCAGCCTGGTCGCAAGGCCTAGTACCCCCGGGCGCTGCAACACCAACAGCGCCCCCTACCTCTGCGGAGCCTCCGGCCTGGTCGCAAGGCCAGGTAGCCCAGGGCGCCGCCGTATTAACGGTGCCCTTCACCTTCCAGGTGCCCCAGGCCTGGCCGCAAGGCCTGGGCAACCCGGGCGCCACCACCACCGCGCCCATAAGACCAAGAGTGCCGCATCTGGGAGGAGCAAGAGGACCCGGACGGGTCTGAAGTAACAACCAGCTATAAGCAAAGAGCAGGAGGAAGACGCCGTTGAGTGCGGCAGAGCAAGTGTTGTAAATAGTTACCCAATCAGGGTATAAAGGAACTGGAACTGTTGCTGTTGCTAATATAGTCCCCGTTGGGACCAGCATGTGTGAACTGTTTTACCCGTTAACCCCTTCATCCTACAGGCTGAGGACTGTGAGCAGCCATTCCCTTCCCTCTACCTGGCCGAGGACTGAGAGCGGCCAACTTCCAACTTCCCTGTATATAGTTGCGCGTCCTAAAGCGCCCCCTACCGGTTTTATAAGAAAACCAGATTTTCTAAGAGACTGTCGCACTTTTCCCGGACACACGTTGCACAGTGTCCGGAGGAGGAACCAGAGACAAGAGAAGTCTACGAGAAAGTTTTATCTGATAAGATATGTTATATATATAATGTCTTATATGTTTTATATGTTTATATAAAAATTTGTATGTTTTGGTGTTTTATGTCTTACAGCCCGAGGACGTGCTGTGATTTACCAGGGGGGAATGTAGCACCCTGAGGATTCGGCTGCTACAGGGGTATTGCACCTCAACCCAGAGGTGTGATATTCCACTCCCGGGTAAGGAAGGAGTGTGGAACTGAGCTCAGATAGACTGCATGCACTACATACATCCCATTCCAGAGGAGCAGGCCGACGGTACTCCCACTTAGAAATGTGCAGGTACAACCGAGCCTGTTCCTGGCTGGAGTGGGAGGGGGGTGGTACATCCCATGTAGTGTAGGGGCAGATAGGGGGAGCAGTCTGGGTAGTGATAGGAGCTCATTGGGTGCTGGTCACCTGAGCTCACACATAGAGGGATATATAAGGAGGGCACCAACTTAGATCAGGGTCAGACGCTGAGAACAAGTCAGTTGGAGAGGAGAGAGAAGGAAACAGCAGCCCTGGAGAGAGAGAGAGGAGAAAGAAAGAGAAAGACCCAGAGGGGGAAGACTGAAGGGACCCAAGAACCCAAATTAGAGCACCGGGTGAGGAGTCAGCAAGAGGGTACCGGAACCCAAGCTGGTGGGGGTAAAGACATTCCCCAGCCAGAGACCGGAGATCGTGGGCAGCGTTTACCACGGTCACCCACCACATTCACCCTGAAGGCAAACCACATGAAGGGTCAGGGAACCCAGGGCCAAGGGTGTCCCAAAAGAAGGCCCGAGGGAGCTGGACCTAGGTGAATCACTGGTGGGGACGGCTGAAGAAAGGACAGAGGGAGAGCTCAGGGCCACGCTCTGGACTTGTTTGGGGGTTGACCGGATCCAGGACCTGGTGGACGCAGCACGGCTCGGGTGGTCACTAGCAGCTGGAGTGACCAGTACAACATCAGCAGTAAGTAAACACCCTTAACTGCACAACCCGAGTCTGTCTTCATTGCCGGCTGCATCGCACCACCACAACCCCCATCCTCTGCGCCTGTCCCCTCTGAGGCTATACCCCTCCCGTTGGGGGTTATCTCACCAAGCTGCGCACCCACCATCAGCCTCAGCGGACCCTGCAGCAGCGGCGGCCACAGTGACCGCATCACAACGGGTGGCGTAGTCGACACAAAAGAACTTTAGTAACATCTGTAAAGCTGCCACATAACACTTAGCTTGACGCCCTGGGCACGGGACCGGGTCACAGCCGCTCGGAGACTACAACCCCCCATCTGATCCGGTGCCGGGTATTCCCCTCAAAAAGGAATATGTCCCAGGGGGCGCGTCAAAATGTTCCCAATAAAAGCTTCAAATCAATCCACGAAAAAAGCAGGTCCGTCATCTCTTAATGGAAATATAGGGGGCAGCCACATGGCTGGCGATACAAAAGCACTATGGCTCCTTGCTCCTCCCCCCCAAAAGAAATTCAGCAAATTCTGCACTCTCAAATCCAAATGCCCCCTCCCTTCTGAGCCCCATATTGTGCCTAAACCACATTTAACGTCCACATGTTTGGTGACTCGCCCAGGGGGATATGGGGGAAACTCGGTACCCGGGCCTTGACCTTCTGTGGGATGTCACGGCAGTCGTCTCCCGGGCCTGTACCCTGGGGTCACTCTTTAAAAGGGGTTTGTTAACAGTTTTGTCTTGTGACGCCACCTGTGGTTCTCGTTAATGAGTACCGGCGCTGCTGCAGACCTCCGGGTGTGATGGGATGGCAGCTGGGATGTTTCTGCTCCCCACAGGCGGAGCGGGCCCCCGGGGCAGAGTTTATGGAAGGGATGCAGGTGAGAGGTGGCCCAGCCGGGCCAGGGGAGAATAACAGACACGCACACAGGGGGGTTCGCTTCAGTAGCTTTACTGGTGTAGACGACAGGTACGGTCCAGAGTACTTGATAGGAAGGGTGCACTTCTGGACTCTCCCCAGTGAGCGGGTATATGGCCTCCTGATCTGTTTCTTCCTCTCTCTCTGAAGCTTCTGGCCAGGCTGGAACTAGGCCTAGCTTCTGTACTTTTTCCCTCTCCTCACCTGCATGCTTGGTGGTAAGAACTTTCTTCTGGCTACCGCTATCCCTGGAAGCTGGGGCCTTCGTGGTTCCTAGTTCTTTAAATGATTGTAGCTTCAGGTTGACGAGGGGTTTACAATCCTCCTGGTATACCGGTTGTCCCTACTGGGCGTAGAGGACCCTGTAGGTGCGGACCCAGGCTCCCTCTGGTGGTATGAGGTGCAAGGGTGGAGGTGTCTGTTATGTAATGAGGGCCTCTTGTGGAGAAATCCGTCCATGCACCCTTTTGGGTTCTGTTGTACCTGTGGTAGCAGGGTGCCACATTTGGCATTTCTGTAGCAATGACAGCCCATCTAATTTACAGGTGTTTGTCTCCAGAAGGTTTTTTCTATTCCATAACTGTGCCCCAGTGCACAAAGCAAGGTCCATAAAGGCATGGTTGGGGGGTGTATAGTATGGAAGGCTTGACCTTGCTTGTAGAGAGCCATGACCTCAACCACATCACATACCTTTGGAATGAACTAGAATGGAGTTTGTGAGCCAGGCCTTTTCTTCCAACATCAGTGTTTGGCCTCACAAATGCTCTCCAGGATGACTGGCCAAAACTTCCCACAGACACATCCCAAAATCTTTCCCAGAAGAAGAGACCAACTCCATATTATTGACTATGAATGTGGGACGGGATGTCATAAAAGCTTCTGTAATATATAGGTGTCCCAATAGTTTTTTCCACATAGTGTATAAATCGTCAGATTGTTTTACTTGTGGGGCTCCAGGTGCAGGGTTATAAAACTATTTGTTTTACTGTCTTTTAATAAGGGAATTTTGGGAAAAAGTTATCTTTACCGATTCACATATGTCAAACTTCACCCCTGTTGACCCATTATGGATAATATTTTATTATGCTGACCTTGTCATATGAAACTGTACTCTGGGATGCCATAGATTATTGCATTTTGTCATGGGAGAAAATTATAAGGCAATCCTACAAACTTGGCTTCAACCCACAGTCCTTTCTCACATTATTCTTATGGATTGGTGGAAGCCCCACTGAGCAAGGAAAAGAGAGTGAGACAGTTTATAATAGTATGGAAAAGCTTTAATGAAATACTGACAATACATATCTCTAAGGATTTTTGCCAATTTTTCAATTTAACTGCATGGTTTCTGGAGCAGGAGTTGTTGCGAGACCCTGATTCTTGTGCAGCGTCCTGAAAATTCCATGTAGCTTCTCAGTTAATGATCTTGGTGGCTTTACTATATACTGTATGTAAAAATAATGCAGTTTGTTTTTGTGATGTTTTTATACTGCTACCCCTCCCCTCCCCATCTCCTTCCTTATCCCAGCAATTTTAAACAGTAAAAGATGTATCTATCGATGTACCTCCGTACTGCCAGTGTATTTCTCTTGTATTCTTCCACAAGGAACACTGGTGTATTTAAATATCCTTTGCAATTTAGTTCTTATTATAAGCAGTTATTAAAAAAAGAAAGTACACTTTGGGGCCTGTTATGCTTTAAACAATTATTTCTTCATTTAATCCTGTATCTTACATACTACTTTATTCCAGAAGTAGATTTTTTTTATAGTATTAAATTATCTGCATTCATGTTTTCTCAGCTTGTTTGCAACAGGAAACTTACACTATTTCAGGATAATCTTCCCTGCTGATAATTCAGCTTCCAAATTTAATGAACTGTGAATGGATTTAATTTTCTACTCAAATTTTAATAACAGTTGAGTAGGCTTTTCCATTTTGAGTAATGACTTTTAATAAATGCTAAAAAAAAAATACGGAGAATTATATAAATGTAATAAAATAGTGCATGCGAATAGTCACTAGTTTTATTTTTATGTATCCTATTTTACTATTTTCTTTGTTAATAGTACAAATGAGGTCTTGTTCATATGACCATTTTTTGCTTAGTTTGGGGTTTACATAAAGGAATCGATCACCCATCATGGCGGCCCAAACATCAAGTGATGTTCAGTCAAAGGGAATCTGTCACTAAGTTTATGCTCCTCAATCTGAACATAGCATAATATAGGGAAATAGACCCACCCTGATTTCAGCATTGTCTAACTTACTGGGCTTCTTGATGTAGTTTTGATATCACCCCGCCTACAACATTTATTCACAATGTGCATAGGAAGTAAGCTGTCAATCAGTGATGGGGGTGAACATCTAGAGATCATTAATATTAACTACATAACAGAAGCTAATCATTGAGACTAGGAGATCTCTAGCAGATAAAACAGTGATTTTTCAAAAAACTACACAAGAAGTCCCGTGAATGGTACACCACCGGAATCCATGTCTCTGCCCCTACTTTATTCAGCATTTAGATGGCTTAGCAAAAACTCTCTTTAAATTGAGTTAATAGGTTCTACGTTTAAAGAATGAGTTCATTTTAGGAACTGAAACAAAAGTAAATTGAAGGTTGGAGATTTTTTTTTATAATGAATAAGCTCTACCAACGTAAAACTAGAAAACCCCTTTAATGTTTGAACTCTGATTCTATTCTGTATACAATTATTAAGAATCTATAGCTAAAAATACTGTTCAATTACTAAATAACTGAAGGTTGGTGTGATACAGTGATTTTACATTTCACAATACAGTAACTGAATAATTCTTCCATATTGTTACGGGCTCACCTGGTGAGCAGCATAGATAACAATGCAGTGGAAATAGAAAATATGTGGATCTGCGAGGACTAGGAGAGCATGCAGGATGGCAGGGCTGATGGGTAAGTGAAGCTGGAAGCAGTAGATGCAGATGTAGGGCAGTTATATACATGAAAAGCTAAGAAGTATATGCAATCAGGTATCTTGCAGCAAGAATATGGTTAACCACAGGAATAGTAGAGTTTTATATTTTCATGTGCTCGTAAGAGGGACCCAAAAGACTGGCACCAAGCCAGTAAAGGCGCAGCCACAGACGCTCTTGGCATAAGCTGCCCAGCTAGGCAAGCCCTTGAGGACCAGGAATACTCTTCACCCAGCTCCCATAAAATGGAAAGGAGACTTTTGTCAGAGCCCTTTCATTATTATGAAATTATTAGCATTATATAGCCGGCCTAAAGATCAAGTGTTGACCACTTTCCAATCATCCCCAGACAGCCACTCCCTGCTAGCTTCAACCACAGGCTGTACAAAATCCCACCATTGCTCATTGTCAAGCAAAGTAGCTTCCTGCGTTGCTTGGCACCAGGGAAGATACCGTCCCATCTTCCTTGGGCATAGAAATCAGTGAGGGACACAGGGTCCTGTGTCCTCTCACATCCCACAACACCAGAGCTAGACGCTACACCAAATTGGGACCGATTACCTGCATTCGGAGTAACTCTGCCTCCTGGGTCAGAACAATGGCGCTTGCAACCGGAAACATGCCGTACCGGACCAGCTCCATTACCAGGTGGGAGCATGAAACCATGATTTGTAACATACAGCTCTGGCAAAAACTAAGAGACCACTGCACAGTTTTTTTAAAAATCACCATCTCTACATGTCTGACAGCCATTCCATTCCAGTGTCAGTTGAATTCCAACCACAGTCCACCTCATTCTACTTAATGTGCTTCTGATTAGGTCATCACCTGAACCAAATCTTATGTAACGAGGGAAAGTATAAAAAACACTGCTGTGGTCTTCACAATACTCTTGCAATAGGACAAGCTGGATGGCAAAACAAGTGCTAGGAATAGCCCAAAAGTAATTTGAATGAAAAAATAACTTTTAACCATGCCAAAGGAGTTGAAAAGAAAAGTCTTGAGTGACGAAAAGAAGGGCTCAATTCTGGCTTTTCTAGCAGAGGGATACAGTGAGCATCATGTTGCCTCCAACCTTAAAATTTCGAAGACAGCAGTCCATTACAACAAGGTAAAGCAGCAGACATTGGGGACAACAAAGCTACTGTAACATACCTGGCGGCGTCCTTGCATAGTGGTCCATCTCCCACTGTGCAAGAGAGCGCACTTGATCTCCAATTCAGAATGTCTCTCTGGCTTCCCTCCATGCTGTTTGTTTGTCTCTGTTTCTGCTGCTTAAGGGCGGCGCCCGATCACTTCCTGCTTTTTGTACCTGCTGCAGGCACACCCCTTGTGCGTCCTCAGCCTATTGCTGTCTGTCACCTGGTATTTAAACCAGCTGCTCCAATTAACCCATGCCTGAGCATCTTGCCCTGTCAGTTGGCTTTTTGTCTCTGACATGCCAGGTCCTGTGTATGTTACCTGTCTTGCAGTATTTGTTCCCGTGTCTGTACTGTGTCCTACCTGTGTACTCTAACCTGCAGTCTGTACACGCTCTCTAGCCTGTTGTCTTCTGCCTATCCTGGAGGCTGTATTTCCAGGCCAGTGTGAACACGCTCCTAGCCTGTTCTTTCCGCCTTCTAGGGGCATACCTAGATCCGTTCCTGTATCTTGCCTGCTCTTGTTTGTATACTCTTCTAGCCTGTTATCTGTTTTTCTCTATGTCCGTACCTTCCCTTTTCTTGCAGAATCTGATCCCGTACCTATCTCCTACTCGTTGTCTTTGTACTCCCATTTGTGAGTTTGGAGTCCACTCTCTACTTCATTGTAAGTATCCTGTGTGTATCTGGTTCTGCCTTTCCCTTCCAGTCTGTTCCGTGTGAACAGAGCCCTGTCCCCTCCGCGTCTGCGGTTTCGAATTGCTCAGCTCTGTCCCCTCCGCGTCTGCGGTTTCGCTTTGCTCAGCTCTGTCCCCTCCGCGTCTGCGGTTTCGCTTTGCTCAGCCCTGTTCACCGCGTCTGCGGTTTCGCTTTGCTCAGCCCTGTCCACCGCGTCTGCGGTTTCGCTTTGCTCAGCCCTGTCCACCGCGTCTGCGGTTTCGCTTTGCTCAGCCATGTCCACCGCGTCTGTGGTTTCGCTTTGCTCAGCCCTGTCCACCGCGTCTGCGGTTTCGCTTTGCTCAGCCCTGTCCACCGCGTCTGCGGTTTCGCTTTGCTCAGCCCTGTCCACCGCGTCTGCGGTTTCGATTTGCTCAGCCCTGTCCACCGCATCTGCGGTTTCGATTTGATCAGCCCTGTCCACCGCGTCTGCGGTTTCGCTTTGCTCAGCCCTGTCCACCGCGTCTGCGGTTTCGCTTTGCTCAGCCATGTCCACCGCGTCTGCGGTTTCGCTTTGCTCAGCCCTGTCCACCGCGTCTGCGGTTTCGCTTTGCTCAGCCCTGTCCACCGCGTCTGCGGTTTCGCTTTGCTCAGCCCTGTCCACCGCATCTGCGGTTTCGCTTTGCTCAGCCCTGTCCACCGCGTCTGCGGCTTCGCTTTGCTCAGCCCTGTCCACCGCGTCTGCGGCTTCGCTTTGCTCAGCCCTGTCCACCGCGTCTGCGGTTTCGCTTTGCTCAGCCCTGTCCACCGCGTCTGCGGTTTCGCTTTGCTCAGCCATGTCCACCGCGTCTGTGGTTTCGCTTTGCTCAGCCCTGTCCACTGCGTCTGCGGTTTCGCTTTGCTCAGCCCTGTCCACCGCGTCTGCGGTTTCGCTTTGCTCAGCCCTGTCCACCGCGTCTGCGGTTTCGATTTGCTCAGCCCTGTCCACCGCGTCTGCGGTTTCGATTTGATCAGCCCTGTCCACCGCGTCTGCGGTTTCGCTTTGCTCAGCCCTGTCCACCGCGTCTGCGGTTTCGCTTTGCTCAGCCCTGTCCACCGCGTCTGCGGTTTCGATTTGCTCAGCCCTGTCCACCGCGTCTGCGGTTTCGATTTGCTCAGCCCTGTCCACCGCGTCTGCGGTTTCGATTTGATCAGCCCTGTCCACCGCGTCTGCGGTTTCGCTTTGCTCAGCTCTGTCCACCGCGTCTGCGGTTTCGCTTTGCTCAGCCTTGTCCACCGCATCTGCAGTTTCGCTTTGCTCAGCCTTGTCCACTGCATCTGCGGTTTCGCTTTGCTCAGCCTTGTCCACCGCGTCTGCGGTTTCGCTTTGCTCAGCCTTGTCCACCGCGTCTGCGGTTTCGCTTTGCTCTGCCCTGTCCACCGCGTCTGCGGTTTAGAATTTGTCTTCCAGTCTGTACTGGACCCTACCCAGCTTGCGCTCTAGTCTGCCTGTTCCTGTATTCCCCGGTGTGGGTCAACAATCGTGTCCGGAGTCTGACCTGGAGTAGACCCTGGTCCCTCTGCTCGATTCCTCCCTGGTGCACTGGCGTCGTATTCTGTCGTGCGACCTTGGTCGGATCGGGCAGATACTTAGTTACGCCCCTCCAGGCACTCTCCGGTTCATGGCACAGTGGAATCACTACATACACACGCACACGCCACTCAGCCCGGGCGTGTGCATTACAGCTACAGACCGACAGAGGGCGAAAGCGACACTCCACTGACCGGGATGACCGTCATCTTATTCGAACGTCACTCAGCAACCACAGGATAACATCAAGTGACCTACAAAAGGAATGGCAAATGGCAGCTGGGGTGAAGTGCACGGCAAGAACAGTTCGTAACAGGCTCCTAGAGGCAGGCCTCAAGTCATGTAAATCTAGAAAAAAGCCTTTCATCAATGAGAAGCAAAGTAGAGCCAGGCTGAAGTCTGCCAAAGACCATAAGGATTGGACCACAGAAGTCTGGAGTAAGGTAATCTTCTCTGATGAGTCTAATTTTAAGCTTTGCCTAACACATGGTCGTCTAATGGTTAGATGGAGACCTGGAGAGGCGTACAAGCCAGTGTCTTGCACCCACTGTAAAATTTGGTGGAGGATCGGTGATGATCTGGGGAATCTTTGCGAAGGACGTATGAATCAAGCCGCATACAAGGTTATCCTTGAAAAAGACTTGCTTCCTTCTGCTCAGGCAATGTTCCCCAACCCTGAGGACTGCTTTTTCCAGCAGGACAATGCCCCATGCCACACAGCTAGGTCAATCACTGTGTGGATGAAGGAGCACCACATCAAGACCCTGTCATGGCCAGCCCAATCTCCAGACCTGAACCCCATTGAAAACTTCTGGAATGTAATCAAGAGGGAGATGGATAGTCACAAGCCATCAAACAAAGAAGAACGGCTTAAATTTTTGTGCCAGGAGTGGCATAAGGTTACCCAAAAGCAGTGTGAAAGACTGGAGGAAAGCATGCCAAGACGCATGAAAGCTGTGATTACAAATCGTGGTTATTCCACCAAATATTGATTTCTGAACTCTTCCTGAGTTAAAACATGAATAAGAACATGTTTTCTTTGCAGTATTTGAGGTCTGAAAGCACTGTTTCTTTTTTATTATTTTGACGATTTCTCATGTCAGTAGTTTATAGAATAAAACAACAATGTACATTTTACTCAAAAATATACCTATAAAGAGAAAAATCAGAGAAAATAAAAATTTTGCAGTGGTCTCTTAATTTTTGCCAGAGCTATATATGCAATCATATATGCAATAAAGAACTTGCAGCAGTGACGAGGTTAATCACGGGAAAGGAGTTGGCCAGATTCAGCAGAGTTGAGAATGCAATAGCAATAGGATTCACTGGATTGATCGTGTATTAGTAGTCGAACACTGGAAAGCAGATAGGAGTTGCAGGGAGCATAACTGTGCAGCTGGCTTGAGAAAAGTCTGGAGAAAGATGAGGCTAAATCCTGCAAAAGAGTTCAATATATGCCAAAAATATAATCTAAATAAACTAGTCACAGTGAAAACATGATTCCATCAATAAAAAAGCACCACAGCCAACAGGAGAGGACAATAGGGCCATGGAAAAAGTAACAATGTATCCAAAGGGAAAATATATACAAAGTACAAGATAATAGCTTAGGTATTGTGCTGTAATGAAGGTAAGTACCAGGATAAGCCTTAATATGCAATACCCATAAGAGTCCTTCTTCTGGTATGACGCCAGCAGCAGAACATATATTGTATATATTGTAGGCCCATTACCAATTTTTCTCTCCCCCTTCTTAAATTTTGTGTTTGCTTATTTGGTTGCCCTTTCATCTTGTTCTTATATCATCACCACTTACTATTCGTATATCTTACATATACAGGTTGGGCCATTTATATGGATACACCTAAATTAAATGGGAATGGTTGGTGATATCAACTTCCTGTTTGTGGCACATTAGTATATGGGAGGGGGAAAACTTTTCCAGATGGGTGGTGACCATGGCGGCCATTTTGAAGTTGGCCATTTTGGATCCAACTTTATTTTTTTCAATGGGAAGAGGGTCATGTGACACATCAAACTTATTGAGAATTTCATAAGAAAAACAATGGTGTGCTTGGTTTAAACGTAACTTTATCCTTTCATGAGTTTTTACAAGTTTATGACCACTTATAAAATGTGTTCAATTGTTACCTTGGCCAGATCTGTGTCTTGCCGCAATTCTGTCTCTGAGCTCCTTAGTCAGTTCCTTTGAGCTCATGATTCTCATTTGGTCTGACATGCACTGTGATCTGTGAGGTCTTATATAGACAGGTGTGTGCCTTTCCAAATCAAGTCCTATCAGTTTAATTAAACACAGCTGGACTCCAATGAAGAAATAGAACCATCTCAAGGAGGATCACAAGGAAATGGACAGCATGTGACTTAAATATGAGTGTCTGAGCAAAGGGTCTGAATACTTATGACGATGTGATATTTCAGTTTTTCTTTTTTAAGAAATTTGCAAAAATTTCTACATTTCTGTTTTTTTTTGGTCAAGATGGGGTGCAGAGTGTACTTTAATGAGAAAAAAAATAAAATTTTTAGAGTTTACCAAATGGCTGCAATGAAACAAAGAGTGAAAAATTTAAAGGGGTCTGAATACTTTCAGTACCCACTGTATATAGCATGTACAGCTTCTGCACACAGCTTAAGCAATTTTAGTCATCATGTGATTTGCACATTTACAGTCACAAGCTGACTTTCCATCTCATATTTTCACTTCACACTGTCCCCACTAATACTTTTCCCCTACACTTTCCATACATACTGTTCCCACACACTTTTCTCCCTTATACTGTCCCCTCACACTATTCCTCTCATACTGCCTTCTCACACTATTCCCGCTTATACTGTCTCCCAGCTCTTTGTTTCCCCCAAATGGTCTACTGACACTGTCCCCAGTGTCCCCTCACAAGATTCCCCCAATAAAACTCCTCTGTTTATTTGGCTTCATTGAACATTTACCTTATAGCCATCTGTGCTGAAACAGCTTCTTATCTTAATCAGCCAGATGTCTAGATTTTATTGTCTTTGTGTTGACTTGTGAATGTATGTGTTTTTCTGTGCCTGGTCAAGAAGGACATACTATTATGTGTATAAACCTGAATGTTGGCTTCTCTTGAAGTCTGGAAACAATAATGTTTGTTAATATTATAATTACATATTATACTAAAGCCAGCTAGATGTTGATTTACCAGTGCCCCCTGCTGTACCAACTATGTACATTTTTTAAAAGCTAAGACCTTAGCCCTGTGAAATAGTACCCTCCCTCACCTGTGGATGTGTGCTTGAAAGAACAATCGTGATCTATTTAAGGAACAAGGCCTCTGTAGCAGGCAGACTTGACAAAGAGAATCAAAGATCAGACAGACTCTTCAGGACATCAGCTTGGTAGCAAAACTTTATCTAGAGAGACACAGATTTAAATTCTGCATGATTCCGGCCTGAGAGTACACGGCCCTGACTGGAAGGATACAGATCTTCTCAATTGACCTCCAGAGAACCCATGGATTCATTTGGGGAGACCAGGTTGGGACAATAAAGTCCCCTGGCCCCATGGATATGTTGTTTTGGGGTTGCCAGGTGGGACCCTCCGGTCGCCTGGAACCCATGGAGACATTCAGAGAAGCCGATTGGGACCAGTTGGTCATCTGGCCTCATGGAAACTCTAGGAGAAGCCAGGGTGGGACCCTCGGGTCTCCTGGCCTTGTACCTCAATGGACTGTAAGCTTCCTAAGCTTGCCGCTACAGCCTCTCTGTGGAGGCCCGCCACAACCGGTGGGCTACTGGTTGATTTAGTTGGCCATGGAAGTCCCAAAGTCACAGCTGCTCTATTACCATCGGGCCAGCTGAAGGGTGAGACTGTGTAATTTTGCACCCTCTTGGGTATTTGTTAGGACTGCTCTATGTGTTTATTGTCCTTTTGGTGGTTCAGTAAAGTACAGTACAGTACAGACCAAAAGTTTGGACACACCTTCTCATTTAAAGATTTTTCTGTATTTTCATGACCATGAAAATTGTACATTCGCACTGAAGGCATCAAAACTATGAATTAACACATGTGGATTTATATAGTTAACAAAAAAGTGTGAAACAACTTAAAATATGTCTTATATTCTAGGTTCTTCAAAGTAGCCACCTTTTGCTTTGATGACTGCTTTGCACACTCTTGGCATTCTCTTGATGAGCTTCAAGAGGTAGTCACCGGAAATGGTCTTCCAACAATCTTGAAGGAGTTCCCAGAGATGCTTAGCACTTGTTGGCCCTTTTGCCTTCACTCTGCGGTCCAGCTCACCCCAAACCATCTCGATTGGGTTCAGGTCTTGTGACTGTGGAGGCCAGGTCATCTGGCGTAGCACCCCATCACTCTCTTTCTTGGTCAAATAGCCCTTACACAGCCTGGAGGTGTGTTTGGGGTCATTGTCCCGTTGAAAAATAAATGATGGTCCAACTAAACGCAAACCGGATGGAATAGCATGCCGCTGCAAGATGCTGTGGTAGCCATGCTGGTTCAGTATGCCTTCAATTTTGAATAAATCCCCAACAGTGTCACCAGCAAAGCACCCCCACACCCACCACTCCTCCTCCATGCTTCACGGTGGGAACCAGGCATGTAGAGTCCATCCGTTCACCTTTTCGCACAAAGACACGGTGGTTGGAACCAAAGATTTCAAATTTGGACTCATCAGACCAAAGCACAGATTTCCACTGGTCTAATGTCCATTACTTGTGTTCTTTAGCCTAAACAAGTCTCTTCTGCTTGTTGCCTGTCCTTAGCAGTGGTTTCCTAGCAGCTATTTTACCATGAAGGCCTGCTACAGAAAGTCTCCTCTTAACAGTTGTTGAAGAGATGTGTCTGCTGCTAGAACTCTGTGTGGCATTGACCTGGTCTCTAATCTGAGCTGCTGTTAATCTGCGATTTCTGAGGCTGGTAACTCGGATAAACTTATCCTCAGAAGCAGAGGTGACTCTTGGTCTTCCTTTCCTGGGGCGGTCCTCATGTGAGCCAGTTTCTTTGTAGCGCTTGATGGTTTTTGCAACTGCATTTGGGGACACTTTCAAAGTTTTCGCACTGACTGACCTTCATTTCTTAAAGTAATGATGGCCACTCGTTTTTCTTTACTTAGCTGCTTTTTTCTTTCCATAATGAAATTCTAACAGTCTATTCAGTAGGACTATCAGCTGTGTATCCACCAGACTTTTGCACAGCACAACTGATGGTCCCAACCCCATTTATAAGGCAAGAAATCCCACTTATTAAACCTGACAGGGCACACCTGTGAAGTGAAAACCATTTCCGGTGACTACCTCTTGAAGCTCATCAAGAGAATGCCAAGAGTGTGCAAAGCAGTCATCCAAGCAAAAGGTGGGTACTTTGAAAAACCTAGAATATAAGACATATTTTCAGTTGTTTCACACTTTTTTGTTACGTATATAATTCCACATGTGTTAATTCATAGTTTTGATGCCTTCAGTGTGAATGTACAATTTTCATAGTCCTGAAAATACAGAAAAATCTTTAAATAAGAAGGTGTGTCCAAAGTTTTGGTCTGTACTGTACTTCCACACTGTTTTACCCTCACCCTGTGTTGTCTGAGTAGTGTTACGCCCACGGAAGACCCCGGATCTTCACACCATCCATGTTCCCTTATGCAAATCATGCGTCTCACGTAGCACGCTGTGGCAAATTTTGGCCATGCGGCTGGCCACACCCCAATTCATGCCCATTTACCATTTTTTTATCCCATGGCAGGAGGAGATGTCAGAGGGGTGGTGGTAGTGAGGGATATTCTGCAGATGCCCAAGACTACAGGGCGTAGACCCAAATCCGGGACTGTCCGCTGTATCCAGGGGACTCCAGTCCAGCGTCCAGGTCGGTGCTACCTGGCAGCTGGATGGGAGGCCACAAATCTCTTACCTTTCCCTTCGCGGGTTTTGATTAGTCCGGGCAGTGTGATGTCATCTGTGAGTCCTGCTCATCTCTAGTTGGGACCTGTGGATTTATTTTTTGTTAATTTATTCACAGTCGGAGATGCCAGAACTTTCTTATCTTTATGTAGCTTCACTATACGACATCTAGCTTTTGTGTGTCTGTAAGGCCGTGTTCACGTTGCATAAATACTGTGTTTTTTGTTTTCTGTAGGATCCGCACAAAACTACTCAATACCAATCTTCTCCCACTTATTTGATGCGTTTCTGGTACAGTTGTGAAGTTGCGTTTTTAATGTGTACTGAAAAGTTTTGATTCTACATTTAAAAAAGTATCTGCAGTTTTTTACATGTTTTTTTTAGGCTCCACATAGAAGCCTATAGAGAGAAAAAAGCACCAAAACTGCACAGTTCAGCTGTGTCTTTAGACCACAGGGGGCACAGTTCTCAGGAAAACACATTCACTTTGCTTGTACAGTTAAACAGCAGAATTTCTGTGCAAAAAAAGTATCAGAAAATACGCAGCATTTACACTACATGTGAACAAGGTCTACATTTCAAAGCAAAGTAGACGTGATTCTATGAAATCTCCACAGGCTGTGGTCTGAAGACGCTGCTGAATTCTGCGGCTTTGATGCATTTTTTCTCTGTATGCTTCTTCTGAAAAAAAACACATGAAAAAAAAATGCCACTGCTCCTTGGTGTCAGCGGTCAGAGGATTAAAGCAAGGGACAGCTCCAGACAGGCGAGTATAAGAATTTTATTATATTATTCTTATTTTTACACATGGACACTGCGGGAGTAGACTACTACTACTCCCAACATTGTCCCTTGCTCATGCTCATCACAGCATGAGCAAGGGACAATGATGAGGGCAGCGTTCACCACCCGGCACTTGGGAACAGCACTAACTGTACACTGATTCTCAGGTGCCGGTACGTGTCACACTGATGACACACGGATGTCATCTGTGTGTGTTCAGCGTGGGACATTTTGCGGACCATGCAGAGTGTAAAAAACGGACATGTCTAAGTGTGTAGCACACAGACACATGGTCTGTGGAAATACACTGACATGTGCAAAGACCCATAGATTTGAATGGGAATGCGTGTGTCAATATCTCCAGTACGTGTGGAAACTTTCACCACACGTACCGGACACATTGATGTGTGGAAGAGCCCTTATAGAGCCACTTCTGATTTGGCTTATAAAATCTGATATAAAAATTCTTGACAAAAATACACCTGTATGAAAAGGGACCGAAATCAACATAAAACATAGAAACAAGAAATGAAAGCATAAAATAAAATATGTAGCTAAGTTTACATAAAGATTTAAAATTCATCTAAAGGAATGCCCTGAAACTATGCCGCAAAGTCAAGGCACATAATAAATGCAGATTTTGCAGTAAATTTGGCATAAGATTTCACCTTTTTCTTTGCAACCATTGCGGTAACATCTGCTGCCAAAAAAAACCTCATTCATCTGCATTGTACTTTACGTTGTTGCTTAATAGGCTGCTTTAAACAACCATGTGTGAAAGTGGCCTTCAGATGATTAATGCAGTCATTTCATTTAGAAGCGGTAAAAGCAATACATTTAATGCATTTAATACAAACCATTCATAATAAACTGCAAAGTAATATTAGCTCAAATAAATCAGTGATCCACTTAGGCATTATTATAAGCTTGAATATTTGTGCCGATCGGTTTTAATTTCAATGATGTTACATTATTATTCTTATGTTTAAGTTATCATTGATTCTATCATCAAAATGATACAGGTTACTTATGTAGTCAGTTTTTACAGCTACGACTGCAATCAGAATTACTTAACCCCCATTGCAAATTAGGATTATTAGCAAAATGTACAAATTTTCTATTATCTGCAATAAACCAATCTAACAAGAACAATTTACATACCTCAACACAACTAATATCAGAGGTCTAGGTTTTCCAGCACCCAGGGCAAGAATTCAGTTTACCTCTCCTCCCCCATCCCAAGCTCAGATGCGATTTCACACTCAGGCCATGGCCCCATGATCAGTATTTGGTCAGTATTTTTTCTCAGTGGTGGAAGCCAAAACCAGGTGAGGAACAATCAGAGAAAAGGTATAATAGAAACAAGTGCACCAATTCTGCAGTTATCACCCACTCCTGGTTTTGGCTCCCACTCCTAAGAAAAAATACTGAACAAATACTGATAGTGGGGCAGTGGCCTTACAGTCACATGCTGACGAGCTGCTCTTACTAATTCTCTCAATGTTCAGTGAAAAACTGAGAGAAGCAGGAAGAGAAGCTTGTTGTCACGTGACCGTAAGTATAAAAATCGCATGTGAGTGAAATGGCCATGTGATAACTGATGTAACCTTCAAGCAGAGCTAAATACTACCAGTGAGTATATTACACGCTGTTTGGATTGGGATGCTATAGGGTTTCATTTTAAAATTAAAGGGCTTATCCAGGTTTGACATGAAAGTCTGCAGTCACTGTAGGTGACTGCAGGCTTCTGAATTGTCACAGTGCATGCACTGTGCACTTTTAGGATTCTCCCTGGCTGATGGCAAGAGTGGACAGTCATGTCAGCTCAAGTATGCGATTTGTATACTTCTGGACACATTCCGACTAGACGTGTTCGGCCATGCTCCATTCATTTTCATTGAGTGAGACCACGCATGTCTAGTCGGCACATGCCCGCATGTATGCAAATCGCCAGCACCAGAGAATCCTGACAGTGTGCAATGCGCACTGTGAGAATTCAAAAGTCTGAAGTCACATAGAATGACTGGAGACTCATCACAGACTTGGGCAACCCCTTTAATTCTCCTTACTAGTGATGAGCAAGTGCTCGGGTGCTTTCCGAGTATCTTCGGTGTGCTCGTATATTACAGTCCCTGCGTTTGCATGATTTATGACTGTTAGTCAGCCTCAACACATGTGAGGGTTCCCTAACAAATAGGCAATCTCTGTATGTGTTGAGGCTAACTAACAGCCATAAATCATGCAGATGCAGGAACTCGAACTTAATATACGAGCACGCCGAAGATACTCGGAAAGCACCCGAGCGTGCTCTGCAAAAGGGTTAAACGAGAACGCTCGCTCATCACTACTCCTAATATAAATAAAAATATGAGAATTAGTCAGTATCACAAAAAAAAAAATTACATCCAGGTACCTTATAGATGACATTGTCTCTGATTGAAGTTGTTCTCTTTCTTTTCTTCTTCATCTTGTCCAGACTCCATGATGACTTTTCACAGCCATAACTCGTCTGTGCAGACTTTCATCTTCTCTGGTATTCTGCAGCACATTCCAACACGATGCCCTTAAAAATAGCAGTGTCATTATAATGCTCCTGAATAGAAATATCTGCCCTACGCTGAGCCCCTGAATAAATGATTGCCCCTCCCTATATTCCCTGCAGAAAATATGATTCCCACACTCTGTCCCTCTGATGGTACATGCCCTCATGGGCTCTCTCTTCACACTGTCCTCTCACACTGTGCTCTCCTATATTGTGCTCAGTCTCTATACTGTGCCCCCTCATCACACTCCCCCTCCTTGGCTTACTGTCCTCTCCTGGCTGTGCCCTTACACTGTCCCCCCATGCTACACTCCCCCACACTACTCAGTCTCTATTCTGTGCCCACTCACACTTTTTTCCCCACCTACTGTCTCCTCACCCTATTCCTATCAATAGTCTACTCACATGTTTCCCACTCCTTCCTCATACTGTCTCCTCTCACATCCTCCCTGCTAACCATACTGTCTCCTCATATATTTACCCCCTCGCACTTCATACTGCCTCCTTACATATTCCCCCATACTGTGTCTGTACCCATCCCATCACCCTCGCTCCTCATACTGTGTCCGCATACATGACAGCCGACTCTGAAAACAGCCGACTCCCAGTACTGAGGGCGGCAAAATGCAGTCGCCGGGGAGACACCTTAGACTGCCACATCAGGTAGCCCGACGGCGCCCCCCTGCTAGATGAGCCCTGGACGTATGCCCTGCCTGTTTTCCATAGATACGCCTCTAACTAATATTACAAGTCATTTCTCCAAATTCACAAAATGCCACTATAAAAGAATCCGGTAGTGTCAAAATTATTCAAACCCTGCATGACAACCGTCTTTAGTGCTTAGTAGAGCACATTATGGATCTTATGATCTGCTGCAAATGTCATTTAACAGATTCTGGCAGCATCCCTGAGGATTCTTAGCCCATTCTTCATGGGTAATAGTCTAAAGTTATTTTCTATGGAGTTCAAGTTAGGCAACTGTGATGGCCACTCCAGAATCTTCCAGGACTTTTGAAACCAAGCCTTTGAAGTGTGCTTGGCATGGGATCATCACGTTGGAAGGTCTAATGACACCTAGACTTCATCATCTTCACAAAGGTATAACAAAGATTTTTATGCAAGCTTTCAAAGTGTAATTGATGGATAATTTATTATGGTACTAAAAAATGCTATTAATAATAATCCTACTAGTGTAGTCCAAAAGTAGTCTGCAGGCATAGATAGCACCACATAGAAATACCCATATATTAAAACCTACATACTGTCTAGAGTGTAAAAATGCATATGCAATAAAAGTCTCTAATTTGGGGGCCCTTGCAAATGATCCTAAATGACTCAAAGGTGATAAATTGCTCCATGCATAGACTGAGCAATATTGTCAGTATTACAGTGCACAATAGCAGCAGATGTTAAGTGATTCAATCTGTACATATAGGAGACATCTTTTGTTGTATATTAATAGAACAGTGTACAGTGTTGGTGAGTGCTCTTCAAAGAATATGGCAAAATACTAGAGATGGGAAAATTTATTTCAGTGGAATTGAATTTTACAAAAATCCATATTCTCCAAAATGCTGATTTTTTTTTGTAATTCTCTGCGTGTGGCAGCCTGGAAAATACGCAAAACATTAATTCCATCATGTAACATAACTTTGTAAAGATCTCAGATGTGCTGAAATAAATATTGATCTCAATATATCCACTTCTTATGCATGTTCTAAAATATTGTAGATATGATAAACTAATTCTGATGTGGATATATAATATAATATTTTCTATGCAGAATATGCTAACTTCCTACCTAGGTACATGTGCGATTAGTAAGTGTATATCAAGTTGGATGCACAAACCAAGTCCCCAATTGTAGGATTTAATATGCCTCTCTGTTAAGTATTTTTCTGAGTTCACCATGTCCTTTATGTGTTCTCCAATGCATCTTCTCAAAGAGCACATGGTACAGCCAACATACTGAACTGAACATTTGTTTATTGGATCATCTATATTGAATTGGATGTGATGCAGTTGAGGAAAAATATTATATTAAATTTATATTATGTCTGCATGGAGGTAAATACCTGTGTCTTTTCTACATGTTTACATAGACCTCATCTGTTGCTCGTAGGCTGAGAGTAATTTTTTGCTGCAGGATGTCCCGTTTTCAAGTTTTTGCACAGAGTGTTTAGTGGCAGTGTGAACATGCGCCTTCAAGTTGCATGCATACCAACCAACTTATATTCCAGTTCAACTCTTTAGGTTTTTATTTCAGGTTTTTGCACTCTGTGCAAATAAGGGCATGGCCTCCCTTTTTTTTTTTTAGCTGGCATTACGTTTATATAGCACCCCATGGCTGGGTGTCCACAGTTGGGCCTGCTCGGCCCTTATACATATTGAGGTCATTTTTGGCACATGGTAAGACTGGGCACGCCTTGGCATTGGTGGGATGGCTTTTACGGCTTTCTCTTGACCAAAAACATTGTTCACTAAGTACCCTATGTTATTTACATGCACTATTGCTTTTTACTTATAGCAGGATATATGTTCATCTTCTATAATATATACAGGATGGGCCATTTATATGGATACACCTAAATTAAATGGCAATGGTTGGTGATATAAACTTCCTGTTTGTGTCACATTAGTATATGGGAGGGGGAAAACTTTTCCAGATGGGTTGTGACCATGGCGGCCATTTTGAAGTTGGCTATTTTGGATCCAACTTTATTTTTTTCATTGGGAAGAGGGTCATGTGACACATCAAACTTATTGAGAATTTCATAAGAAAAACAATGGTGTGCTTGGTTTTAACATGACTTTATTCTTTCATGAGTTATTTCCAAGTTTATGACCACTTATAAAATGTGTTCAAAGTGCTGCCCATTGTGTTGGATTGTCAATGCAACCCTCTTCTCCCACTCTTGACACACTGATAGCAACACCGCAGAAGAAATGCTAGCACAGGCTTCCAGTATCCGTTGTTTCAGATGCTGCACATCTCGTATCTTCACAGCATAGACAATTGCCTTCAGATGACCCCAAAGATAAAAGTCTAAGGGGGTCAGATCGGGAGACCTTGGTGGCCATTCAACTGGCCTACAATAACCAATCCACTTTCCCGGAAACTGTTCATGGAGGCATGCTCGGACCTGACACCTATAATGTGGTGGTGCACCATCTTGTTGGAAAAACTCAGGGAACATGCCATCTTCAGTGCATAAAGAGGGCAACACATCATCATGTAGCAATTTCAGATATCCAGTGGCATTGAGGTTTCCATTGATGAAGAATGGCCACACTATCTTTGTACCCCATATACCTCACCATACCATCAAGTAACGAGATGTGCAGCATCTGAAACAACGGATACTGGAAGCCTGTGCTAGCATTTTTTCTGCGGTGTTGCTATCAGTGTGTCAAGAGTTGGAGAAGTGGGTTGCATTGACAATCCAACACAATGGGCAGCACTTTGAACACAAGTTTGATGTGTCACATGACCCTCTTCCCATTGAAAAAAATTAAGTTGGATCCAAAATGACCGACTTCAAAATGGCCGCCATGGTCACCACCCATCTGGAAAAGTTTTCCCCCTCCCATATACTAATGTGCCACAAACAGAAAGTTGATATCACCAACCATTCCCATTTAATTTAGGTTTATCCATAAAAATGGCCCACCCTGTGTATTATATATACTGTATATCATATATATATATTCTTGGCAGGGAGATATTGATGTCTAGCAGATGTTCTTCCATATTTCCCTGACATGGATATTGACCATTTCTCCCTTTTGTCAGTACCAAGCTGTCTCCATAAAAATCTGAGCACAAAGCCCCAATTAACACAGCCACGAGTAAGAGCTTACACAAACAAATGGCAGCCAAGATGTGCCACCAAGCTACTTAGAATGCGAGCATCTTGTCCCTGAAAGACGCAGGGGGTAATTAGTGGCAAGATTGCAATAAGTTGTCTGTAACTGAGAAGGTTTGCTTTCCCGAGCTTAAAAAAAAGAGATCTCCAGCCACGTCGACTCAGATATGAAATATGGAATAACTGATGTTCCGTAATTCTGACAATAATATGACCCATATTTTTGGTGGCAGGGACAGCTATGAAACAAGATGCTCAGTTTTTCATAGTCGTAGGCCCCTCTGGGGAGCTGTAGCGCAAAAACACCAGGATAGCAGACTGCAACTATGTGATGTGTGGTCTCTACATGAAGGTAAAATCATAATAGAAAATATGATATCACTTTTGGGCTTCTGGGATCAATGCATAATGAGTTATCCCAAAAAACAGGTTTATAAAACAAATCTGAAGGGTGGAGCCAGCCCCTGTGATGTCATCACAGGAGGGTCTCTCCCTTCAGCATAAATTAGTTTGTTGAGGCTGAAGCTGTGTTCTTTGCCTGGGAGTACTGTATATGTCTATCATAGGTGAGGACCCTGTTTGATAACAGTTTAAACGGAGCGTCTCCCCTCCACCCATATTGAATCGTCGCAGCGATCTTTATAAAGTAAGTTGTCTTCTTTTATCCTGTTTATTTTATGTGACTACTTATGTATTTTAATGTCTTATTTGTAACATCCTTGTATATATTTTTTCTTAAACACTGCCTCCCTTTTGGATTAAATATAAAATTGAATAGTTCTGTTTCTTTTGTTCTGTAATCGTTCCCTTCTCCGAAGCCATATACGCTACCAAAATGCAGGCATCCTGCCAAACCTGTATTATATTTCAAACTCGGCCTGTGGTAGCAGAGAATAATATTAATAATCGGGCTATCGTGAAGCTGACAGTGATGGTACAGGGGCGTAAACATGGATTCCATGCGTTGGAACCCAGAGGTGTGACGCAATACTCTCACTGGTCGCTTGCCGATATCCACGTAGCGAGTCGTCTGCATCGTGTGCTTGCAAATCTGGACAAAATACTGACAGCGTGAAGGCACAGTGAGATATCGTGTGATCTCCTTGTTGTCATCGGTGTGGTGATTCCTGACAACTCATATATATTATATTATTTATATACAGTGCATTGTGAAAGTATTTGGCCCCCTTGAACTTTTCTACCTTTTTGCCACATTTCTGGCTTCAAACATAAAGATATAAAATTCTAATTTTTTGGGGAAGAATCAACAAGTGGGACACAATTGTGAAGTGGAACAAAATTTATTGGATATTTTAAATTTTTTAAACAAATTAAAAACTGAAAAGAGGGGCGTGCAATATTATTCAGCCCCCTTGAGTTACTACTTTGTAGCGCCAACTTTTGCTGCGATTACAGCTGCAAGTCGCTTGGGGTATGTCTCTATCAGTTTTGCACATCGAGAGGCTGAAATTCTTGCCCATTCTTCCTTGCAAAACAGCTTGAGCTCATTGAGGATGGATGGAGGGCATTTGTGAACAGCAGTTTTCAGCTCTTTCCACAGATTCTCGATTGGATTCAGGTCTGGACTTAGACTTGGCCATTCTAACACTTGGATACGTTTATTTTTGAACCATTCCATTGTAGATTTTGTTAAGCTCTACGTTATAAATTTCTGTGAAGCACCTGGGAGTTCAAGGTGCTCACCACACATCTAGATAAGCTCCTTGAGGGGTCTAGATTCCAAAATGGGGTCACTTGTGGGGAGTTTCCACTGTTTAAGCACATCAGGGGCTCTCCAAACGCGACATGGCATCCGCTCTAGATTCCAGACAATTTTACATTCAAAAAGTCACTTGGTGCTCCTTCCTTTCTGAGCCCTGGCGTGTGCCCAAACAGTGGTTTTTCCCCATATATTGTGTATTGACATGCTCAGGAGAATTTGCACAACAAATTTTGTGGTCCATTTTCTCTTGTTACCCTTGTGAAAATAGAAAATTGTGGTCTTCTGATGTAAAACTTTTGTGAAAAAAGTTAAATGTTCATTTTTTTCTTCCACGTTGCTTCAGTTACTGTGAAGCACGTGAAGGGTTAATAAACTTTTTGAGTGTGTCTCTGAGCACCTTGAGGGGTGCAGTTTTTATAATGGTGTCACTTTTGCGTATTTTCTGTCACATAGGCCCTTCAAAGTCACTTTAAATGTGATGTGGTCCCTAAAAAAATGGTTTTGTAAATTTTGTTGGAAAAATGAGAAATCGCTGGTCAACTTTTAACCCTTATAGCTTCCTAACAAAAAAAAAATTTTGTTGCAAAAATTGTGCTGATGTAAATTAGACATGTGGGCATGACAGTTTCTGCCACTAGGCCCCACAGGGCGGGTGCCTAGGACGGCAGGTTGCAGGGAACAGCGCCACCATGTAGGAAGACTTAATTTTTTTTTTAAATCTCCCTCCTTTCCTTACCTCCGCTGCACTGGAGAGGAAAACCGCCATCTTTATTTTTTTTCCAGGCTGGGTGAGGGACATAGGCAGAGGAGCACAGATCAGCTTCCTGCACCCAACAGAAGAAGAAAAATCAGAGGTGAAGGACCTGTGATGACATCATGCCAATGTGACTTATGGGTGGAGCCATGCAACAGATTACAAGTAGGGGGGAACATATAGTGGGGAAGGCTGTGTGTGGGGGTACATATAGTGGTGAAGGCTGAGTGTGGGGGTACATGAGGTGCAGGGTACATATGGGGGTGCATGCTACATGTGTGTGTGCAGACTACATGTCGGGTCACATATGGGGTGCAGGCTACATGTGAGGGTACATATGGGGGTGCAGGCTACATGTGGGGGTACAGGGGATATATGGGGGTGCAGCCCAAATCCCACCAAGGACAACATCTGCGAGGATGTTCTCAAAATCTACCCAGATTTGCCTGAGCTACTTGTGAAGGTACACTGCTTGTGCTCCCATTTCTGCAAGTCAGCTACAGCTGCCGCTGCTCCACAATTTTTCTGCAATATTAATATTAAAAATTACAGTAAAGGAAAGCACTTAGTGCATAGATTGGCCAATATATGTGTGCCCAACAGCCAGCGTCAAGGCGTATTTCATTGTTGGGTCCCTGTCCTTCTCTCTCACCTCTCTTGGGCTGAAATGCAAGCCTACAATTTATGGGTTAGGACTGAACCAGCTAACTACTTAAAATCACCTGAGGCTGATGGGGGAGGGAGTGCACAGGTTTCTAAATTCTCTATTTGGCATGTACACTCCCTACCCCAGTAGCGTCAGGTGATTTTAAGTAGTTAGCTGGTTCAGTCCTAACCCATAAATTGTAGGCTTGCATTTCAGCCCAAGAGAGGTGAGAGAGAAGGACAGGGACCCAACAATGAAAGACGCCTTGACGCTGGCTGTTGGGCACACATATATTGGCCAATCTATGCACTAAGTGCTTTCCTTTACTGTAATTTTTAATATTAATATTGCAGAAATTTTTTTTCAAATATTTAATGTGCACATTTTGTAGCGCTTTCCTATGTTTCTATTGCAGTAATGCAGTTTCAATGTCTTAGAGCAATCACTCTTAGCAATTTAGGAGGCAACTTTGACCTTTTTTTATAGTTAGGATTTTATTAGTTGGCTCCTGTTCACATTAGTAAGGATGTGCTGGCCATTTTCACTATGTTTCTGTGTCTACTCAAACGCTCGCTGCTAACAATTAAAGAGGAAGTTAGCATGTGGACCAGATGGAGATGGAGGAAGAAATTACAGAGTGATGCTAACCAGCCCAGCCCTGCCTCATCTCATCTTCTCAGTGCAGTTTGGGTTACATAGTTACATAGTTTATTAGGCCGAAAAAAGACAAGCGTCCATCCAGTTCAGCCTATTTCTTGTGCACTGCAGCTATTCCGCAGCGTTGATCCAGGGGAAGGCAAAAAAACCCCATGCGGTATAGGCCGATTTACATCATTAAGGAAAAATTCACTTCCCGACTCCAATCTGGCAGTCAGATTAAATCCCTGGATTAATTAACTATCACTAAGCATAAGATGTAATTTTATTGTTCTCAAGAAAGGTGTCCAGACCTCTCTTGAACTCATTAAGTGAGTTGGACATCACCACTTCCTCTCCCAGAGAGTTCCAGAGTCTCACGGCTCTGACCGTAAAGAATCCCCTTCTATGCTGGTGCAGGAACCTCCTTTCCTCCAGACGCATAGTGTGCCCCCTTGTCTTTGTCACCATCCTTGGTATAAACAGGTCATGGGAGAGATCTCTGTACTGCCCCCTGATGTATTTATACATGTTTGATAATGGTGATAATGAGGAGGAGACTGAGGAGGAGGAACAGGAGATGGTTGCCTGCTCTACTGGGGGTACTAACCACACCAGCTTCATCCCGCCTGTTCAATATGGATGGGCTGAAGAGGAGGCGAAGGAGAGGGAGAGTAATCATCCTGGTGGGAACAGGGAAGTCTTGCCTGTTGGGAGTCTGGCACATGGCTGACTTTATGCCCTGCTGCCTTTCTCGTGACCCTCGCATTATACTCATTTTGACCAACATTGATTACTGATTGTTCACCCTTCTCGACCCACGCTACATGGAGAACTTTCTAACTCTCCTTCCTGCGATGTAGAATGCTAGTAAAATGTTGCAATACCAGAAGGCCCTAGTCGAACAATTAGTAAAAAAAATTCACATCTGACAGCGCTGGCGGCAGAGGTCATAGATTCTTGGGCAACCAAGGAGGAGAGATGAGGTAGACACACACCAGGTCCAACAGAGGCAGGGGAACACTATCAAATGGCTGGGACAGTTTCATTAGACCCTCCCAGTGCCCAGGCCCTAATGCACAGGGTAGTCTGAGAAGGAAGTAAAAAAATTTTATGATGGTGAAGGAGTACCTAGCCGACCCTACCAGAATCCTCAGTGATTCTTCTGTGCCGTACAACTATTAAGTATCCAAGCAGAACACATGGCATGAACTGCCCTCTATGCCTTGGAGGTGCTGGCCTGCCCTGCAACTAGCGTTTTGTCAAAGCGGGTTTTTAGTGCAGCTGGGGGCATAATAACTGATAGGCGCATCCGTCTGTTACCTGAAAATGGTGACAGGCTGACTCTTATCAAAGTCAACAAGGCCTGGATTGGCCCAGACTTCTCAACCCCACCAGATGACAGCAGCGAAACATAAAGCCAATTCAAATGTTCTTTTTTTTCTGGTGTATTCCCTTGCACCCCTTCCCGCCCAAAAAAGGGTATACTGTTCATGGTTTCTTCTTTTTCTTGTCCTCCTCCTCCACCTCCACCATATAAACAGGGTCATCAGGCGGCCCTCACTCAAAATCTTTATAGGGTCAACAGGCCATCCTCTCTCAAAATCTTTATAGGGTCAACAGGCAGCCCTCACTCAAAATCTTTATACGGTCAACAGGCGGCCCTCACTCAAAATCTTTATAGGGTCTTCAGGCAGCCTCACTAAAAATCTTTATAGGGTCATCATGCGGCCCTCTCTCAAAGTGAACAAGGCCTGGATTGGCCCAGACTTCTCAACCCCATCGACAGCAACGGAACATAAAGCCAATTCAAATGTAGGCTCAAATATAGGATCATCATGCGGTCCTCACTCAAAATCTTTATAGTTTCTACAGCCTACCCGCACTAAAATTCTTTATAAGGTCTACAGGTGTCCCTCAATCAAAATATTTATAGGGTCATGAGGCGGCCCTCAATTATAATTTTTACATGGTCATCAGGCGGTCCTCACACTTTTCCTTGTTACCTGTATTGAGTGGAAGGATAGTTTTGAATTAGAGGCATCTAGGCAGGGTTTAATATTGCTATTGCAGTACTTGCAAACCGCTGCTGCACTGTTAAAACAACAGTCCTTGTCAGCGCTAAATATTTTCCTTTCTGTAGTAAAACCACTGTTACCCTCATTGAGTGACCATGGTCATCATGGTAGGCATAGAAAGTATCATTGAAAGTTGATAGGGCAGACACCCGAATGAATCGTCGCGGATTGGTTTTGGTCTGATAAATGCACGCATCCCTGTCGGTCAGCGCTCGTTTGCACGTATTAGCTCTAGAATTACCACAGTTGTCCGAGTCAACGGTTTGGAGAGATCAAGGGAACCATAACTGATTTAATGAGCCATTCACAGTTTCACTGTACCGTCAAACTTTTTAGACCATCATTTTCCGTCACTCTCCAAATTTTTAGAGGGTCGTCATGCGGCACTTGTTCAAACTTTTAGACAGTCATTATGCATCACTCTCTCCAAGTCTTTAGAGGGCGAACATGCGTCATTCTCTCTAAATCTATAAAGTGCCATTATGCAGCACACTCCAAAATTTTAGAAGGTCATAATAGTCACTCTCGCCAAATCTTTAGAGGGCCATTATGCTTCACTCTCCAAATTTTTAGAGGGTGATTATAGTCACTCTCTTCAAATCTTTAGAGGGCCAACATGCGTCACTCTCTCTAAATCTTTAAAGCGCCATTATGCGTCACTTTCCAAATTCTTATAGGGTCATTATAGTCACTCTCTTCAAATCTTTAGAGGGTCATTATGCATCAGTCTCACCAAATTTTTAGAAGGTCATTATACTCACTCTCTCCAAATCTTTAGACGGCCATTATGCATTGCTGTCCAAACTTTTAGAGGGTCATTATAGTCATTCTCTCTAAATCTATAAAGGGCAATTATGCGGCACTCTCCAAATTTTTAGAGGGTCATAATAGTCACTCTCACCAAATCTTTAGAGGGCCATAATGCATCACTTTCTCAAAATTTTTAGAAGGTCATTATAGTTATTCTCTCCAAATCTTTAGAGGGCCATAATGCATCACTTTCTCAAAATTTTTAGAAGGTCATTATAGTCACTCTCTCCAAATCTTTAGAGGTCTATTATGCGTCACTCTCCAAATTTTTAGAGGGTGACTATAGTCACTCTCTCCAAATCTTTAGAGGGCCAACATACGTCACTCTCTCCAAATCTTTAGAGGGCCATTATGCGTCATTCTCTTCAAATTTTTAAATGGTCATTATGCGTCATTCTCCAAATTTTTAGAAGGTCATTATAGTCACTGTCTCCAAATTTTTAGATGGTCATCATGCGGCACTCATTCAAAATTTTTGTCTTCCAGCATGTATTACAGTCCCTCCTTCTAATTTTTGGCAACCCTTGCACTTAGTGCATAGGCTTTATGAGTCTAGGAGACCTACTACCTAACAGAATGTAAGTAAAAAAAAAGATCTTCAGCTCACCTGGCCCAGCCTGCCCAGTCCTCCTTTCCATGATCTCGGTGCTCGGAATTAGTCCATCCCCATCTGGGAGAAAAATCCTCAGTGAAAGTAAAAAATAGTTGTCCAGCACACGATGTAGAAAAATTAGAAAAATCCTTTATTTAATCCATCGTTAAAAAATACAATTCCAACAGAGATAAAAACGTGTAGCCTACACATGCTTTTATCTCTGTTGGAATTGTATTTTTTAACGATGGATTAAATAAAGGCTTTTTCTAATTTTTCTACATCGTGTGCTGGAAAACTATTTTTTACTTTTACCTAACATAATGTGTATGAGGCCCTCCTTTATGTCTAATACAGAGTGTATCAGAGTCCCTCTTCCTTCTAATTTTTGGCAGTTTTTTTTTAGTCCTTCCCTCATAAAGGTCACACACACCACATGCCCAGATAAGGTAATAAAATGTTAAAATTACATTGACTACTAGTGGGTGTAGTTTTATTTCATCCTCTTCTATGTAATCTACTGTAGTCATAGGCAATGGCGAAATATGGTGAGAGACGGCACAACTATTAAAGGGTGGAGTAGGCGGTGTTTTTTTTTTCTCTTTTTAATTTTGCCTTATATGCAAGTCATTATACAGGAAAGAATGTTTCCTAACATTTTTTCCTGTGAAATCCATTTTATCTTAGGTTTTGCATGTTTTGTCAGTCTGTGTAAACGTTGCGTAATACTCTGACAACATTGTTCCCAGCAGCGACCTGTTAGTCAGGCGTCTTCACCATGCTGTTCCCATTCCATCTGAGCTCTGTTTCTATCCATTTCAGTGATTTTTCTGCCCCCCCCCAATCTCTTCCCACAATCCTGGAGGTGAACCCAGTCTACAGACTGGCCAGGTTACCAGGAGATGTCCATCGCCACCTGGATTATCAGACAGGAGATTCCTGGCCGCTATCCATGTGTCCCCAGGTGTCTGAACACTGCAGCCTCAAGCTGGAGACAAGATGACTAGAGAGTTGCATCAAAGAGTGAGTACATCCTGCTGGACTTATGGCTCCACTACTAAGAAATCTGTATGCGAACTGTTGTTGAGGAGTTATTATTGAGACTTGCAGTTCTATTGCTAAGAAGTTCATCAGAAAACTGTTGAACTGAAGGGATTTTGCATTGATTGGGACGTTAAAGTGCACCAATGGTTCTTGTAAGTGCACCAACATCCGCGGCACCCAGGCCCCAACCTTGGACTGAATTATTTGCATTTATGCAGTTATTTGTTGGTTAAGTGTGATTAGTTAGGAGCAATAAATGACCTAGATACAATACCGGTCAAATACACATCAAAGATTATAGATCCAAACAAAGTAAAGCAGCCTCATTACTTATCTTATATATAGGTGTTTCCCTCCCCTCCCCCCAGAGAAATTGCCACGCGTTTCCCCATCTGGTAACAGTTCATTAGGAGAAGATGGGATCAAGAAAATTAGGCTGATGCCCTGCAGATAGCTACATATAAGATAAGTAATGTGGCTGCTTTACCTTGTTTGGATCTACAATCTTTGATGTGTGTTTGACCGGTATTGTATCTAGGTCATTTATGCCCCGATTTGTCCTATTATGACATATACTTGTTCATTTTGTCAGATACTGCAGCCTTATCTTTATCTGTGTTCCCCTTTTCCCCAGAGGTAATTATTGATTTATTTGTTTTATTAATTGTTGATTGCTCTTTATAGCACTGTTGGTACCATTTCTTTGGTACTCTGTATAGTCTAGTTATATATGTGGTGGTATCTGGGTAGAACATCTATAAATGCTTACTCTCATGAATCTACATTTACATATGAGATGATATGAGAACGTAGTATATTATTATCTGCCCAATGGTATGTAATTCTGTGACACACCTGTGGTGTGAATATGATCACTGCACCCTTAGATGAATTCACTGTAGTTTGTAAGATGGGGTCACTTACGGAGGGGTTAGTGGTCATGGCATCTGCAAACCATAACAACAAAATCTGCACTATAATATGGCGTCCTTCCCTTCTGAGCTTTCCACTGTGCTTTAAAAGTATTTCCCGATTATATGTAGGGATTGGCGCACTCAGGAGGAATTGCACAACAAACTGTGATGTCCATTTTTTCCCATTAGCCCTTATATTAATTAAAAACTTGGGGCTAAAACAAGATTTTAGTGGTAAAAATGTAATTATTCTTTCTTTACTGCCCAATGTTATAAAAATCTGTGAGGCACATGTGGTGTCAATATGCTCACTGCACCCTTGGATGAAGTCATTAGGGGGTGTAGGTTATAAAATGGGGTCACTTATGGGGGAGGTTCTGCTGCTCTGGCACTTCAGGGGCTCTGCCAGTGTGACATGGCACCCTCTAACCATTGCAGAAAAATCTGTAATTCCAGTATGGCACTTCTTTCCTTCTAAGCTTTGCACTGTGCCTGAAAAGTAGTTTTCCACCACATATGGGGTATCTGTGTACTCAGGGGAAATTGCATAACAAATTGTACTGATAGTACAACATTACAAAATGATCAGGTTAAGATGTCTGAATAGGCAAACACTTGCCAAATGGGATTTAATGTTGATAAATGTAGGGTAATTCACCTAGTGCTCAGTAATCTTATTGCTGCATGTGAGAGTGTGAACTGTGATAGCAGCAGGAGAGCATTAGGACCCTGTGACTTTTGCCTGGCTGAGCTCAGAGCAGGGGCAGACCTGGAGACCCTGTGTGTTCTGAGGGTGTCTGCTGTGTGAGAGGCTAGACAGGAAGTCTGTGAGAACTGAGCTGCAACAAGACGCTGTCTCTACAAGCTTCCCTGTGGAGATTGTTAACCCCTGTCCCTGGTGAAGCTGTGTCCCTGCTTAAGAACAAGTGCTGAGCTGGGGAAAGCTGTGTGGCTCTTTGGAGTTTTGTGGAAGTCCATGCTGAGTGGACTAGAGACTTTGTGCTGAAGGAGCCAAGTGTCGAGTGAGAAGGGAAAGAGACTGAGGAATCCATCTCTGTGATGGAGCACATGGTCGGCGATCTGGAAAAGAGTGAGTGACTGCAAGAGGAGAGAAGGGGTCCGGTGCCATTCACATTGAGAGGATACTGACAAGCCTTGTGAAGAGATCTTCCCAGACCTTAACCTGAGGCTACAGGACTAAAGTCCCCAGCGTGTGGGCTCGTCATCGGCCGACAAGACAAGGAACCTTTGCTGATTTTGTGAACGTTGCTTTTGTTTTGGCGTCAAAGTTTTCCGGGACTAGCTGCAGCCACCGCGAATCACAGGCTTGTGATAGACTACATCTGAGGTTAACGGTACCATAACTTTAAGATACCCAGGTATCCTTATAATAGGGGTATAAGAGCAATTGGTATAGTTTCATGCATTGTTATTGTTAATAGTGGTAGGATTGTACTCAGGGTGCCATCTCAGGGGGTCCCTATAGACCGCCCTCACTAGACTGACACTGTGTTTAGGTAAAATTGTTCCAGATCTTTAGAATAATTCACATAAGCTGGAAACCTTGAGATTGGCACATTGAGTTCAGCTTTTTGTGTGTATTTAGTAGGGACAGTGTCCCAGGTAGAACCTGAGACTGATTCATGCAATACTGAATTTTAGTCTAATCCCTGTTTTAGTAAAGAAAGTGTTGTTTATTTCTGTCTCTGTCTCAGTTTGTGACTCACTGGATCTCTCTCGGACCTCCGGTCAATAGATTTTTGGCGTAGTCGGCAGGATCCAGTGCTTGTCATGGACGGAAGCGAGGGAAGAAATGACTCTACCGCACCAGCAGCCCCCCCGCTGGTAGCGGAACCCCTGGCAGCCGCGACGACTGTGGGAGGATATGTGCCGGTAGGAGCTTTACTCCAGCATATGCCGAAATACGACGGGCGTAACATGCCGTTGCAGGATTGGGCTGAGAGGGTCCGGAGTGTTCTGCGGATGTGTAATCTGGCCCCCGCATTACGAGCAGAGTTGGCATTAAATGCACTAGAGGGCGACGCTAGGCGGATGGTGATGGTACGTCCAGAGTCAGAAAGGAGCACGATAGAGAAAATCTTGGAGCTGTTAGAAGGGAGTTCAGGAGGCCGGGCTCGTGTGGCCCAGCTTCGTTCCTTGTTTTTCAATCGGCCCCAAAGGGAATGTGAGACTTTGATGCAGTACTCGAACACTTTACAGGAAACGTTGAATGAGGTGCAGCGAATAGACCCAGGGGCCATGGGGGCATTCCGAGAGGTAGACCGCTTGCTCCAGGATAAATTCATAACGGGGTTAACCAATAGACTCCTTCGAGACAAACTGATGGAGATGTCCCGAGCTACCCCGGAATTATCCTTCTGGCAGATTTATCGGGCCGCGGTGGAAAGGGAGGAGGAGTCTACTCTGGTGGCCGAGGGGGCAGTTGACAGTGCACAGCTGGAGGGAGGTCCGGCGCCAGTTTCAGGAGGGGGAGGACTTTTGAACGTTGTACAGGCTCTGCGTGCCGAATTGAAGGAGCTAAAGCTGGAGGTGTCTAAACTCAGAGCTGGGCCGGTCCCTACTCCTACGGAAGGGCCACCCGCCCTGTCCTCTGGAATGGTGGTTCCACAGTCTGCCAGGTCGCCCTCCTCGAATGATCCAAGTTATCGTCCACGAGGAGCAGTCACCTGCTGGAGGTGTGGGCTTCGGGGACACATCTCCCAGTACTGCCGGATGTCTGCAGCCCCGGAGCCTCCTTCGCCGGCGTGAAACTCCCAGCCGCTGCCATGAGAGGGCGAGCAGCAGCGGCCCACCCCCCACAAAGCCCTCGATGGGAAGAACAAGATTTGTTTGCATGCAGTCTAGTGCTGGAAGTAGAGTTCGAAGGGCAGAAGATGAGATGCTTGTGACGCGCCCAGCTGATGGGGGAACGAATCGGAGCCCGGGCCTTGTCGTTGCCTGATCTTGGGGGATGTCGCGGTGGCTGGCTCCCGGGCCCATACCCTGGGGTCACTCTTAAAAGAAGGAGGGGGGAAGTTATATGGGATAGGGGAATGTTTGTGACGCCACCCGCGGTGTCTGGTGAGGATCACCAGCGCTGCAACAGTCCTCTGAGGCCGGTGTTCAGGCAGCTTATTTGGTGGCGCCCCCCACAGGTGGAGCGGGGCCTCAGGGCAGTGTAGAGAGGGTGTAGAATAGAGCGTTGGCGGGTGCAGAGCCGCGGAGGAAAGAACAGACAGAGGCAGTAGTTGAAGTAATCCAAGTCTTTACTCACTGTGGTGTTTTCTCAGCTCAGAGCTTCTCTCTGCTGTCACACGGTGAGCTGGACCGCCAGGGTGGGGGTTCAGCACACTCCAGGTAGTTCAGGAGCACTTGACAAGACCCCCCGCTCTAGTGTGTTCCTCTCTTGTTCAACTTCTCCCGCCTTGTGTCCCCTACTGAGTCCCGTACGGGTACTGCAATGTCCCTTGTGGGTAACGTGTAGTTCCCGGACCGACTGGGTGCTCTTTTTGGTGACTTGTGGTGAGAACGTGGCGTAAGGCCGGGTCCCTCTGGATAAACTCAGATTAGGGCATACAGGTGGCGACTCCGCTCCGTCCGTCTCCCCCTGGGATCCACATAAGCCTCCGGACTTTTCCGACAGAGACGTGAAGTGCAAAGTCAGATAATCGGGGACCGATACCCCCTCTTGCGGCAGGGTCTCTCTGGCTGGGCCAGAATAAGGTATGCAGGTGGCAACTCCGCTCCGTCCGCATCCACTGAGATCCTTTCGCCTGTGGAGCCTATCCCCTCTGCTCCCCTGCTTGGACCCTGACCGGGGGCAGAGCCGGTTATAACTCTGCCCCGACCCCCCGTCTCGAGGCCTGAGACCGGGGACCGTGGACCCTCAGCCGGCTGCAGCTTTGTGCTGACTTGCCATCCCAAAGACCCACGACCAAAGACCTTGTTATTAAAATGGCCTCCAGTTATATAGAATTCTAATACAGTGCTTAAGTAAATGCTTCCTCCACCCTCACTCACTACGTGGTTCCCCTTACTTTGGTTCCCCCCAACTCCTCCATTCAGGCCCAGGGCAGCACTATGGTGCTTTAGGCCCCCTTCAGAACTGGAGTGGTGTAGTGTTGAGTGTGTGGTTGGGGTCCTGTGTAGTACTCCATCCTTACCTGGGAGAGGAGATACCACACCTCGTTCTGAGGTGCAGTACCCCTGTGGCGACTGAACCCTCAGGGGCGCCTCACCAGACACCCGCGGTGTCTGGTGAGGATCACCAGCGCTGCAACAGTCCTCTGAGGCCGGTGTTCAGGCAGCTTAGTTGGTGCGGCTCCCCACAGGTGGAGCGGGGCCTCAGGGCAGTGTAGAGAGGGTGTAGAATAGAGCGTTGGCGGGTGCAGAGCCGCGGAGGAAAGAACAGACAGAGACAGTAGTTGAAGTCATCCAAGTCTTTACTCACTGTGGTGTTTTCTCAGCTCAGAGCTTCTCTCTGCTGTCACATGGCGAGCTGCGGCCGCCAGGGTGGGGTTCAGCACACTCCAGGTAGTTCAGGAGCACTTGACACGACCCCCCACTCTAGTGTGTTCCTCTCTTGTTCAACTTCTCCCGCCTTGTCTCCCCCACTGAGTCCCGTACGGGTACCGCGAAGTCCCTTGTGGGTAACGTGTAGTTCCCGGACCGACTGGGTGCCCTTTTTGGTGACTTGTGGTGAGAATGTGGCGTAAGGCCGGGTCCCTCTGGATAAACTTAGATTAGGGCATACAGGTGGCGACTCCGCTCCGTCCGTATCCCCCTGGGATCCACATAAGCCTCCGGACTTTTCCGACAGAGATGTGAAGTGCAAAGTCAGATAATTGGGGACCGGTACCCCCCTCTTGCGGCAGGGTCTCTCTGGCTGGGCCAGAATAAGGTATGCAGGTGGCGACTCCGCTCCGTCCACACCCACTGAGATCCTTTCGACTGTGGAGCCTATCTCCTCTGCTCCCCTCCTGGGCCTTCTTGCTTGGACCCTGACCGGGGATAGAGCCGGTTATAACTCTGCCCCGACCCCCCGTCTCGAGGCCTGAGACCGGGGACCGTGGACCCTCAGCCGGCTGCTGCTTTGTGCTGACTTGCCGTCCCAAAGACCCACCACCAAAGACCTTGTTATTAAAATGGCCTCCAGTTATATAGAATTTTAATACAATGCTTAAGTAAATGCTTCCTCCACCCTCACTCACTACGTGGTTCCCCTTACTTTAGTTCCCCCCAACTCCTCCATTCAGGCCCGGGGCAGCACTATGATGCTTTAGGCCCCCTTCAGAACTGAAGTGGTGTAGTGTTGAGTGTGTGGTTGGGGTCCTGTGTAGTACTCCATCCTTACCTGGGAGAGGAGATACCACACCTCGTTCTGAGGTGCAGTACCCCTGTGGCGACTGAACCCTCAGGGGCGCCACACTTGGTTGACACAGGATCCGAATGTACCATAATGCCCTTAGAGGTGTACGAAAGGCACTTCAGTCAACTCGTGGTTCCCGAGGACGGCCGAGTGATAAGGCTTACAGACGCTAACAATTGCCAACTGACGGTGAAGGGGATCGTGTGGATGCAACTGAAAATGTTTGGTCAAGAGCTGGGTCAGAAAGGGATAGTGCTGGTGGACCACCCTCCTAGAAGAGGGATGGAGGTGACGCTCGGAATGAACGATCTGAGAGATTTAAATCATCAGATGTATGCCAGTGAGGGACCCCGATACTGGGCGCGTGCTACCCACCATCGACCCACCCAGAGAATGTTACACCGTCTAGTGCTGAGTTGCGATCCCCTTCAGAGTGCGGTCCCTGGGGGTCGGGTGGGCCAGGTCTGTGTGCCATCGCGGACCACAATCTCACTAGCGCCCCGGCATGAAGAACTCTTAATGCTGCCGGTGGGGGTTGCGCAGAGACTGAATAGGCTTGAAGTACTCATCGAGCCAGCCCCAGAGAAGTCCTTGTTCGCCAAGGCGCATGTGGCCCGGTCTCTGGCGATTGTGAAGAATGGACGGGTGCCAGTCAGATGTATCAACGTTTTAGATGAGGCTGTTACAATTCCTGCTGGGACCATTCTGGCTGAACTGTTCGTGCCAGCAGGGAAGGTGCCTGACAAGACAGTGTTCGAACTTCGCCCAGATGAACAGTCTTCCTGGACATTCGCGGTCGAAGTAGGCCGGACCAAACCTCCTACCGAAGAATGGAATGGTCGTGTGATCATGGACCAGATGGGATTGGATCGGGAGGAACTGACCCCCGTGCAATTGGAGCAGCTGGAGAAGGTCTTGTGGGAACATCAAGAGACCTTTTCGTGACATGCGGAGGATTTCGGTTGTTCCCGGACCATTGAGCATGAGATTCCCACGGGGGATACTCCTCCTATTAGGGAACATTATCGTCAAATCCCCCCAACGCTCTATCAAGAGGTGAAGCGTATGGTGGCCAGTATGCTTGACAACCAAGTGATCCGAGAGAGCCAGAGCGCCTGGGCGGCCCCTGTGGTCTTGGTGCGGAAGAAGGATGGGACCCTTCGGTTTTGTGTGGACTATCGCAAATTGAATGCTCACACGGTGAGGGACGCATATCCATTACCTCGCATAGAAGAGTCTCTGTCGGCATTGGGTCGGGCCAAATATTTCTCGACATTGGATTTAGCAAGTGGCTCTTGGCAGGTACCAATGGCCAAAAAAGATTGGGCCAAGACGGCGTTTGTCATACCACTGGGGCTCTATGAATTCAACCGGATGCCTTTCGGGCTCACTAACGCCCCGGGAACTTTTCAACGCCTGATGGAACATTGCTTAGGCGATCTGAATTTTGAATCAGTCCTGATATACCTAGATGACATTGTGGTGTTCGGGACCTCATTTGAAGACCATCTTGAGAAGTTACGTCAAGTTCTCCTGCGACTCAGTTGTTATGGCCTAAAAATAAAACCAAAGAAGTGCCAACTGTTACAGAGTCAGATTGAGTATTTAGGTCACGTGGTGACTCCGGACGGGTTTCTGCCCGCGACCAGTAAGGTCATGGTTGTGCAGGAGTGGCCACCCCCCCTTACCCTGCGAGAGGTTCGGGCCTTCTTAGGTTTAGCGGGGTACTATTGGTGATTTGTACCTAAGTTTTCACAAGTAGTGAGTCCCCTGAATGAGCTCTTAAGAGGGACGGCACAAGGCCCACAAAATCGCTCCATCCCATGGGGACCCCAGCAGCAAAAGGCATTTGAGGGGGTGAAGGCCGCCCTAACGAGTGCTCCGTTGTTAGCGTATGCCCGGTTTGATTCCCCTTTCCTGTTATACACTGATGGCAGTCTGCATGGGCTGGAGGCGGTACTAGCACAAGTGCAGGATGGTCAGGAGCGAGTAATCGCCTATGGCAGCAGGTCTTTAAGAGACACTGAACGCAACCCAGCTAACTACAGCTCGTTTCGCCTAGAGCTACTGGCCCTGGTGTGGGCGATGACAGAACCCTTTGCCGAGTATTTAACGGGAGCTGAGGTGCTAGTCATGACTGATAATAACCCTCTGGCTCACCTAGAAAACGCAAGGCTGGGAGCGTTGGAGCAGCGGTGGGTCGCTCGCCTTGCTAAGTTTAACTATCGAATTAAGTTTCGCTCTGGGCGGGAAATCAGAAATGCGGATGCACTCTCAAGGGTGCACCTTGGGTCCTCAGGGGAAAATGTTGATGTCCAGCTTGAGGACACTGAAACCCCTGACTTGGGGCAGGTGCCTATCTTCCGAAGTGTGGTACATTCAAGTGGGGTGGCGTCAGGGATGCCGTGTGTTCTGGGAAAAACACCCTCGGATTGGGCGAAGGACCAGAACGATTGCCCTGACATTGCACTAGTGCGCAATTGGGTACAAAAAGGGGTCTGGCCACGTGCAGAGGAAAAGGCCCAGCTGTCCGTGGAAGGAATGAAACTACTGCGACAGTGGGATAAGTTGTGTGTGGAACAGGGCCTCTTGTACCGTAAGGTGTACCTTCCATCTGAGCTGCAGCACCGGTACCAGCTAGTAATCCCTATGGGGATGGGTCCGATGGTCGCTCGCGAGGCGCATGAGAAGGGGGCCCACTTTGGGAGTGAAAAGACACTCCAGTGGCTACAGCGAGTCCTCTATTGTCCTGAATTGGGGGGGATGGTGACAGAGGCGTGTCAGCAGTGTCGGGTCTGTGGGCTCAGTAAGAACCCTGAGCAGCGGGCGCCCACGAAATCTATTAAGACTTCCGCTCCTTTAGAGCTGCTCATGATTGACTATGTCTTGATAGGATACTCAACGTCTGGGTATTCCTATTGCTTGGTAATGACAGACCACTTCACCAAGTATGCTGTAGCAGTGCCGACAAGAGATCAGATGGCGGAGTCGGCGGCTGAAGCCGTGTGTCAACATTTCATCCAGGTGTTTGGGTGTCCGCAAAAAATACACTCGGATCAGGGGGCATGTTTTCAGGGGGCATTGATGAAGGAGCTGTACCAGCTGTATGGTGTCGCACAGTCGAGAACGACACCTTACCATCCCCAAGGTAACGAAGCTTGTGAGCGCTTTAATCGGACACTGTTGCAGATGTTGAGGACGTTAGAGGGTAAACAACAGGTACGCTGGCCTGAGTATCTCCCCGAATTGATGTGGGCCTACAATAATAGAGTGCACAGCACTACTGGCTACTCACCACACATGTTGATGTTCGGGAGGCCAGGGCAGGACATTGAGGATTTGAGCATGCCAGATCCCTCCTCCAATCCCCCTCGGACCACATCAGAATGGGTTCGGGAACATCAGCGGCGATTGAGGGTGGTGTATCAGGTGGTGGGTGATCGACTCAGACAGGTGACCCATAGGGACATGCGTCCCATGCAAACCGAGCCTTTCTCCCCGGGGGATAGAGTGTTGGTGAGAATCAAACGATGGTTCGGAAAGCTGAGTGAATGGTGGGAGGCGACTCCGTACCTGGTAAAAAAACGGGTGAGCCCTGAGATTCCAGTCTACGAGGTCGAGCCAGTGGGGACAGGGGGACCATCCCGTAATCTTCATCGTAACATGCTACAACGGTGCTGGTTTAAAGATGCCGTCCCCGTTTCCACGGAACCACAGGCCATGTCCCGAGGGGTGGGCATCCTTAATGCTCTTGAATTTGATGGTGGGTCTGCCTCCGCGCCTGCTTACTTGCCCCCTGCGATCAATCTGTCCCCGTGTGGAGAGAGTATTGAGAATGTGGTATGTCCTTCAGAGAACGGGGAATCAGGTCAGTTACCTGACCTATATGATGTGGCACAGGGCGTCACACCTCAGGAGGGAGCAGCCTCATTGGCTCCCGTTGAAGAGACTTCTGCCCCCTCGGGAGCCGAGCCTGTTGGGGTGGGTCCCAGGAGAACTACTCGAGCTACGGCGGGTATACCTCCACAGCGCAATGCACAAGACGACTGAGTGGGGAGGTGTGTCGAGGACGCCAACCTCTATTGGGGTGGCATGTGAGAGTGTGAACTGTGATAGCAGCAGGAGAGCATTAGGACCCTGTGACTTTTGCCTGGCTGAGCTCAGAGCAGGGGCAGACCTGGAGACCCTGTGTGTTCTGAGGGTGTCTGCTGTGTGAGAGGCTAGACAGGAAGTCTGTGAGAACTGAGCTGCAACAAGACGCTGTCTCTACAAGCTTCCCTGTGGAGATTGTTAACCCCTGTCCCTGGTGAAGCTGTGTCCCTGCTTAAGAACAAGTGCTGAGCTGGGGAAAGCTGTGTGGCTCTTTGGAGTTTTGTGGAAGTCCATGCTGAGTGGACTAGAGACTTTGTGCTGAAGGAGCCAAGTGTCGAGTGAGAAGGGAAAGAGACTGAAGAATCCATCTCTATGACGGAGCACTTGGTCGGCGATCTGGAAAAGAGTGAGTGACTGCGAGAGGAGAGAAGAGGTCCGGTGCCATTCACATTGAGAGGATACTGACAAGCCTTGTGAAGAGATCTTCCCAGACCTTAACCTGAGGCTACAGGACTAAAGTCCCCAGCGTGTGGGCTCGGCATCGGCCGACAAGACAAGGAACCTTTGCTGATTTTGTGAACGTTGCTTTTGTTTTGGTGCCAAAGTTTTCCGGGACTAGCTGCAGCCACCGCGATTCACAGGCCTGTGCTAGACTACATCTGAGGTTAACGGTACCGTAACTTTAAGATACCCAGGTATCTTTATAATAGGGGTATAAGAGCAATTGGTATAGTTTCATGCATTGTTATTGTTAATAGTGGTAGGATTGTACTCAGGGTGCCATCTCAGGGGGTCCCTATAGACCGCCCTAACTAGACTGTTTAGGTAAAATTTTTCCAGATCTTTAGAATAATTCACATAAGCTGGAAACCTTGAGATTGGCACATTGATTTCAGCTTTTGCTGATTGTGTGTATTTAGTAGAGACAGTGTCCCAGGTGGAGCCTGAGACTGATTCATGCAATATTGAATTTTAGTCAAATCCCTGTTTTAGTAAAGAAAGTGTTGTTTATTTCTGTCTCTGTCTCAGTTTGTGACTCACTGGATCTCTCTCGGACCTCCGGTCATTACATGCATATACTTTTCATTAAATGGGAGTGTACACGGGACTACAGAACAGGAGAAGGACGTGGGTATTCTGATTATAAGTAAGCTGAGCAGCAGTACTCAATGCCAAGCAGCAAAAGCAATCAAGATTTTAGGTTGTATGAAATGAGAGCTAAAATCTCATGACCCTAACGTATTGTTGCCCCTCTATAAATCACTTGTAAGGCCACATCTAGAATATGGAATCCAGTTTTGAGCTCCACATTTTAAAATGGATATTCAGAAGTTAGAGTCAATTCAAAGGTGGGCAACTAAATTATTACAAGGGATTATTACTTTTTTTTTTCTTATTAAAGTACACTCTGCACCCCATCTTGACTGAAAAAACAGAAATGTAGAAATTTTTACAAATTTATTAAAAAAAGAAAAACTGAAATATCACATGGTCATAAGTATTCAGACCCTTTGCTCAGTATTGAGTAAAAGCACCCTTTTGAGCTAGTACAGCCATCATTCTTCTTGGGAATGATGCAACAAGTTTTTCACACCTGGATTTGTGGACCATCTGCCATTCTTCCTTGAAGATCCTCTCCAGTTCCATCAGGTTGGATGGTGAATGTTGGTGGACAGCCATTTTCAGGTCTCTCCAGGGATGCTCAATTGGGTGTAGGTCAGGGCTCTGGCTGGGCCAGTCAAGAATGGTCACAGAGTTGTTCTGAAGCCACTCCTTTGTTATTTTAACTGTGTGCTTAGGGTCATTGTCTTGTTGGAAGGTGAACCTTCGGCCAAGTCTGAGGTCCAGAACACTCTGGAAGAGGTTTTCATCCAGGATATTTCTGTACTTGGCTGCATTCATGTTTCCTTCAATTGCAACCAGTCGTCCTGTCCCTGCAGCTGAAAAACACCCCTATAGCATGATGCTGCCACCACCATGTTTCACTGTTGGGATTATAATGGGCAGGTGATGAGCAGTGCCTGGTTTTCTCTACACATAACGCTTAGAATTATCACCAACAAGTTCTATCTTCGTCTCATCAGAGCATAGAATCTTATTTCTCATAGTCTGGGAGTCCTTCATGTGTTTTTGAGCAAACTCTATGCAGGCTTTCATATGTCTTCCACTGAGGAGAGGCTTCCGTCAGGCCACTCTGTCATAAAGGCTCGACTGGTGGAGGGCTGCAGTGATGGTTGACTTTGTGGAACTTTCCCCCATCTCCCTACTGCATCTCTGGAGCTCAGCCACAGTGATCTTGGGGTTCTTCATTACCTCTCTCACCAAGGCTCTTTTCCCACGATTGCTCAGTTTGGCTGGATGGCCAGGTCGAGGAAGACTTTTAGTGGTCCCAGACTTCTTCCATTTAAGGATTATGGAGGCCACTGTGCTCTTAGGAACCTTGAGTAATGCAGAAATTCTTTTGTAACCATGGCCAGATCTGTGCCTTGCCACAATTCTGTCTTTGAGCTCCTTGGGCAGTTCCTTTGAGCTCATGATTCTCATTTGGTCTGACATGCACTGTGAGCTGTGAGGTCTTATATAGACAGGTGTGTGTGTTTCCAAATCAGGTCCTATCAGTTTAATTAAACACAGCTGGACTCCAATGAAGGAGTAGAACCATCCCAAGGAGGATCACAAGGAAATGGACAGCATGTGACTTAAATATGAGTGTCTGAGCAAAGGGTCTGAATACTTATGACCATATGATATTTCAGTTTTTCTTTTTTAATAAATTTTCAAACATGTCTACATTTCTGTTTTTTTTTCAGTCAAGATGGGGTGTAGAGTGTACTTTAATGAGAAAAAAATGAACTTTTTAGAATTTACCAAATGGCTGCAATGAAACAAAGAGCGAAAAAATTAAAGGGGTATGAATACTTCCAGCGTTCCAGACACCATCGCTGTCAGCGTCACCTAGCTCGTCAGAAGCACGTGACCGGAAGTCTATGTGCGTTCTACTGGTTGCGTTTCTGGGATCGGTATCTATGACATAGATTCCTTTTGATAATATAATGTTTGGGGGTTACAAAAGGGGCACTTTTATCATGAAGATATCACAGTTCACAAATAAAAGGAGTATGTCACCAAAAATGCAATGATAAGTGGTTTCTTTAAAGATAGAAAAGAAAACACTAATCTGGGTATAGTATTACAAAGTCCATTACCCAATAGGGACAATATTATATATCAGATTTTAACGGTCCTATTTAAGTCATGTTTGACAACTTGAAAACATTCAAACGAAGCAACTAAAATTCAGCTGCTCATTTAATCCATGGGGTTGATAGATATACAGAGCGAAATCCTATGTGACAGGTGCAGAGCAGGAGGCATCTTCACCTGTGCCATGGACAGGGGATTGGCGTGCATGCACAAGAGCGGGACAGGCAGTGGTGTCACCCACAGACACTGTTTCTGGACCCTGGCGTTCGGCCCAGCTAGTCGGGTGCTTTGCTGTCATGCGCCTGAGCATGATGGTGGTGGTCAGGCTGGGTAGTTTTGCTGCCACTATTGATGCTGGCGTTGCAGATCTTGCAGATTACCTTTTTGGGGTTAACTGGACAGTCTTTAAAAAAGAGCCAGACTCGGGAAGACCTAATAGTTGGACTGGCAACTTCCTTCGTGTTGGTGTTCTGGGGAACAGTTGCCCGCCTTGTGTCTGTGGTCACCCCACTGCTTGTTCCTGCCTGTTGTGGTGCTACAGCTCCCTCCCCCTCTGCGCTGCTGTCCTCGCTATGCACATCACCTTGCCAGGTTGGGAAAGTGATTTCATCGTCCACCACTTCATCTTCCACATACGCACCCTGGGACTCCTCCTGACTTGCTGGCAATTGTGTCTCATCATCATCATCACCTATTGCGACAGTAATTGCACTTTTTCACCGTCGCTTTTGTGTGACCGTGGCTGCTCAATTATTTGGGCATCGCTACATGCGATCTCCTCATGCGTGCTGGGCGGGAGGCCCGAATCTAAAAAAATGGAGAAGTGAACAGCCCTTTGGAGTGTCCAAGTGTGGGATCACTTGTCTCCGGGCACTCGGCATGGTGGGAGGAAGGAGGATCAGGGTGAGGAATATGTGGTCCAGACTCACGGCTACTGAGATAGGGTGGTGGTGGTGGCAAACTGACTGGAAGCATTATCTGCTATCCAACCAAAACCTTTTCACACTGCTCTGGATTCAATAGGTGTGTTCCGTGGCCCCCTAAAAAGTGGGACAGGAAGGTAAGGCGACATGATGTGGGTGTTTGTTGTGCTCCCTTAGCAGGCACAATTTCAGCTTGCATATGACCTCGGCCTCTGAGTGCACCATCACCATCACATCCACTTCCCCATCCCTTGCCATGTGCCTTGCCCATTTTAAAAGGAGTATATTATTTGTCACATTCCCAAAAATGTCTGTATTATTACCGCAGTAATATAGGATCACGTCTGATGACCACAGTTTAGGCAGTGGTCTAATAGTATGGTATTGGTCAGCGACCAAGTGTGAATAGGTTTGAACAACACACAACTGCTAGACTTTAAATGGAGTATAATATTGGTCACATTCCCAAAAATGTCAGGATTATTACCACAGTAATATGGGATCACATATGATGACCACGGTTTTAGGCAGTGGCCTAATAGTATGGTATTGGTCAGTGACCAAATGTGAATAGGTTTGAACAATACATAACTGGCAGACTTTAAATGGAGTATAATATTTTGTCACGTTCCCAAAAATGGCAGGATTACTACTGAAGTAATATAGGATCACCTGAGATGGTGGACAAGTTTCTATGCTTCCACAATACAGCAATGACATTAAAATCAAACAAATCTAGCTGTATGCTGCTAACAAGCAAATGGAGCAGTAAAAATAGTGTATTATATTGGTTTTTAACAAAATAATCAGGATTAAGAGGAAAAAGAATATTAGCCCTGATATCTAGAGCTATGGATATCAGTAACAGCAGCAGACAGAACGTGTAATGGACCCTATTCTGCTGTGTACACTCTCCACAAACACTGCCTGCCTAACTCCTGCTATCACCATGAATGATATACATCTGAATTAGTCCTTAGAACGACTGTTACTTTAGATGTATATTGCTGTGGATTACCTGATTAAATCAACTGCCAATTCTGTCCCTCACTCAGCTGCAGCTCTGCCTGTCTGAAGGGTAGACTGTGACGAGCATAGGGTCACTGGGTCTTATATAGACCCGATGACGCTATGCGGCCAGCCAATCACTGTAATGCCACAACCAGGGCTGGACTGGGTCAAAAAACAGCCCTGCCACACAAACCTCACCAGTCCACATAGTATAACACTCATTACCCTCGATCTGTGAATTTTGCTTTATTTTGTTGTGCCCCTCACTCTCCTAAAAGGAGTTATTTGAAGAGCCACAGTGCGTATGATCGACTACAGCTGCATTTACTGTACATGGTGCTCTACAGGAGCTCCAATTCTTGGGATCATAGGGTCCCAGCAGTTGGATCTCCAGCGATTGGACAGTTATCCCCTATCCAGAGGAGAGGGGATTACTTAGGATAATCTATTTAAACAGGTTTTCCAATATTTATTCTTATTTTGCCATAGTAATATTGAAAATACTAAACCAATATTAACGGTTCTCCGACAACAGAACAGGAGAAGTGGTTTTGTGCAGTGTGTATATACAGCACAGGAGGAGTGGTATTGTGCAGTGTATATATACAGGACAGGAGTAGTAGTACTGTGCAGTGAATATATACAGGACAGGAGGAATAGTACTGTGCAGTGTGTGTATATATATATATATATATATATATATATATATATATATATATATATATATATATATATATATATATATATATATATACAGGACAGGAGGAGTGTTACTGTGCAGTGTATATATACAGGACAGGAAGAGTGGTACTGTGCAGTGTATATATACAGGACAGGAGCAGTAGTACTGTGCAGTGTATATATACAGGACAGGAGAAGTGGTATTGTGCAGTGTATATATACAGGACAGGAGAAATGGTACTGTGCAGTGTGTGTATATATTGTGACAGAGTCACTGGTGTGATATATGAGGGAGGTATGTGTCACTCAGGTTGCTCTCCTGTGTGAACTGAGACCTACTGAATTTCTGCCAGCATGTTATATGCTGGGGGCTAACTCTTTTAAAGGGTGTGGTTTTATGTGAATGACATAGAGATGGGAGGGATGTCATTCACCATACCTCCCCTCAGGGTGTGTCTGAGCATGGTTTAAATGTTAAGTCCTGTTTTTTTTTTTCTGTGTTGTGGTCTGGAGAGGCAAGGTCTCCAGACTGGGAAAGCTTCAGCTCAGGATGGAGCTGAAGGCTGGGACTACACCCTGTGTGGGCGAATTCCACATACATATGGACTGTGCTACGTTTTATCTTTTGTTTTGCCGTTTCACCAGTAAGGCTGTGTTTATTCTTGCTGGAGTTGCAGGGCTTTATGCCATATAATAAAGCCTGCAGAGAAAACCCAGTTCCTGAGTCTACTTCCGGAAGCGGCCGAGCGAGTCGTCTTACCACAGTTTGTGTGAGAGTGCAAGCACGATTCCAGGAACATGCGTACCTGCCACAGAGATCGGTGGATGTCCTGGGTAAAGGTTGCCAGCCAGCCAGAGGTGTCCGGCAGCATGGAGGAGCTCCTCAAGCACTTGCTTCAGAGCCAACAACAGCAACATCAACTGCACTTGCAGAGCCTACAACAGCAGCACCGGGAGGCTTCTACAGCAGCAACGAGAGCAGCAGGCAAAACAAGAGACCGATAAACTCCTGATGCAGCAAATTCAGCAGCAACAAAGGCAGATGGAACTTCTAGCGGGGGAAGTTCGCAACAGAGAGGCCGCCCCTCCCCCAACTCCAGGTGATGTCTCATACGTCTGGAAGGCGGTAAGGCATGCTTTGCAAAAGATGACCCCAGGGGATGATCTTGAGGCATTTCTGACTGTGTTCGAAAGGGTAGCAGAGCGGGAAAAACTGCCGCTGGAGCAGTGGGCGGAGGTGCTAGCCCCCTATTTAACGAGTGAACCCCAAAAGGCCTACTATGACCTGACTCAACAGGATGCACAGGAGTATGCCAAGTTAAAGACCGATATACTGGCACGCTTGGGAGTGAATATGTCTGTGAGAGCACAAAGGGTCCTCCACTTAGCATATGCTGGTGACAAACCCCCTCGCTCGCAGATGTTTGACTTGTTACATCTAGTCCAGAAATGGCTGCAGCCAGAGTCTTCCTCTCCTGCCCAGATGGTTGAAAGAGTGGTGATGGACAGGTTCGTCCATTCCCTACCCAGGCCGGTGCAGACCTGGGTTGCCCAGGGCGACCCCCGGAACGCGGACGACTTCGTGGGCCTGGTAGAGAGGTACCAAGTGGTCAAAAAATCTCTTGGGAAACCGGATATAGTCAATTCGCCGTACTGTAGTACCCAAAGAGGGGTGGGCTCACCACATAAGGGGTCTAGAGTCACAAACGGGCGTCGTCCCAATCCCACTGAGGGCCCTGCAAAGACTGCTGTGAGGGATGTGGTATGTTGGCGGTATCATGACCCTGGACACATAGAGGCCCAGTGTTGTATGTCTCCTGAACCAATGGACTGCAGCCTAGGACGGTGTCCCTATCAGGGGCGGACCTACCGCTGGTGCAGCTGGTGCAGGGGGGCCCTTGCCGGGCGACTAATGATGAGGGAAATCTGGCCTGCTTCTCAGAGCCCCAAGCTCCGGGGGGCCCATGGCCAAATTGCCCTCATTATATGCGGCGGTGCGGGGAGCGATCCCTCCAGCTCCGCTGCTGACAGGAGAAAATGGCAGCGGAGCTGGAGGTATCCGGCGTCCTCACTTCTGCTTCCTGCTCGCTGCTGCGGCTTTCTCCCTGACACAGGCCCGCGATGCTTGATGATGTCATCATGCAGCGCGGGCCTGTGTCAGAGAGAAAGCTGCCGGTGAGGACAATGCGGAGCGCGCTGAGAGGTAAGTTGTGTGTTTTTTTATTTTTATATACTGAAACGCTGGGGAGAACAGGAGAATAAGGGGAGGTGGGGTAGAGCAATGATGGGGCTAAGAAGAGCAATGGTGACGATGGGGAGAGCAATGATGGAGCTAAGGAGAGCAATGGTGGTGATGGGGAGAGCAATGATGGAGCTAAGGAGAGCAATGGTGGCGATGGGGAGAGCAATGATGGGGCTAAGGAGAGCAATGGTGGCGATGGGGAGAACAATGATGGGGCTAAGGAGAGCAATGGTGGCGATGGGGAGAGCAATGATGGGGCTAAGGAGAGCAATGGTGGTGATGGGGAAAGCAATGATGGGGCTAAGGAGAGCAATGGTGGCAATGGGGAGAGCAATGATGGGGCTAAGGACAGCAATGGTGGCGATGCGGAGAGCCATGATGGGGGTGCTGGGACAAAGCAATGACGGGGGTACTGGGACAGAGCAATGACGGGGGTGCTGGGATAGAGCAATGACGGGGGTGCTGGGACAGAGCAATGATGGAGGTGCTGGGACAGAGCAATGACAGGGATGCTGTGAGAGAGAAATCACGGGGGTGCTGGGAGAGAGCAATGATTGGGGTTTCACTTTGCTTGTACTGTAAAACCTTGTATATTTTCCGTGTGCACATAGTCTTACAGTTAATTGGGGAGAGTCACAGAGACTGAATCATTTATATTATTGGCCGGTGGAGATTATAGTTAATGGGAGGCACAGCGGTGCTTATCACTTTATATTTTGATTACTAAGTGGCTAATAGTATATTAATGGGGGGGGTACATATCTGTATTCAGGGGTGCAGTGTGGGGGAGACTCATGTATGTATGCAATATATGTGACCTTGTTTTTACTAGGCTGGAGATCATCGTGACAAGACAAGACGTGGCTGGGAGATGTTGACATGAAGGTCTGACCAGATGGAGAAGAAGCTGCAGAAACTGACTCTGATCAGATGAGACGTCAGCGGAAAGTGCCTGGATGTAAATATTATTCTGTATCTGCACTGTGTGACTTGGAGTGATAATGTTATCTGTAAAATCGCTTAGGCTGCATTCTCACATTTGTGTGAAACGTCCGTGTGCTGACAGATTCTTTTATCGGATGGTCCATGGACTCGTAGAGTTTTACAGATCCATTCACACATCCATGAAAATTCACGGATCTGAGAATGAGATCTGTGAGGGTCAGAGAATGTCCTGTTCTGATCTGATTTTGTGGATTAGAATAGGACATGCACAATGCGTCTGTAAAAGCGGGCAGCACACCGACACTGCACACAGATACAGGAATGTAGCCTTATTATGTATAGCACAGTCCCTTAGTATATAGTGTACTCACTTATTATGTAAAGCGCCATCGTTAGTTATATAGTTTCATTTTTTATTATGTATAACACCCTCCTTTATTACGTACCATCGTCTCTAATTATATATAGTGCCGTCTCTTATTGTAGAGCTTACTGTGCTGTTATGTACAATGCTGTCCCTTACATAGCATATTCTTGTTAATTTTTTCAGTCACAGCACCCTCTTTTATTACATGGTCGTGTCTTGTTAGATATAAAATGACTGCTGATGGAGGACTCAGGGACCAGAAGACCAGTCCGTCAGCTCCTCCATCAGAAAAGAAGCTTTCCCATGCTCCATCAGCCGTCATTGCATTATATATCTAACAAGAAAGGACGGTATGTAATAAAAAACAGCGTGCTATATTATCCAATATGTAAGGGATGGTGCTGTACATAACAAGAGAGGGCACTGTGTAACAAGGGACGGCAATATACATAATAAAGGAGGCTATGGCTATGTAAGCGGTATATATGTGTGTGTGACTATATATACATCTGTAGCTTTGTCGTCATAAAAGGTGGGGGAGCCCAGACACATTTCTTGTACAGGGGCCCCAAGCAGTCAGTGTCCACCCCTGGTTCATATTATGCCTATCCGGCCTGTAGCGTGGATGGTCAACCTGGTGAGGGGCCGCAGGCATGTGCTGTGTCTGTTAATGGGGTAATGGTGCTTGGACTGTTGAATTCAGGGAGTCTAGTGACCCTAATCAGTGCCAACCAGCTGATCTCTGCCAAGACTGTGGGCATTCGCTGCATATGTGGCGCCCTGCTGCGCATTGGTGCCACAGATCCCAGAGGGGTGCATGGATGGATTCCTCCACAAGAGGCCCTCATAGCATTCACACACCTCCACCTTCCACCTCAGACCACCAGAGGGAGCCCGTTAGGGATATAAATAGGGAAGGTGGAGCTAGGCAGCTCAGTCTGGAATCTACAGCCTGGAGTATGCAGTCTACAGTCTGCTGCAGCCAGAGAGGTTGTCAGGTCAGTCCAGACTCAGAGAGCTCAAGTTAGTGAGCCTAAGGCGTGCCGACGCCAAAAGAGCGGTGAAGAGTAGCGAGGCCTGCTGCCCGTGTGAATCCTAGCGAGGGCCCAGAGCGTGGCCGAAGGCAAGTGGAAAGAGAGCAACATAGGGGCGGAGGAGCTTAACTAGCTCACCCCAAAACCATTTACCGGACACCGGGTCTGCGTCTGCCGGGATTCATTAGGCCCAGCAGAAACAACCGGAACCCCTGGCGAACTATATGTCCCAACAACACCAAAAGCTGACTGTTATACCAGGGTCAGGAGTCACGGAGGCCCAAGAGACCGGGGAGTGTGATCTCCAACAGAAGGCCCTACCACCAGGTCAGCCGGTGCAAGACAGAGACCAAGTTAGGCCTAGCTCCAGGCAGGTCAGAAACTTATCAAGGAAAGGCATGAAACAGGAGGCCCCACACCCGCTCACTGGGGAGAGTCCTGATATGCACCCTTCACCCTACAGTGCCCTGGATCGTCCCTGAAACACCACCAGTAAAGGTACTGAAGTGAACTCCGGTGTGCGTGCCTATTCTTCTATCCTTCCCCTGACCCGGCTGGGTCCCCTCTGTCCTGCATCCCTTCACCTACACTGCCCTGAGGCCCTGCTCCACCTGTGGGGAGCCGCACCAACTAAGCTGCCTGAACACCGGCCTCAGAGGACTGCCGCAGCGCTGGTGATCCTCACCAGACACCACGGGTGGCGTCACGAACATTCCCTTATCCCATATAACTTCCCCCCTTTCTTTTAAGAGTGACCCCAAGGTACGGGCCTGGGAGCTGACCACCGCGACATCCCCCCAGGTCAGGCAACAACAAGGCCCGGGCGCCGAGTCGTCCCCATCCCCTGGGCGCGTCATCTCTTCCTGGCGTCACGAACAGGATTCCGTGCAACGACGGAATGTTGTGCCCGTTGCCACCGGGTACTGTGCGCCTTTAATCAGAACTGTGTATTTAACTGTGGCGAAGATCGCCGCCATAGTTGTGCCGCCGAGCAGGAAGAAGGGCGTAACCGCGGGAAACTGAGAGGCGTACCTGCTGAAGCGCGCAATGCCCCGGACATGCCCCACGCCTCGACGTCAAACCAGGGAGAGCCAGGTCCTGGAAGGAGCCCCGTTGAGCGCTCTGACGTAGGACGCAAGCGACGCAAGGTCCTGAAGGAAGACAGTCACCTGCGGAAGAAAAGAAAAGAAGGTAGGCTATGGTTCGCTAGGGGGCGCCAGAATGTCCGAAGAACAGCACAACGCCGGAGTACCGGTTAACCGCCCTGATCATCAATCCGCGCTAGGCGCCGAGCAGGCCGAAGCAGCCGCTCCATCAGCAGGGCTTGTAACCCCTGTCATACCCATGGCCCTACCGTACATCCCTGGAGTGAAGTGGCTCCCCCAGTACAGCGCCAAACCAGATACCCTGTCTGGATTCAATAGGAAAATATGCGGTATACCGGACATGTACTCTATGACAGGCAAGCATAGAGCCGCTGTTGTATTGGGACAATTGACTGGTGCTGCGGAGCGAGAAGTAGAAACCTGGTCGGCCGCAGACCAAGAGTCAGTGTCCGCAATCTTTAAAAAGTTACAGACTGTCTTTGAGAATCGTACTGAGACAGACCTCCGGATGAGGTTCTACAACTGCGCTCAGCAACTGGAGGACAGTGTTCAGGACTATGCCTAGTGTTTACAAGGGGCCCTGCGAGCTCTGAAACAGGTTAGTCCAACCAGCATCGATAATGAAAATAAAATGCTGAAGGAACAGTTTATCCGGGGACTGAGGTCTCAAGAGGAGAGCAGGACTGTGCGTTGGTGGTCCCTGGATCATCCAGATGCCACCTTTGACACCCTTAAGGACATGGCTATAAAAGGACTGCAGCCCCTGGAAACAACTGCTATCCAATGTTACCAGGGTGGGGCCACCCCAGTGCCTGCAGCGTCCACCTTTTCCCCGGTGGCTGCTGAAGCCAAGGTGCAAGCAACGTCCCCTAGTGAGCTGGACAGCCTGCGCTCTGAAGTGCGTCAGTTGAGCAAAACCCTGACCACTGTACTGAGTGCCCTGCAGCTGCAGATGGAGCCCGAGGAGGAAGGAAGGATCCTGCTAGCTGACAGCCCTGAGGATGTCCCCTGGATGAGAAGCAGAAGGAGGACAACGCCACCCCCTGGGATGACCAGCGACCAACACCGCCCGCCGAAAGACCCTGTCTGCCACTGCTGGCACAAGACAGGTCACGCCGTCCGGAGCTGTCCTTTAAATGAGCAAACCCTGGGGCCGAGGGCCGACACCCAGGAGTAGACCCCTCAGGCCCATCAAACTGGTACCGCAGGTTCGTGGGAGGAAGATCTTTCCTGTCCATCGTGCTGGACGACATCGCGACACCCGCTCTGCTGGACACAGGATCTCAGGTAACCATCATGCCTGATGTCCTCTACAAAAGGTTCTGGTCCATAGACGAACTTCACCCACCAGATCCAGATCTTTCCGTGTATGCCTCAAACGGCCTCCCCCTTAACCTAGTCAGGGTTAAGGATGTGGCAGTAAAGGTGGGAAGAGTAGAACTGAAGGACCAGGGACTAATTGTAGTAGAGACTAATCCTGGTGATACAGACTTGTATATGGTACTTGGCACAAATATTGTTAGTAACTGTTTGGGAGAAGTGTTGTTCTTGCTCCAACAGATAGCTGACACTGCCAGACCAGGGCAGAGAAGGGCGCTCCAGAAAGAGATCCGAGCCCTTATGTACCAGCAACCGGTAAAGCTAACAGGCGGTGAAATTGGTAATGTACGGGTGACAGACATAGTAACATAGTAACATAGTTTGTAAAGCCGAATAAAGACTTGCGTCCATCAAGTTCGACCTGTTAGTTCTGTAATTGCTAAAGTTGATCCAGAGGAGGGCAAAAACCCCAAATGATTTAGCCAATCTTCACTTGAGGAAAAATTCCCTCCCGACTCTGAAACCAGCAGTCAGAATAAATCCCTGTATCAACCTACTATTTTATTTTATTTTTAAGTATATGCTGAAATCTGCCTGGTATCTAGAAATGCATCCAGTCCCCGCTTGAACTGGTGTAGTGAATCCGACATTACCGTCTCCTCACTCAGTGAATTCCATATTCTCACTGCTCTTACCGTAAAGAACCCCTTCCTATGCTGGTGCTGAAACCTTTTCTCTTCTAGTCTTAGTGAATGCCCTCTTGTTACCGTAATATCCCTCCTTTTGAACAAATCCCGGGCAAGATCTCTATACTGTCCCCTAACATATTTGTACACATTTATTATGTCCCCCCTCAACCTTCTCTTTTCCAGGCTGAATAGTCCTAGTTTTGCCAACCTCTCTGGGTATTGCAGTCCCTCCATTCCCTTTATTAATTTTGTTGCCCTCCTTTGTACCTTTTCAAGCTCATTTATATCCTTTCTATATATTGGGGCCCATAACTGAGCACAGTATTCCAAGTGTGGTCTGACCAGTGCTTTGTACAGTGGAAGAACAATATTCTCCTCCTTTGCAGCTATACCTCTTCTGATACATCCCATTACCCTGTTTGCCCTTACAGCAGCGGCCTGACTTTGGGCACTCCAATTTAGTTTGCTATCAATCAAGATGCCCAAGTCCTTCTCCATCTCTGAATTCCCCAATGATTTCCCATTCAGTGAGTACTGGTGACTTCCATTTTTCCTTCCCATATGTATGACCTTACATTTCTCCTCATTAAACCTCATTTGACATTTAATGCTCCACCTACCCAGCTTATCCAAATCCCTCTGTAGGTCTGCACTGTCCTCTTTTGTATTAATTGTTTTACATAACTTTGTGTCATCTGCAAATATTGATATTTTACTATTTATCCCGTTGACTATGTCATTAATAAAGATATTAAATAACATTGGGCCTAGTACAGACCCCGGTGGTACCCCACTAGTGACGCTTACCCAATCTGAGTATATTCCATTTATAACCACCCTCTGCCTTCTATCCTTTAGCCAGTTAGCTACACACTTGCAGACATTTTCCCCCAGCCCCATCATTCTCATTTTGTATACCAACCTATTATGTGGCACGCTATCGAACGCTTTTGAGAAGTCGAGATACACGACATCCACTGGTTCCCCCTGATCTACTCGAGAGCTAACCTCCTCGTAGAAGTCAATCAGGTTTGTTTGGCAGGAGCGATTCCTCATGAATCCATGTTGGTTCGGGATTAAAAGATTATTAGCATCAAGATGCTGCGTAATTGCCTCTTTAATGAAGCTTTCAAAAATTTTGCCCACAACGGACGTCAGACTCACCGGCCGATAGTTTCCGGCGTCACTTTTCGCTCCCTTTTTGAATATTGGCACTACATTCGCCTGTCGCCAATCAAGTGGTACAGACCCAGTCTCAACAGAGTCCTTAAATATAAGATATAACGGTCTGTCTATCACATTACTTAGTTCCCTTAGTACCCGTGGGTGTATGCCATCAGGTCCTGGTGATTTGTTTATTTTAATGTTACTGAGGCGTTTCTGTACCCCAGCTTGGGTTAGATTTGTCATACTTGTCATACTTAGTGGAGGATTAAGCTTGTCACTTCTCATTTCTCCTGTTAGTTCGATTTCCTTTGTGAAAGTTGTCGAAAAAAAATTATTTAATAGATTAGCTTTATCCTCATCTTTCTCTATGATTTTGCCTTCCTCACTTTTTATCGGTCCAATATTATCCGATTTAATCCTTTTACTATTTATATACGTAAAGAACAGTTTGGGATTTGATCTACTTTCCCTAGCAATACGTTTCTCTGTTTCCTCCTTCGCTATTTTTATTTGTTTTTTACAGGTTCTCGTTTTTTCCTTGTAACACATTAGTGCCTCCTTACTGTTTTCCTGTTTTAATCTCTTGAATGCCTCTTTTTTGCTATTTAACGCCCCTTTTACGTTCTTGTTCAACCATATTGGTTTCCTCTTATTTCTGGCCCTTTTATTCCCATACGGTATATACCTCTCGCACTGAGTATTCAGAATTCTTTTGAAGGTTTCCCATTTACTATTCGTATTCCTTTGATTAAGAACTTTGTCCCAGTCAATAAGTTGAAGGCTTTCTTTCAGCTGATCAAACTTCGCCCTCCTAAAGTTTAATGTTTTTGTTGTTCCCTTATTGATAACCCTACTGAAGGGCATTTTGAAGTCGATAATATTATGGTCGCTATTACCTAGGTGCCCCCCTATCTGTACCTCAGTTATTCTATCAGGCCTATTAGTCAATATTAAGTCCAACACGGCCTTCCCTCTCGTTGGTTCCTGCACTAGTTGGGAGAGATAATTATCCTTAATATTTGTCAAGAACCTTTTTCCTTTCTGAGATCTACAGGTTTCTGTTTCCCAGTCAATATCCGGGTAGTTGAAATCCCCCATTACAATCACTTCATTATGTTTTGCTATTTTGTCTATTTGTCCTGGTACCCATTGTGATTCCCCCGATGAGTGAGATGCTGATTTGGTGTAGAGCAGCAATAGGTCTCAAAGGACGGAGCTACCAGGCGGTAGTAGAGCCCCTTAGCTCGGAGCATAGACCTACACTCTTGACTGCCAGAGGGGTAGTGGATGTACGCAATGAGAGGGTACCGTACGCCTCCTAAACTATGGGGAGGATGAGGTTAGATTACAACGCTACGCCACTGTTGCCAAACTGTACACAGTAAATAACAACTCCATACACACGGCAGAGTTCTTAACCTCACCAGACTAAGTGGAGGATAATGACCTGGCAACCCAGGTGGAAGACTGGTGTCAACAGCTCCATGTTGGGACAGACACCACTCCTGCCCATCAGAAGCAGGGTGTACACCGGGTGGTTCAGAATACGTGCAGGTATTCAGTAAGCACCCACTTGACTTTGGGAGGATTAAGGGGGTTCAACACCATATCCCCTCAGGTGACCATCCACCCATCAAAGAACGTTACAGGTCTATACCACCAGCACACTACCAGAAGGCGAAGGAGATGTTGCACGACATGAAGAAGGTAGGGGTAGTAAGGGATAGTTGTAGTCCCTGGGCAGCTCCCCTAGTTCTAGTCAGGAAAAAGGACGGAAGCATGAGAATGTGTGTAGATTACAGACAAGTAAATCGCATTACACATAAAGATGCATACCCTTTACCACGTATAGAGGAATCCCTGGCTGCCTTAAAGTCTGCAAATTACTTCTCCACCCTTGACCTCACTAGTGGGAACTGGCAAGTAGCTGTTACTGAGGAGGATCGGGAGAAGACGGCCTTCACTACCCCGATGGGACTCTGCAAGTTCAATAGTATGCCTTTTGGACTCTGCAACGCCCCCGGAGCGTTCCAGAGATTGATGGAGTGCTGCCTGGGACACCGCAACTTCGAGACTGTACTACTATACCTGGACGACGTGATAGTGTACTCCAAAACGTATGAGGACCACTTGAAGCACCTGGCGGAGGTATTTGAGTCGCTGTCCCAGTGTGGGATGAAGCTGAAGCCCTCAAAGTGCCACCTGCTCAAGCGAAAGGTACAGTACCTGGGGCACATCGTTAGTCCAGAGGGAGTAGCACCAGACCCGGAGAAGGTCACTGCCATCCAGAAATGGCCGGAGCCGAAGAGCCTCAAGGAGGTACGTCAGTTCCTGGGACTAGTCGGGTATTACCGGAGGTTTGTGAAGGACTATACCAAGAAAGCGGCGCCTTTGCAAGATCTCCTGATAGGACAGTCCGGGAGAGGCAGAAATCCCCCGCTCCAGTGGGGTAAGGAGCAAGCTGAATCCTTTGAGGATATGAAGGGGATTCTGACCGGCGAAGAGATCCTAGCCTACCCTGACTACAGCCAACCATTCCTACTGTACACTGATGCCAGCAACGAAGGGTTAGGAGGATGGCCGAGAGAAGGTGATCGCCCATGCAAGTCGGAAGCTCCGCCCGACCGAGAGGAACCCAGAGAACTATAGCAGCTTCAAGTTGGAGTTCCTGGCCCTGGTCTGGGCCATCAACGAGCGGGTCAAGCACTACCTAGCCTCCAGTAAGTTCACTGCCTTCACTGATAATAACCCCTTGACTCATATGGAAACAGCCAAGATAGGAGCTATGGAACAACGATGGATGGCTCGCCTGTCAAACTACCAATTCACTATTAAGTACCGGGCGGGCCGCAAGAACGCCAACGCCGATGCCCTGTCCAGGATGCCTCACCAGTCGGACACTGAAGAAGTGGATGACTTGGAGGAGATTGAGCTACCTGCCTTCCACTGTAATGGAGTGGTCCTCGAGCAACGAGCCTCCAGGAGGCATCGCGGTAAGACGTTAAACCCCCTGCCTCTCCACAGCTGGAAGGAGACCCAGGACAGCGACCCGACTGTCAGCCGTATCAAAGAGCTGATAACCCAGGAAGGTTCCTCCCTGGAGAAGGACGCGTCTCTACAAGCCAAGCAGCTGTGGAATGAGAAGAGCCGGCTATTCATCTATAGAGAGAAGCTGTGCCGGAGGTACAGTACAGACCAAAAGTTTGGACACACCTTCTCATTTAAAGATTTTTCTGTATTTTCATGACTTTGAAAATTGTACATTCACACTGAAGGCATCAAAACTATGAATTAACACATGTGGAATTATATACTTCACAAAAAAGTGTGAAACAACTGAAAATATGTCTTATATTCTAGGTTCTACAAAGTAGCCACATTTTGCTTTGATGACTGCTTTGCACACTCTTGGCATTCTCTTGATAAGCTTCAAGTGGTAGTCACCCGAAATGGTTTTCACTTCACAGGTGTGCCCTGTCAGGCGCAATAAGTGGGATTTCTTGCCTTATAAATGGGGTTGGGACCATCAGTTGTGTTGTGCAGAAGTCTGGTGGATACACAGCTGATAGTCCTACTGAATAGACTGTTAGCTGCTTTTTTCTTGCCATAATATAAATTCTAAGTAAAGAAAAACAAGTGGCCATCATTACTTTAAGAAATGAAGGTCAGTCAGTACGAAAAATTGGGCAAACTTTGAAAGTGTCCCCAAGTACAGTTGCAAAAACCATCAAGCGCTACAAAGAAACTGGCTCACATGAGGACTGCCCCAGGAAAGGAAGACCAAGAGTCACCTCTGCTTCTGAGGATAAGTTTATCCGAGTCACCAGCCTCAGAAATCGCAGGTTAACAACAGCTCAGAGTAGAGACCAGGTCAATGCCACACAGAGTTCTAGCAGCAGACATATCTCTTCAACAACTGTTAAGAGGAGACTTTGTGCAGCAGGCCTTCATGGTAAAATAGCTGCTAGGAAACCACTGCTAAGGACAGGCAACAAGCAGAAGAGACTTGTTTGAGCTAAAGAACACAAGGAATGGACATTAGACCAGTGGAAATCTGTGCTTTGGTCTGATGAGTCCAAATTTGAGATCTTTGGTTCCAACCGCCGTGTCTTGTGCGACGCAGAAAAGGTGAACGGATGGACTCTACATGCCTGGTTACCACCGTGAAGCATGGAGGAGGAGGTGTGATGGTGTGTGGGTGCTTTGCTGGTGACACTGTTGGGGATTTATTCAAAATTGAAAGCATACTGAACCATCATGGCTGCCACAGCATCTTGCAGCGGCATGCTATTCCACCCAGTTTGCGTTTAGTTGGACCATCATTTATTTTTCAACAGGACATTGACCCCAAACACACCTCCAGGCTGTGTAAGGGCTATTTGACCAAGAAGGAGAGTGATGGGGTGCTACGCCAGATGACCTGGCCTCCACAGTCACCAGACCTGAACCCAATCGAGATGGTTTGGGGTGAGCTGGACCGCAGAGTGAAGACAAAAGGGCCAACAAGTGCTAAGCATCTCTGGGAACTCCTTCAAGATTGTTGGAAGACCATTTCCAGTGACTACCTCTTGAAGCTCATCAAGAGAATGCCAAGAGTGTGCAAAGCAGTCATCAATGCAAAATGTGGCTACTTTGAAGAACCTAGAATGTAAGACATATTTTCAGTTGTTTCACACTTTTTTGTTAAGTATATAATGCCACATGTGTTAATTCATAGTTTTGATGCCTTCAGTGTGAATGTACAATTTTCATAGTTAAGAAAATGCAGAAAAATCTTTAAATGAGAAGGTGTGTCCAAACTTTTGGTCTGTACTGTACGTCAACCCCAAAACCCATGAGATGGTATGGCAGATAGTGGTACCCAAGACAGACATCCAGATGGTGTTGGAAGCCTACCACGATCAGGCGGGGCACTTTGGCTGGAAGAAGCTAGAAACCCTGCTGAAGTGTCGGTTTTATTGGTAGGAATGCGCAGTTCTATTGAGAGGTGGTGCCGGAATTGTGGGCCTTGTAGCCTCAGAAGAAAAGACTACAACAGCCAGAAGGCACCCCTGCAACCCATCAAGACGACTCATCCCGTGGAGATCGTGACCCTGGATAATGTCAAGCTGTCACCCAGCAGGTCCGGATATTCTTATGCCCCGACCATGGTGGATGACTACTCCCGGTTCCTGGTGGTCGCCCCCGTCAAGGATCTGACGGCAGAGACAGCAGCAAGGACGTTTCAGGCGTACTTCTGCAGGCCCCAAGGATACCCGGAGTAGGTGCTGACAGATCAAGGCTCAGCCTTTGAAGCCGAATTGTTCGAGGAGTTCTGCCATTTGTACGGGTGTAAAAAGATCCGGACTACACCGTACCACCCCCAAACCAATGGTCTCTGTGAAAAGATGAATAACATCGCCATCGACCTGCTGAAGACCTTACCACTAGAGGAGAGAAATCAGTAGCCAGACCTACTACCTGACCTGGTAGATCTGTACAACCACATCCCTGTGAGTTCCACCAATTGTACTCCAGCATATCTCATGCGAGCCAGACTCGGGAAGTTGCCCATGGACCTGGAGCTTGGTGTAGTAGAACCAGAAGCAGATATGTCCACTGAGGACTGGGACACGACCAGACAGGAGCAGTACAGAAGAGTACAGGCCTGTGTTGAAGACAGTCTCACTCGGGTAAGGGACAGACAGGAAGCCCACTACAATAAAAGTGCGCCCGCAGAACCCTTCACACCAGGAGAAGTGGTGTTAAAGAGGAAAAGGAGAAACCACAAACTTGATGACCAGTGGGAGAGAGAACCCTACACCGTGTTAAATTCATGATTTGATAACAAGAAGACCTGTTTGATTAGCAAAGACGGAGGAATAACGACTGCAACGGTATCTAGAGACTATCTGAAGTTGTGTCCAGACCTGCTAAAGCCCCAAGAAGAAGTGCCTCTCATCGTACCGGAGGAACCTAAAGAAGCAGTACTTCATACTGACTTAGGAGATTTCCCGGAAGATTGGCCTCAACTAGGAGGAGCAGTAATAATACCTGTGATCCACTTCTTTCAACAGTCAGAAGACCCTCCACAGCAAATAGAACCTGTAAGTGCTTCAGAAGAGCCGGCTCAAGAAGAATCCCTGGAAGAAGGATCCCCGGTTGGAGCAGAGCAAGAAGGCCCAGCCAATGGTACACTTGCCAGTCCCATAGAGAGGTTAAGGTAGTTTTACAATCTACCCACACGTAGAACTGACAGGGTAGCAGATGGTGCAGACACAGATACCATCCACACTCCCGTACTACGCAGATCGACACGTAACACACGAGGTGAGACCCCTGTCAGATACAGAGAGTAAAGAAGGAAACTCTGATAGTGTAAATAGTTGCCCTTGGGGTATTATATTGTGTATTTTCATGTATGAATTTCTTAACTTGTTTTTTGCCTTAAAATGGACAATCTAAGTGAAATGGACACTTCTCTGGTTGCCTCTAGTTACCCGTAGGGGTACATAAAGAACTTTGCGGCTGAGGACTGTGTGCAGCCCAAAAACTGTTTGCTGTAAATAATTGCACTTTAGGTGACCTCAGAACAAAAACCTGTCTGGCGCGGCACAAGCGGAGGTCCAACTCGGGATCACCATGCCCTGCTGCCACCCCAGGGCCTACGTTGAGGGTTTGCTTTGGACAGGTCCCTCAAGCTACCAAGTACTTTAACCTGTGAGATGGACATCCTGTTAGGGGACCTCACCGGAAGATACTTGAATTCTGAGGTTGCTTATTGTATTGTACATATCTATTTATTAACTCTAATGTTTTATATGCAACGTTCAAGCATAAAGGGAAGAGTTATTGTTGTTATAAAAATTGCTTGAGTCCGGGAGTACTGAGCTTTGCTAGGGGGGAATGTGGCGCCCTGCTGCGCATTGGTGCCACAGATCCCAGAGGGGTGCATGGATGGATTCCTCCACAAGAGGCCCTCATAGCATTCACACACCTCCACCTTCCACCTCAGACCACCAGAGGGAGCCCGTTAGGGATATAAATAGGGAAGGTGGAGCTAGGCAGCTCAGTCTGGTATCTACAGCCTGGAGTATGCAGTCTACAGTCTGCTGCAGCCAGAGAGGTTGTCAGGTCAGTCCAGACTCAGAGAGCTCGAGTTAGTGAGCCTAAGGCGTGCCAACGCCAAAAGAGCGGTGAAGAGTAGCGAGGCCTACTGCCCGTGAGAAACCTAGCGAGGGCCCAGAGCGTGGCCGAAGGCAAGTGGAAAGAGAGCAACATAGGGGGCGGAGGAGCTTAACTAGCTCACCCCAAAACCATTTACCGGACACCGGGTCCGCATCTGCAGGGATTCATTAGGCCCATCAGAAACAACCGGAACCCCTGGCGAACTATATGTCCCAGGAACACCAAAAGCTGACTGTTATACCAGGGTCAGGAGTGACGGAGGCCCAAGAGACCAGAGTGTGTGATCTCCAACAGAAGGCCCTACCACCAGGTCAGCCGGTGCAAGACAGAGACCAAGTTAGGCCTAGCTCCAGGCAGGTCAGAAACTTATCAAGGAAAGGCAAGAAACAGGAGGCCCCACATCTGCTCACTGGGGAGAGTCTTGATATGCACCCTTCACCCTACAGTGCCCTGGATCGTGCCTGAAACACCACCAGTAAAGGTACTGAAGTGAACTCCGGTGTGCGTGCCTATTCCCTGAGGCCCCACTCCACCTGTGGGGAGCCGCACCAACTAAGCTGCCTGAACACCGGCCTCAGAGGACTGCCGCAGCGCTGGTGATCCTCACCAGACACCACGGGTGGCGTCACGAACATTCCCCTATCCCATATAACTTCCCCCCTTTCTTTTAACAGTGACCCCAGGGTACGGGCCCGGGAGCCGACCACCGTGACATCCCTCAAGGTCAGGCAACAACAAGGCCCGGGCGCCGAGTCGTCCCCATCCCCTGGGCGCGTCACATACATGGGACGCCAAGGACTACCCTGTGGCCAGAGTGACAGTGGGAACAGACTGTGGTGCTCAATCCCACGAGGTCGGGGTGGTTAAGGACCTGATACATCCCGTCATATTGGGGCGCGATTTCCCGTTCTGGGACTTGTGGGGGAAAGGAACCGGACTGAGTCGCGTGGACAAAATCCAGGTCCCTAGGGAAATACCCCCGTCGACTTCTCTAGGGGATAAGTTCCCATTGTGTGTCCTTGCCGGCAACGGGAACGAGACTGTGACCGAGGAGGCTGACCTCCCTGAGTTAGAGGTGACAGGAGAGAACTTTGGGTCTGCTCAAGTTCGGGACTTAACCTTGAAGGGGGCATGGGACAATGTTACTGTCTGTAATGGGGTTGCTCAAGAGCCGGGGCAGACACCAGGTACCCACACTTCGCAGTTCAGGGGGAGTTATTGGATCGGGTGAACAAACCAAGGGGTGATGAGATAGTGGAGCAGCTATTAGATATGGCCCAATCACATGTTCTGGGGAGACACCTGGGGGTCTAGAAGACTCAGAAGAGGATATTGAGGAGGCTTTATTGGCCAGGGTGTTACCGGGAGATCCTGAACTATTGTAGGTCCTGCCCCACCTGCCAGATAACCACCCCCTCTTCCCACTTCCGTAGTCCTTTAATCCCCCTACCTGTGATAGAAATCCCCTTTGAGAGGATTGCCATGGACCTAGTAGGACCCTTAGTCAAATCGGCCCGGGGCCACCAATAAATCCTGGTTGTCATGGACTATGCAACCCGGTACCCGGAAGCGGTACCACTGAGGAACTCATCAAGTAGGAGCATAGTCTGGGAACTTGTCCATAAATTTGCCAGGACTGGACTGCCAAAGGAGATACCAAGGAACCCCGTTCATGAGCAAGGAGCTGTGTAAAGTCCTTCAGATTAACCAGCTGCGAACCTCCGTTTACCATCCACAAACAGACGGCCTGGTGGAATGCTTTAACCACTTCCCGACCGCCCACTGTACATAAACGTCGGCGCTGCCTGGGCTCTGTGCAGCGCCGACGTTTATGAACGGTCGGTCCCGCAGCCCTCAGGACCCCCAGGGTCCTGCAAGTGCTGCGGTTGCGGTTCAGAGCGACAGCTCTGACAGGGGACATCATCGGGACCTGATTGGATCAGGTCCCAATGATGTTAACCCTATGTTATCTTCTATATGCCGCGATCTATAGTGATCGCGGCATATAGAAGATAGTGAGAGGAGAGGGGGTCATCCACTTACCTCTCCGACGGCCCCCTGATGCCTTCCAGGACCTGCCGTTGTTATTGCAGCTGGAGGTCACATGACCGCCTCCAGATCTGCCATATATGGTGTCCTGCTGAGCTCAGGCTGCAGCTGAGTCCAGCAGGAGACAGAGAGTGTGAAACTGTCAGCAAAGTTCTCATGCAATGTAATACATGTCTATTACTTTGCATGAGAACAGTGATTAGAAAAATAAAAATTAATGTCCCATACAGGGACTAAGTAAAAATGTAAAAAAAAGTCTAAAAAATGTTTTCAAACTTAAAAAAAAAAATCACAAAATAAATAAAAATAAATAAATAAAATATTAAACCAATAAATCCGTATATTTATGCAAAATCAAAAAGAGTACACATATTTGGTATCGCCGCGTCTGAAACAACCCGATCTATAAAACTGTCACACTAATTAACTCCTTCTGTGCACACTGTAATAAAAATAAATAAAAAACGGAGCAAAAAACTATGCTTTTCATCATATCGCCAAACAAAAAGTGGAAAAAAATGCGATCAAAAAGCAAAATGGAAATAAAAATGGTACCGCTGAAAACGTCATCTTGTTCCGCAAAAAAAGCCGCCATACAGCTCCATCAGCCAAAAAATAAAAAAGTTATAGCTCTCAGAATAAAGCGATGCAAAAAAAAATATTTTTTCTATAAAATTGTTTTATTGTGTAAAAGCGCCAAAACATAAAAAAATATACAGTAAGTGTAGTATCGCTGTAAACGTACTGACCCGAAGAATAATGCTGCCTTATCACTTTTACCACACGCAGAACGGCATAAAAAAAGCTCTCAAAAAACAATTCCTGAATTGTTGGTTTTTGTTAATTTTACCTCCCAAAAAACGGAATAGAAAGCGATCAAAAAATATCACGTACCCAAAAATGGTACCAATAAAAATGTCAACTCGTCCCGCAAAAATCAAGCCACCACATGACTCTGTTGGACGAAATATGGAAAAATTATAGCTCTCAAAATATGACGATGCAAAAACTAGATTTCGCAAAAAAAAGCGTCTCTTAGTGTGTGACTGCTGTCAGTCATAAAAACCCAATATAAATCTGGTATCTCTGTAATCGCACCGACCCGAAGAATAAAGTAATCTCATCACTTATAACGCACGAGGTAAATAAAACCAATTCTTCACCTGCTACTGAATAGTTTATTATGTCTTCCAAAGATCGCAGTAAGGCTCTGCTCACATTTATCCTGCGCTCTGCGCTGAGCACTTACACCAGAGTTTCCGTGTAAATCTCTGAAATATGTGATTCAGACGGAACCCATGACGGAAGATTCCCTGTAATGAGGCAGATATAGGCCACTGTGGATGCTATCTGGCCTGTGATCCCACGGTGTCATTTTTTTTAGGCGTGCATAAAAGTGCGGTTGGCCACAGTTTTGTGCACTTCTGAAAAAAAGGACACCGCTAAACAGAGGCCAGACGGAGTCCAGAGTAACTCTGCTGCCTCATTATAGTGAATGGATCCTGCAGGGGTTTCATCTGAATTACATCACTTGGAAATTTAGATGGAAACCCCGATGTAAGTGCTCAGCCTAGAGCGGCGGATAAATGTTACGTAAAATGTTCCCAATAAAAGCTTCAACTCGGTCCTCAAAAAAAGCTAGTCCCCACTCAGGTCCGTCATCTGTTAAAAATATAAGGGACTTCCAAGTTACTGGTAGCAGAAAGGCTCTGGAAAAGCGAAATGGCCCTTGCCCTCCAAAAGAAATTCAGAAAATTTTGTGCTCCCAAATCCAAATGCCTAATCTACAATAATTTGTTCTCCAATTGTCAAATAGCGCTCCGTCCCTCCCAGATCTCGCCGTATGGCTAAGTGGTACGATACAGCCACATATGGGGTATTGCCACTTTTAGAAGAAATTGTGTGACACATTTCGGCACCATTTTTACCCATTGCCCTGTGTGAAAATGTAAAATCTGAGGGTAAAACATTTTTTTGTGGTAAAAATACAATTATGTTTTCTTCACTGCTCAATGGTATAAATTTAAAAATTAAAAAATACTCACTACTTCCCTAGATTAATTCCTTGAGAGGTGTAGTTTACAAAATGGGGTCACTTGTGGGGGTTTCTGCTGTTTCGGCATGTCAGCGACTCTTCAAATGTGACATGGTGTCTGCAACCTATCCCAGCCAACATAGCGCTCCTTTCTCTTCCGAACCCTGCCGTACACCAAAGCAGTGGTTTTCCCCCACATATGGGGTATCGGCGTACTCAGGAGAAATTGCACAACAAATTTCATGGTGCAATTTCTCCTGCTATCCTTATGATAATGCAAAATTAGGGGATGAAAAACATTTTTTGTGGGAAAAATGTGAAAATTTTATTTTTACTGCTCAATATTATAAACTTCTGTGAAGCACCTGGGGGTGCTAGGTGCTCACCACACATCTAGAGAAATTCCCTAAGGGGTCTAGTTTCCAAAATGGTGTCACTTGTGGGGGGTTTCCACTGTTTAGGCACATCAGGGGCTCCCCAAATGCAACATGGCGTTCGCTAATTATTCAAGCAAATTTTACATTCAAAAAGTCAAATGGAGCTCCTTCCCTTCCAACCCCTGCCGTGCGCCCAAACAGTGGTTTTCCTCCACATATGGGGTATGGACGTGTTCAGGAGAAATTGCACAACAAATTTCATGGTGCAATTTATCCTATTACGCTTATGATAATGCAAAATTAAGGGATGAAAAACGTTTTTGTGGGAAAAATGTGAAAATTTTATTTTTATGGCTCAATTTTATAAACTTCCGTGAAGCACCTTAGCGTTAAGGTGCTCACCACACATCTAGATAAGTTCCCTAAGGGGTCTAGTTTCCAAAATGGTGTCACTTGTGGGGGGTTTCCACTGTTTAGGCACATCAGGAGCTCTCCAAACGCAACATGGCGTCTGCTAATTATTCAAACAAATTTTACATTCAAAAAGTCTAATGGCGCTCCTTCCCTTCCGAACCCTGCAGTGCGCCCAAACAGTGGTTTTCCCTCACATATGGGGTATCAGCGCGCTAATGAGAAATTGCACTACAAATTGTGTATTCCATTTTTTCCTGTTACCCTTGTGAAAATAAAAAAATTGGGTCTAAAGTAACATTTTTGTGAAAAAAAGTTAAATGTTCATTGTTTTCTTCCACATTCCAAAAATTCCCGTGAAACACCTGAAGGGTTAATAAACTTCTTGAATGTGATTTTGAGCACCTTGAGGGGTGCAGTTTTTAGAATGGTGTCACTTTTGGGTATTTTCTGTTATAAAGGCCTCTCAAAGTCACTTCAAATAAGATGTGGTCCCTAAAAAAATGTTTTTGTAAATTTTGTTGGAAAAATGAGAAATCGCTGGTCAACTTTTAACCCTTATAGCTTCCTAACAAAAAAAATTTTTGGTTCCAAATTTGTGCTGATGTAAAGTAGACATGTGGGAAATGTTATTTATTAACTATTTTGTGTGACATATCTCTCTGATTTAAGGGCATGAAAATTCAAAGTTTGAAAAATGCAAAATTTTCAAAATTTTTGCCAAATTTCTGATTTTTTCACAAATAAACGCAAGTGATATCGAAGAAATTTTACCACTATCATGAAGTACAATATGTCATGAAAAAACAATCTCAGAATCAGGGGAATCCGTTGAAGCATTTCAGAGTAATTACTTCATAAAGTGACAGTGGTGAGAATTGAAAAAATTGGCCTGGTCACGAAGGCAAAAACAGGCTCTGGCGCGAAGTGGTTAATAAAACCTTAAAAGCAATGGTCAAAAAGGTAGCAGAGAAGTATGGTCATTACTGGGACTACCTGCTACCGTTCCTGCTTTTCTCGGTAAGAGAGGTCACACAAGCCTCTACGGGTTTCTCCCCGTTTGAGCTACTGTATGGGCGACATCCACGAGGGCTCCTGGATATTGGCAAGGAAACCTGGGAAGCCGAGGTTATGCCCCACAGGAGCATCATAGAACATGTCGCCCAGATGTAGGAGAGAATGGCGAAAGTGATTCCTATCGTGAAGGCGCATCTCCTCAAGGCTCAAGAAGCCCAGTCAAGGGTCTATAACTGGTCAGCGAGGCTGAGACCGCTCCAGTCTGGGGATCGCGTTCTGGTGCTTATTCCCACCATCGAAAGCAAGCTCCTGGCCAAGTGGTAAGGCCCGTATGAGGTGGTGGAGAAACTCAGCGAAGTGAACTACAAAGTTCACCAGCCTGACCGAAGAAAGCCGACCAAGTGTACCATGTGAACTTGCTCAAGCCATGGTGGAATGCAGCAAGGGCATTTCAGACTCTAAAATATAACTTTTAATAGATAAGTTTAAAATATTAGGTATAAGACAAATATGATGGAGACAAAGTAGACATACTCCCCAGGTCGTGGTAACCACTATAAGAGATCAGAACACATCATCTAAATGGCATACCGGACCCTGGTCAGATAGGATCAAACAAAAACCCTAATGACACAGGGTCCCTATGAAACGTCCAAAAAGTGAGTGGACAAGATTAGATGTTTCTCGAGTGAAATCAAATAATGTCAGATGATGATCCTATCATTAACAAAGGATAAGCGTCTTAGGATGAATGAAATAAAGCATTTCTCATATACATTCAAGATAGATGAGGTAAATTTATAGTAATGACATCATCAAGAGAAAACTTATATCATCCATACATATATATATATAGAACATTAAGATATTGAATAAGGGCAAGCACAGGGCTATTAGAGCAGTCTAGATGTGGACTGTCCTTGTTAGGGCAGGAGCAAAGGGGTACAGGGATAGCGCAGTCTATATATGGTGTTAATAGGGGCAGAAATATACGCCTCCCCTGGACTTTTGCCTGCTTACCTGCCTCCCCTTCAGGAAATATCTCCTCTTTTTACCCCACTGTGACGTGTACTACTCCACATATCGGGTGAGGACGTTCCATTACTCTTATTCAATATCTTACTGTTATATATATATATATATATATATATATATATATATATATACACAGTACAGACCAAAAGTTTGGACACACCTCATTTAAAGATTTTTCTGCATTTTCATCACTTTGAAAGTTGTACATTCACACCGAAGGCATCAAAACTATGAATTAACACATGTGGAATTATATACTTAACAAAAAAGTGTGAAACAACTGAAAATATGTCTTATATTCTAGGTTCTTCAAAGTAGCCACCTTTTGCTTTGATGACTGTTTTGCACACTCTTGGCATTCTCTTGATGAGCTTCAAGAGGTAGTCACCGGAAATGGTCTTCCAACAATCTTGAAGGAGTTCCCAGAGATGCTTAGCACTTGTTGGCCCTTTTGCCTTCATTCTGTGGTCCAGCTCACCCCAAACCATCTCGATTGGGTTCAGATCTGGTGACTGTGGAGGCCAGGTCATCTGACGTAGCACCCCATCACTCTCCTTCTTGGTCAAATAGCCCTTACACAGCCTGGAGGTTTGTTTGGGGTCATTGTCCTGTTCAAAAATAAATGATCGTCCAACTAAACGCAAACCAGATGGAATAGCATGCCGCTGCAAGATGCTGTGGTAGCCATGCTGGTTCAGTATGAATTCAATTTTGAATAAATCCCCAACAGTGTCACCAGCAAAGCACCCCCACACCATCACACCTCCTCCTTCATGCTTCACGGTGGGAACCAGGCATGTAGAGTCCATCTGTTCACCTTTTCTGCGTCGCACAAAGACACGGTGGTTGGAACCAAAGATCTCAAATTTGGACTTATCAGACCAAAGCACAGATTTCCACTGGTCTAATGTCCATTCCTTGTGTTCTTTAGCCCAAACAAGTCTCTTCTGCTTGTTGCCTGTCCTTAGCAGTGGTTTCCTAGCAGCTATTTTACCATGAAGGCCTGCTGCACAAAGTTTCCTCTTAACAGTTGTTGTAGAGATTTGTCTGCTGCTAGAACTCTGTGTGGTATTGACCTGGTCTCTAATCTGAGCTGCTGTTAACCTGCGATTTCTGAGGCTGGTGACTTGGATAAACTTATCCTCAGAAGCAGAGGTGACTCTTGGTCTTCCTTTTCTGGGGCGGCCCTCATGTGAGCCAATTTCTTTGTAGTGCTTGATGGTTTTTGCAGCTGCACTTGGGGACTCTTTCAAAGTTTGCCCAATTTTTCGGACTGACTGACCTTCATTTCTTAAAGTAATGATGGCCACTCCTTTTTCTTTACTTAGCTGCTTTTTTCTTGCAATAATACAAATTCTAACAGTCTATTCAGTACTACTATCAGCTGTGCATCCACCTGACTTCTGCACAACACAACTGATGGTCCCAACCCCATTTATAAGGCAAGAAATCCCACTTATTAAACCTGACAGGGCACACCTGTGAAGTGAAAACCATTTTTGGTGTCTACCTCTTGAAGCTCATCAAGAGAATGCCAAGAGTGTGCAAAGCAGTCATCAAAGCAAAAGGTGGCTACTTTTAAGAACCTAGAGTATAAGACATATTTTCAGTTGTTTCACACTTTTTTGTTAAGTATATAATTCCACATGTGTTAATTCATAGTTTTGATGCCTTCAGTGTGAATGTACAATTTTCAAAGTCATGAAAATACAGAAAAATCTTTAAATGAGAAGGTGTGTCCAAACTTTTGGTCTGTACTGTATATATATATATATATATATATATATATATATATATATATATATATATATATATATATGGATGGATGATTACCATAACTTTACCTCATCTATCTTGAATGTAAATGAGAAACGCTTTATTTCAATCATCCTAAGACGTTTATCCTTTGTTAATGATAGGATCATCATCTGACATTATTTGATTTCACTCGAGAAACGTCTAATCTTGTCCACTCACTTTTTGGACATTTCATAGGGATCCTGTGTCATTAGGGTTTTTGTTTGGTCCTATCTGACCAGGGTCCGGTACGCCATTTAGGTGACGTGTTCTGCTCTCTTATTATAGTTGTTACCACGACCTGGGGAGTATGTGTACTTTATCTCCGTCATATTTGTCTTATACCTAATATTTAAACTTATCTATTAAAAGTTATATTTTAGAGTCTGAAATGCCCTTGCTGTATTCTATTGATGACTGGGTATGATATATATATGAATACAAATCATATTATTGCTACTTCTACTCAAGCCATGGTGAGATCGGGAAACGTTGGGGGCTTCTCGTTTGGGAGCCAGTCCAAAAGCCGAAGTCGAGGAAGTCACGATAGCAGAGACTCTATCGCAGGCACAGAAGCAACAATGTAGTGAGCTGCTGCAACAGAACCGTAACCTGTTCTCGGAGTTGCCGGGGCGTACGCTGGTGATCGAGCATGACGTGCTGACGGAAGCGCATGTTAGGATAAACCTTAAACCCTATAGGATTCCAGAAGCCTGCCGTTAGGTAATCTCAGCCGAGGTGAAGAGGATGCTGGACCTCGGCGTGATAGAGGATCAAAGAGCGGATGGTCGAGTCCCATCGTTCTCGTGCCGAAGCCCGACGGGGAGTGGAGATTTTGTAATGACTACCGCAGGCTGAATGAGGTATCCAACTGTGATGTATACTCGATGCCCTACGTCAATGAACTCATCAAGAGGCTAGGACCTGCGAGATATATTACCACCCTCGACTTGATGAAAGGCTACTGGCAGATCTTCATGTCCCAGAGGAGAGGGCCAAGGAGAAAACAGCTTTCTCAACACCTGATGGGTGCTTCCAGTACACTCGAATGCCTTTCGGACTGCAGGGGGCAACAACCACCTTCCAGAGGGCCATGGATCAGATCCTCGGACCACATAAGAAGTATGCCGCAGCCTACCTTGATAACATTGTCGTCTTTAGCCCAGACTGGGCTAGTCATCTGCCAAAGGTACAGGCAATTCTGGATGCTCTAAGGAAGGCAGGATTTACAATAGAGCCGAGAAAATGTGCCATTGGAAAGGAGGAGTTCAAGTACTTAGGCTACTTCTTCGGGAGAGGCGAAATTAAGCCACAGGTCAATAAGATCGAGGCAATTCAGAACTGGCCGCAACCACTCTCCAAGAAGCAGGTGAGAGCGTTTCTTGGAATTGTGGGATATTACTGGCATTCATGTGAATGACATAGAGATAGGAGGGATGTCATTCACCATACCTCCCCTCAGGGTATGGCTGAGCATGCTTTAAATGTTCAGTCCTGGTTTTTTTTCTGTGCTGTGGTCTGGAGAGGCAAGGTTTCCAGACTGGGAAAGCTTCAGCTCATGACGGAGCTGAAGGCTGGTACTACACCCCATGTGGGCGAATTCCACATACATATGGATTGTGCTACCTTTTATCTTTTGTTTTGTCATTTTGCCAGTAAGGTCATGTTTATCTTTGCTGGAGTTGCAGGGCTTTATGCCATATAATAAAGCCTGCAGAGAAAACCTGGTTTCTAAGTCTACTTCTGGAAGTGGCCGAGCGAGTCATCTTACCACAATGCCACAATATATACAGGACAGGAGGAGTGGTACTGTGCAGTGTATATAAAGGACAGGAGGAGTGGTACTGTGCAGTGTATATATACAGGATAGGAGGAGTGGTACTGTGCAGTGTATATATATATACAGAACAGGAGGAGTGGTACTGTGCAGTGTATATATACAGGACTGGAGGAGTGGCACTGTGCAGTGTATATATACAGGACGGGAGGAGTGGCAATGTGCAGTGTATATATACAGGACAGGAGGAGTGGTACTGTGCAGTGTATATATACAGGACAGGAGAAGTGGTACTGTGCAGTGTGGATATACAGATACTTAGATTTGCCCCCCACAGGCAGTATATATCTTATAACTGAGCAGCACTAAATCAAGGGAATCTGTCACTCCCTGGGAAGTTTTTAAACTATTACTATGGGCATACAGGTGATAGAATGGTTATAATAGTCCTATATGTATGCCTCATGTCTGCAGTCTTGTTGTGGAGAAATCATCTTTTATTTGCTTATGGTAATGCGATATTCAAGGCTCTGGGGTATGCGATGGCTGGAAGAAAACTCTGCCTCTGGTCTTTATTTGCGTACCACCCCCTCCCATCAGCGTCACAGGGCCCTGTGACGTGTATTGGTGGCCCAGGAATCCCGTGCCTGCGCCTTGCAATAGCGTGATTATATGCACCTTTTCCGCCATTCAATGGGCAGAGTACACGTCACAAAGCACTATGACGCTGATGGGATGGGGTGGTATGCAAATGAAGACTGGAGGCAGAGTTTTCTTCCAGGCACCGCATGCCCCGGAGCCTGGAAGAATGCATTACCATAGATGATTTCTCCACAACAAGTCTGCAGATATGAGCATACAGGTAGGACTATTCTAACCATTCTGTCACCTGTATGCCCGTATCAATACCTAAAAAACGTCCCAGGGGGTGACAGACTTAAGCAGTGGACTCTTTATTAGCCCATGGGGCAACATTTCAGTTCCATAGCAGAGAAATGTTCTGTTGTGGATCCGAAACGTTATCACATGGGCTAATAAAGAGTCCTCCACTTGCTGCGTATATACAGTACAGACCAAAAGTTTGGACACACCTTCTCATTTAAAGATTTTTCTGTATTTTCATGACTATGAAAATTGTACATTCACACTGAAGGCATCAAAACTATGAATTAACACATGTGGAATTATATACTTAACAAAAAAGTGTGAAACAACTGAAAATATGTCTTATATTCTAGGTTATTCAAAGTAGCCACCTTTTGCTTTGATGACTGCTTTGCACACTCTTGGCATTCTCTTGATGAGCTTCAAGAGGTAGTCACCGGAAATGGTTTTCACTTCACAGGTGTGCCCTGTCAGGTTTAATAAGTGGGATTTCTTGCCTTATAAATGGGGTAGGGACTATCAGTTGTGTTGTGCAGAAGTCAGGTGGATACACAGCTGATAGTCCTACTGAATAGACTGTTAGAATTTGTATTATGGCAAGAAAAAAACAGCTAAGTAAAGAAAAAAAGAGTGTCCATCATTACTTTAAGAAATGAAGGTCAGTCAGTCCGAAAAATTGGGCAAACTTTGAAAGTGTCCCCAAATGCAGTTGCAAAAACTATCAAGCGCTACAAAGAAACTGGCTCACATGAGGACCGCCCCAGGAAAGGAAGACCAAGAGTCACCTCTGCTTCTGAGGATAAGTTTATCCGAGTCACCAGCCTCAGAAATTGCAGGTTAACAGCAGCTCAGATTAGAGACCAGGTCAATGCCACAGAGAGTTCTAGCAGCAGACACATCTCTTCAACAACTGTTAAGAGGAGACTTTGTGCAGCTGGCCTTCATGGTAAAATAGCTGCTAGGAATCCACTGGTAAGGACAAGCAACAAGCAGAAGAGACTTGTTTGGGCTAAAGAACACAAGGAATGGACATTAGACCAGTGGAAATCTGTGCTTTGGCCTGATGAGTCCAAATTTGAGATCTTTGGTTCCAACCACCGTGTCTTTGTGTGACGCAGAAAAGGTGAACGGATGGACTCTACATGCCTGGTTCCCACCTTGAAGCATGGAGGAGGAGGTGTGATGGTGTGGGGGTGCTTTGCTGGTGACACTGTTGGGGATTTATTCAAAATTTAAGGCATACTGAACCAGCATGGCTACCACAGCATCTTGCAGCGGAATGCTATTCCATCCGGTTTACGTTTAGTTGGACCATCATTTATTTTTCAACAGGACAATGACCCCAAACACACCTCCAGGCTGTGTAAGGGCTATTTGACCAAGAAGGAGAGTGATGGGGTGCTACGCCAGATGACCTGGCCTCTACAGTCACCAGAACTGAACCCAATCGAGATGGTTTGGGGTGAGCTGGACCGCAGAGTGAAGACAAAAGGGCCAACAAGTGCTAAGCATCTCTGGGAACTCCTTCAAGATTGTTGGAAGACCATTTCCGGTGACTACCTCTTGAAGTTCATCAAGAGAATGCCAAGAATGTACAAAGCAGTCATCAAAGCAAAAGATGGCTACTTTGAAGAGCCTAGAATATAAGACATATTTTCAGTTGTTTCACACTTTTTTGTTAAGTATATAATTCCACATGTGTTAATTTATAGTTTTGATGCCTTCAGTGTGAATGCACAATTTTCATAGTCATGAAAATACAGAAAAATCTTTAAATGAGAAGGTGTGTCCAAACTTTTGGTCTGTACTGTATATATAAGACATATTTTCAGTTGTTTCACACTTTTTTGTTAAGTATATAATTCCACATGTGTTAATTTATAGTTTTGATGCCTTCAGTGTGAATGCACAATTTTCATAGTCATGAAAATACAGAAAAATCTTTAAATGAGAAGGTGTGTCCAAACTTTTGGTCTGTACTGTATATACACAGTACAGACCAAAAGTTTGGACACACCTTCTCATTTAAAGATTTTTCTGTATTTTCATGACTATGAAAATTGTACATTCACACTGAAGGCATCAAAACTATGAATTAACACATGTGGAATTATATACTTAACAAAAAAGTGTGAAACAACTGAAAATATGTCTTATATTCTAGGCTCTTCAAAGTAGCCACATTTTGCTTTGATGACTGCTTTGCACACTCTTGGCATTCTCTTGATGAGCTTCAAGAGGTAGTCACCGGAAATGGTTTTCACTTCACAGGTGTGCCCTGTCAGGTTTAATAAGTGGGATTTCTTGCCTTATAAATGGGGTTGGGACCATCAATTGTGTTGTGCAGAAGTCTGGTAGATATACAGCTGATGGTCCTACTGAATAGACTGTTAGAATTTGTATTATGGCAAGAAAAAAGCAGCTAAGTAAAGAAAAACGAGTGGCCATCATTACTTTAAGAAATGAAGGTCAGTCAGTGCTAAAAATTGGGAAAACTTTGAAAGTATCCACAAGTGCAGTTGCAAAAACCATCAAGCGCTACAAAGAAACTGGCTCACATGAGGACCGCCCCAGGAAAGGAAGACCAAGAGTCACCTGTGCTTCTGAGGATAAGTTTATCTCAGTCACCAGCCTCAGAAATCACAGGTTAACAGCAGCTCAGATTAGAGACCAGGTCAATGCCACACAGAGTTTTAGCAGCAGACACATCTCTTTAACAACTGAGGAGACTTTGTGCAGCTGGCCTTCATGGTAAAATAGCTGCTGGGAAACCACTGCTAAGGACAGGCAACAAGCAGAAGAGACTTGTTTGGGCTAAAGAACACAAGGAATGGACATTAGACCAGTGGAAATCTGTGCTTTGGTCTGATGAGTCCAAATTTGAGATATTTGATTCCAACCACCGTGTCTTTGTGCGACGCAGAAAAGGTGAACGGATGGACTCTACATGCCTGGTTCTCACCGTGAAGCATGGAGGAGGAGGTGTGATGGTGTGGGGGTGCTTTGCTGGTGACACTGTTGGGGATTTATTCAAAATTGAAGGCATACTGAACCAGCATGGCTACCACAGCATCTTGCAGCGGCATGCTATTCCATCCGATTTGCGTTTAGTTCGACCATCATTTATTTTTCAACAGGACAATGACCCCAAACACACCTCCAAGCTGCGTAAGGGCTATTTAACCAAGAAGGAGAGTGATGGGGTGCTACGCCAGATGACCTGGCCTCCACAGTCACCAGACCTGAACACAATCGAGATGGTTTGGGGTGAACTGGACCGCAGAGTGAAGGCAAAAGGGCCAACAAGTGCTAAGCATCTCTGGGAACTCCTTCAAGATTGTTGGAAGACCATTTCCGGTGACTACCTCTTGAAGCTCATCAAGAGTGTGCAAAGCAATCATCAAAGCAAAAGGTGGGTACTTTGAAGGACCTTGAATATAAGACATATTTTCAGTTGTTTCACACTTTTTTGTTAAGCATATAATTCCACATGTGTTAATTCATAGTTTTGATGCCTTCAGTGTGAGTGTACAATTTTCAAAGTCATGAAAATACAGAAAAATCTTTAAATGAGAAGGTGTGTCCAAACTTTTGGTCTGTACTGTATATATATAAAATGTCCAGCATATATAGATACTGAGAATTACACCATGTATACAGGACAGGGGAAGTATACACAACATACACAGCTCCATAATATATACTGTGTTAGGTAATATAGAGTGGAGCGGTGTGCCTGTGTATATATAGTGTGAATTTCACATAATATACGTGTATATATAGTGTGAATTTCACATAATATACTATATACACAGCACCATACTATATAAACATCTGTACACTATATATACACACACAACTCTACATTATATAATATATTAAGACAGCATTATACTATATACTATATTATGTTGCACACATCACATACTGGTCACCATGACTGCTGAATATATATCACATTGAGACTGCTGTATATACAATATATAAGTGATACTGCGACTATACACAGCAGTCGCAGTATCGCATACATAATGTATATACAGCAGAGTCGCAGTATCGCATACATTATCACATACATAATGTATATAGACAGAAATGTAGACATTATGTATGTGATACTGCAACTAGTGTTTATGCATTATATAGGTGATGCTGTGACTGCTGTGTATTGTCGCAGTATAACCTATGTAACATACAGTATATATACAGCATTATCATCTATATAATGTAAACAGCAGTTGCAGTATCACATACATAACTTATAGACTGCTGTCTATATACATTATACAGGTGGTACTGAGCCTGCTATATATATAATATACAGGTGATACTGCAACTGCTATATATATTTAATATATAGATGATACTGCGACTGCTGTATAGAATCACAGTATCACATATGTAATATATATACAGCAGTCACAGTATAACCTATATAATATACAGACTGCTGTGTATAATCGCAGTATCACCTATATATTGTATATACAGTAGTCTATATACAGTATACAGGTGATACTGCAAATGCTGTATATACATAAAAAAGTTTCCATATTGGGACTCACCCAGATCCTTGAGATGGGGGGAGGATGAAGAGCTGAAGAGGGTCCATCGTCAGGTGCGCAGAAGAGTGGAACCCTGGCTGGGGCTGGTGATTGGAGCAGGAACCATAAAAAAAAGTCGCCCTGAAGCTGGTACAGGCCAGCGTCAGACAGAAGAGCCCTGTGCGCGCCGCAGAGGCCCTTTCAAACTTCTTGCTTGCACACATTGACAATGGTCACACGCATGCAATGACAGGGGTTGCAGCAGCAGCGCGCACGGCCTGACTGGAGGGCCGCAGCCGCGCACAGTCTGACATGGGGGGCCGAAGCCGTGCATGGCCTGTCTGGGGGGCTGCAGCTGTGCAAGGCCTGACGGGAGGACTGCATCCGTGCACGGCCTGACAGGGGAGCCGCATCCGCGCACGGCCTAATGGGGGGGCCACATCCGAACACGGCCTGATGGGTGGGCTGTAGCCGGGCACGGCCTCACAGGAAGGGCCGCATCCGGGGCACGGCCAGACAGAGGGGGCCGCAGCCGTGCACGGCCTGACAGGGGAGCCGCATCCGCGCATGGCCTAATGGGGGGGCCACATCGGAACACTGCCTGATGGGTGGGCTGTAGCCGGGCACGGCCTGACAGGAAGGGCCGCATCCGGGGCACGGCCAGACAGAGGGGGCCACAGCCGCGCACGGTCTGACAAGGGAGGCCGCATCCGCTCACGGCCTGACATGGGGGGCCGCATCCGCTCACGGCCTGACATGGGGGGCTGCATCCGCTCATGGCCTGACATGGGGGGCCGCATCATCGCGCGGCCTGACAGGTGGGGCCACAGCCACGCACGACCTGACAGGGGGTGTCGCAGCATGCTTGTGAGAGCGAACGCACACAGGGCCGTCAGTGAGATTTTTAAAGGGCCGGCGGCCCACTTTGTAATATTGAGCCATCTGCCCGCTTTGGCACATTGCCAATCCGGGCCTAGCCACAACCAACATGGCTGCGGCATTACAGTGAGTGGCATGCAATCCCCGCATGTTAATTTGCTGTCTAAACAGTGCCAAACATGCGTGGCAGGGACTCGAGCTCCTGCCCGAGCATTCAGAAAATACTCGCCGAGCATCTTGAGCACTGAGATGCTCGGGCGAGTACCGAGTAGTTGCGATCATGTTCGCTCATCACTAGTTAGCACTAGTGTTGAGCGAGCACTAAAATGCTCGGGTGCTCGAAGCTCGGGCCGAGCTCGCCTTGATACTCGGGTGCTCGACCCAAGCAACGAGCCCAATGTTAGTCTATGGGAGACTCGAGCATTTTTGCGGTGGCACCCCCGGCAGTCTTTTAAAAGCCTAACAAGTGCCCAAAACGATAGTGACAGTGCTCAAATGACATGGGGACAGCATGGGGATCGCCCCAGGAAGCATTTCTGACCCCCAGGTCACTGCTGTCAACAACGTGGTCAGAGGTATTAAGCCACTTTTACGGGCTCACAATAAAACGTTCAAAAACCAAAGTGAAACTTTTTTATTGTGAAATATGTTAAGGAACATCCTTTCCAGGGAAAAGACTTGTGTATAAGTTAAAATAAATGACCAAAAACAAAAATACTCCTCCACACCTTCGGCTATGTTCACAAGTAGCATTTTTTATGCGTTTTTGCACTTTTGTATTGCTTTCAACTATGACAAATGCATTCACCGGAAAATGTCATTTTAACATTTTACAACCTTATCTGGCCATGTGCTGTGTGACACATGCATAAAGTGCTGAAAAGACATGGGAACAGCATAGGGAAGACCCCTGGAAGCATCTCTGACTCCCAGGTCACTGTCTAAAAGTGTGCCCATCATAAGTGATCCTTGCCGCATCAGAAGATGCAGACTTGCAACTATCCCCATGCAAGTTCTAGTCCCAGGGCAGTGTTCAATTGTACCTCCCCCATTCCTTGCAATACAAGCGCAAGTATGCAGCCTGCCACCCACCCACCCCCAGGCTGCAATACCATACTGCTTGCTTGCTTGAACTTGAAATTGGGCCTTTTAGACATGTGGAGGCGGAATCTGGCCACCACGTCATGGCTGTGTTGGCGGCCTGGAATCCATACTCAGTCCCCAGCCGCCCGGCGGCCGGGTGTCCATACTCGGTCCCCAGCCGCCCCACGGCCGGGTGTCCACACACGGTCCCCAGCTGCCTGGGGGCAGCCGGGTGTCCATAAATGGTCCCCAGCCGCCCCTATTTCTCCTTGGAACATCCCCCCACACACTTTTCTTAGCCCGGCCTGCTTTAGGCAGCATTGGACGAGCCCACCAGAGAACCAGACTCCTCCGGTGGGCCCTGACTTCTCCATCGGTGGAGTTGAGAGTGCCAAGGTGAGGAGCATGATGATGATGACAGAAGTTAGCATCTGCTATGTTTTCTTTTAATGCAAGTGTAAGTGTGCAGCCTGCCACCCACCCACCCCCAGACTGCAATTCCATACTGCTAGCTTGCTTGCACTTGAAATGGGGCCTTTTACTTTGGAGGAGGCCGAAGCTGGCCACTACCTCATGGCTGCTTCGGCAGCGAGGTATCCATACTCAGTCCCCAGCCGCCCCTATTTGTCCTGGTGTGCCTTATACATAAGATTAAGCGTGTATACCAAAACATTACCTGTGCCCTCCCCAGTGCATTTAGTGGGAAGGAGAGGCTATTCCGCTGTAGTGTGTGCATGCCAAACCCCTGTTCATGGTACATGCGAAGATGCCTCCCACCTTGCACCTGTCGTTGCAGACTTGCAACTATCCCCATTCAAGTCCTTGTCCCAGGGCAGTGTTCAATTGTACCTCTCCCATTCCTTGCAATGCAAGCGCAAGTATGCAGCCTGCCACCCACCCACCCCCAGGCTGCAATACCATACTGCTTGCTTGCACTTTAAATTGGGCCTTTTAGGCATGTGGAGGCGGAATCTGGCCACCACGCCATGGCTGTGTCGGCGGCCTGGTATCCATACTCAGTCCCCAGCCGCCTGGTGGCCGGGTGTCCCCGCTTGCTCCCCAGCCTCCAGGGGGTGGACGGGTGTCCATACTCGGTCCCCAGCCACCCCTATTTGTCCCGGTAACCTTTCCCACACTTTTCTTAGCCTGGCCTGCTTTAGGGCAGTATTGGCCGAGCCCACCGGACTATCAGACTCCTCCGGTGGGCCCTGGCTTCTCCATCAGGGGAGTTGAGAGTGCCAAGGTGAGGAGCATGATGAGGATGATAGAAGTTAGCATCTGCTTTGTTTTGTTGTAATGCAAGCGCATGTATGTAGTAGCGGCTAGGCCTGAGGTGGTCAGTGTTTTGGTGCATATCCTACCTCCTCCGAGGATTACTGGATGTTTTCCTGCTACTATCCAAGTTCTATGACTCCCGTTAAAACAAAGCTTCAGGTGATAAATGATGGATGAGGTAGTGGCAAAGGAGAAAGAGCAGGAGGAACAGGGACCATTCACATCAATATCAGGCCAGTCAACCAGATATGTCTTGTAGGATATGTTTCTGTAACAAAAGGAGCGGTTCAGCTACACAGTTATAGGGCATACAGTGAGTGCAATGCCTACCAAAAATTTTGAGGCACTACAATGCCCCTTGGAAATGACATGGAGGTCAGAGGGCGTTAACTAAACCTTTTTTTCCATTTATAGCAACTGGGTCTCCTGTGCACTGTTGGCCTAAGCAGTGAATGGAAGGCTTTCCAAAAATTATGAGGAACTGCAATGCCCCTTACAAGAGTCATGTGTGGCACCCCAGGGGTCTGGTCACCACAGTAATAGAGATATTACGTCGGAGAGCAAGTGGGAGGTTTCCTGGTCAGGATCCCTTTAACATGCAACATCCTCCTGCCCCAGTCCTGGGAGGGGAGAATTCTGCCCTTATAAACTGGATCTGGGGCGGGGTTGAGTGAGTCAGAGAACAGAGAACAGTCAGAGTCAGAGTGAGAGCAAGGGAAAGTAACAGCAAGGAGCTCTGTAGGAGCTAGGAGCTAAAGACCAGGGGCTGGAAGCTGAGCAGAGCTCGCCCTGGCAGAAGACAATAGGAACCGGACACAGGAGTCCGAGGCTGTGAGGACTTATATATCCAGCAGCAGAAACCAGACGGCAGGGGATTTCAGGTCCTCTGGCCATAGAAGCCCGGAGGCTCAGTCACAAGCAAGGGACCAGCACCGCCATTGTGGAGAGGAGGCTAACAGAAGGCCGCAAGTCACCAGCCGTACGGGTGAGCACTACACGGTACACTCAGGGACGTGGGCTACTTCTACCCGCTTATAGCAAGGTAGCCAGGAAGAGTGCAGACAGACGGGGAGGCCTACAACTCCACCTGGCCAGGGGAACTCCTGCTTGCTCACAGACTGACCAGGCCTCTTATGCTAGCCAGTACTCCCGGGAGGGTCTACCTTATAATCATCAGTAAAGACCCTGAACTGCACTGCAAAGACTCTGAGTCGTTCCTGCTGCGCTCGTGCACCATCACCCCCATCATCCACACTCACTGCCCTGAGGCTATACTTCTCCCGTGGGGAGTTATCCCATTCCCTGCTGCGCACACAACACCAGCCTCAGAGGTCTGCCTCGCAGCGGTGGTACTCCCTGACCGCAATCCACGGGTGGCGCAGTCGGACAATTAACCTCAAAACCTAAGAAAGACTGCCACAGGTTTGACCAGCCTGAGCCACGGGACCGGGTCACCGCCACGGAGACTACAGACCCCAGAGACCCGGCACCGGGTATCCCACACACGTGTACACACGGCCCAGGGGGCGCGTCACATGCAGTACAGCATATTACAAACATAAGTCCCATTATTGGGGAGTGGGTCTCCCATAGTATTTGCTTATGCTTTCCAAGCAAAAGCTGCCAAAAATTAGGACGTAGCAACTTGCAATGCCCCTTACAAGAGCCATGCAGTACAGCATATTACAAACATAAGTCCCATTATTGGGGAGTGGGTGTCCCATAGTATTTGCTTATGCCTTGCAAGCAAAAGCTGCCAAAAATTAGGACGGAGCAACTTGCAATGCCCCTTACAAGAGCCATGCAGTACAGCATATTACAAACATAAGTCCCATTATTGGGGAGTGGGTGTCCCATAGTATTTGCTTATGCCTTGCAAGCAAAAGCTGCCAAAAATTAGGACGGAGCAACTTGCAATGCCCCTTACAAGAGCCATGCAGTACAGCATATTACAAACATAAATCCCATTATTGGGGAGTGGGTCTCCCATAGTATTTGCTTATGCGTTGCAAGCAAAAGCTGCCAAAAATTAGGACGGAGCAACTTGCAATGCCCCTTACAAGAGCCATGCAGTACAGCATATTACAAACATAAGTCCCATTATTGGGGAGTGGGTCTCCCATAGTATTTGCTTATGCTTTCCAAGCAAAAGCTGCCAAAAATTAGGACGGAGCAACTTGCAATGCCCCTTACAAGAGCCATGCAGTACAGCATATTACAAACATAAGTCCCATTATTGGGGAGTGGGTGTCCCATAGTATTTGCTTATGCCTTGCAAGCAAAAGCTGCCAAAAATAAGGACGGAGGAACTTGCAATGCTGGCACCCTGGTGGTATAGTGGTGGTGGAGGCTGAGGATAAGGAGAAGAACATAAAACAGCCGAAACGAGGAAGCATATACCCATGTGTGGGTGTGAAGCGGTGCATGTGAATACACCTCCCGAAATAACACAGTGGATTTGACTTTATGTTACTCTGCTGTCATTTGGTGGTGAGAAGTCTGGCCCAATCCAGCCCTTGTTCATTTTGATAAGGGTCAGCTTGTCAGCATTGTCAGTTGACAGGCGAGTGCGCTTATCAGTTATAATTCCCCCAGCGGCACTAAAAACACGCTCCGATAACACGCTAGCGGCAGGGCAGGCCAGGACCTCCAAGGCGTACAGAGCGAGTTCATTCCAAGTGTCCAGCTTGGATACCCAATAATTAAAAGGCACAGAGGAATCACGGAGGACGCTGGTATGGTCGGCAAAGTACTCCCTCACCATCTTTTGAAACTTTCCACTCCTTGTGAGAGTACCCCGCGTCTCAGGGCCTGTAAGCTGGGCGGGTGTCAGAAAACTGTCCCAGAACGTTGACAGTGTTCCCCTGCCTCTGCTGGATTGGAGTTGCATCTCTCTCGCTTGTACGCCTTGGTTGGGCAATGAACTGTGACCTCTGCCGCTAGCGTGTTCAGATGGGAATTTTTTTAAGAGTTCTGCAGCAAGGGCCTTCTGGTACTGCCCAATTTTTGTAGACCTCTCCACCTCAGGAATAAGAGAGTGAAAGTTCTCCTTGTAGCGGGGGTCTACAAGTGTCACCAACCAGTAATGACTGTCACCCAACATTTTGACAACGCGAGGGTCACGGTTAAGGCAGCGTAACATAAAGTCAGCCATGCGTGCCAGACTGGTAACGGGCAAGATTTCCGTGTCCTCACCAAGATGACGATTGACCATGCTCTCCTCCTCCTCTTCCTCCTCCCCCCTGTCCTCAGGCCACCCACGCTGAACCGACGGTATGACACTTGTACAGGTACTACCGTCTACAACGCATGATAGCAGCTCCTGTTCTTCCTCCTCCTCCTCCTCTCCCTCATTGTCCCCCAATGCACGTTGGGATGAGATGAGGCTGGGCTGTGTGTAATCGCCCGCTACGGCTTCTTGATCCATCTCATCATACTCTGGCTGCAATGCCTCCTCTTTAATTCTCTGCAGAGAGCATTGCAAAAGACAGACAAGTGGGATGCTGACACTAATGATGGCGTCATCGCCACTCACCATCTTGGTGGCCTCCTCAAAGTTTGTCAGGATGGTACATATGTCAGACATCCAGGTCCACTCCTGAGGTCTTATGTGTGGAGTCTGACCTGAATATCGACGGCCTTGTTGCAGCTGGTACTCCACAACTGCTCTCTTCTGCTCACAAATCCTTTGAAACATGTGGAGGGTAGAGTTCCAACGTGTGGGGACATCACACACCAGTCGGTGTGCCGGAAGCTGCAAACGCTGCTGCAACACAGCAAGGGCGGCGGAAGCTGTAGCCGACTTGCGAAAATGAGCTGACAGGCGACGTACTTTCACGAGCAGATCTGGCAACTCGGGGTACGATTTAAGAAACCGCTGAATCACGAGGTTAAGCACATGAGCCAGGCATGGTACGTGTGTGATCTCACCTCGCCTCAGAGCCGCCACCAGGTTACGGCCATTGTCACACACGACCATGCCGGGATGTAGGTTCAGCGGTCTCAGCCACAGATCTGCCTGCTCTTTCACAGCTGTCCACAACTCACAAGCAGTGTGAGGTTTATCACCTAAGCTTATGAGTTTCAGCACAGCCTGTTGCCGCTTGGCGGAGGCAGTACTGCAATGCTTCCAGCTTGTAACTGATGTGGTGATATCTGAGATGGAGGCTGAACATGAGGAGGAGGAGGAGGAGGATGCGCAGGAGCTGTACACTGTGGGGGCAACTCTGACTGACATAGGGCCCGCAATCCTCGGTGTGGGGAGGATGTGTTCCTTCCCAAGATCCGACTGGGTCCCGGCTTCCACTATGTTTACCCAGTGTGCCGTCAGGGAGATGTACCGTCCCTGGCCACAAGCACTTGTCCACGAGTTCGTTGTCAGGTGGACTCTCCCAGTAACTGCGTTGTTGAGGGCACGGCAGATATGGACAATTGAACGCTGCGGTGGGACGTGGACGTGGACGTTGATGCTGTTTCTTGAGAAACTGCCATAACAAGTGAAGACTGAGAGGAGGGGGCATCTTTACATGCAGTATGGACAGGGGATTGCCTTGCACACATAACAGGGGGTTCTATTGCACGCACAACAGTGGACGAAGCAGTGGTGACACCCGCTGACACTGGTCGTGGACCCTGGGTTTCGCCCCACAAAGTCGGGTGCTTTGCTGCCATGTGCCTGATCATGCTGGTGGTGGTCAGGCTGGTAGTTTTGTCACCCCTGCTGATGCTGGCATGGCAGGTGGTACATATGGCCTTTTTGGGGTATCAGCAGAGTCTTTAAAAAAATTCCAGACTCTGGAAGACCTACCGCTTGTACTGGCAACGTCCCTCGTGTTGGTGTTACGTGGAACGATTGCCTGCCTTCTGTCTGCGGCCACCACACTACTTCTTCCTGCCTGTTGGGGTACTCTGCCTCCCTCCCCCTGTGTGCTGCTGGCCTCACTCTGCATGTCCTCCTTCCACGTTGGGTCAGTTACTAGATCATCCACCACCTCCTCCTCTTCCACTTGCGCACCACGATCCTCCTCCTCACTTCCTGGCAATTGTGTCTCGTCATCGTCCACCTCTTGTGACAGATTGCCAACGTCGACTTCCTGTGGCCGTGGCTGTTCAAATATTTGGGCATCGCAACATGGGATCTCCTCTTCCACCACTTCAAGCGTATCAGGCGAGGGGCCCAAATATGGAAATGGACCAGTGAACAGCTCTTCAGAGTGTCCAAGTGTGGGATCACTTGCTGTCTGACGACACTCGGCATGGTGGGAGGAAGGAGCATCAGGGTGAGGAGGAGTATGCGGTCGAGACTCACGGCTACTAAGAGTTGGCCGTGTGGAAGACAGACCGGAGGTGGTGGTGCCCAGGTAACTGGAAGTATTATCTGCTATCCAATTAATAACCTGTTTACATTGATCAGTTCTCAATACTGGTGTTGTTCTGTGCTTCCCTAGTAATTCGGTCAAGAAGTGGGAGCGAGAAGATGTGGCTGTTGGTTGTGGCACATTTTCACCTTGGCCACGGCCCCGTCCTCTGCACGAACCATCACCAGAACGTCCACTTCCACGCCCCTTGCCCATTGTAAATGAAGTAAAATAGCTTACACTTGCACTATCAATGGAAAAAGGGTAATAAAGAGTAGATTACAACCGTGGAAGAGGAAAACCACAGTTATTGTTTACTGGGGTATACCACACTTTTTTAAATAGAGATATTTGCGGCTGAACAGTGAGCGACACACTCAAACTGCTTTTTTTTTTAGATACCAAAGGCCCAAAACTGGATAGTACAGCGATTTGACCCATGGAACTGCGAAACCACACTGGGATGTCGGGCCTACACAAGACTATTTTCAACAGATATATTTTTGTGTCACAACAGTCAGGAGACACTACTGTTTTTCTTTATGGAAAATATACCAAAACCTGAATAATAGAGATTTTTTACCGTGGGATGGCAAAACCACAGTTATTGTTTACTGGGGTATACCAGACTTTTTTAAATAGAGATATTTGCGGCTGAACAGTGAGCGACACACTCAACCTGTTTTTTTTTTTAGATACAAATGGCCCAAAATGGATAATACAGAGGTTTGAACCGTGGAAGTGCAAAACAACACTTCTGTTTCTCTAGCCTACACCAGACTATTTTCAACAGTTATATTTGTGCCTGAAAAATCAGAGACACGCTTTTTTTCGGGGGGGGGGGACACACACCAAAAGGTTAATAAGACGGGTATTTGTACAGTGTGAAGGAGGAAAAAAAAAGGAGGATTTAGATGAAAAAAAAGGATTTTTCCTGGCCCCCGACACCTGGTGTTAAGTCCAGCAATTTCAGCAACAGGAGCACACAGGACTGTAATGCAGCGTTTGCTGGTATAACCACTGTGTCTCCTATACAGCCTGCCTGCCTGGTATCTGGGATGGATATTAGTCCTGAAAAGGACTGTTTGTTTGTTCTGGCAGCCTTTACAGACCCTACACTAACTATTTCGCAGTTTATATCTCTCCCTAAATCAGCAGCGTTGTCCCTACACTGTCTAATCCAGAGCGACTGTGTCCAAGATGGCGGCGCCCGGTTTTAAATACTCGAGGTGACGCTGTGCGGCCAGCCAATCACTGTAATGCCCACAACCAACATGGCTGCAGCATTACAGTGACTGGCTGGCAATCCCTGCATGTTCATTGGCTCTGTAAAGAGCGCCAAACATGCAGGGCGGAGACCCGAGCTCCCGCCCGAGTAACCCGGAAATGCTCGGTGCTCGCCGAACATCCCGAGTAGCGTGATGCTCGGGCGAGTACCGAGCAGTGTCGAGCATGTTCGCTCAACACTAGTTAGCACATGACCGCAACTATGCAGAATGACTGCATAAATTTGCTAGGGCCCAGAAAACTTTACGCAATATACTGAGAGGAAACTTACAATGTCACAACACTGAAGCCATTTACCAAGGAAAAAGTGGAATTCAAAATAACAGGACATATTTATTCAGGATATTATCATTTTGTAATAAATGCCCTCATTTTGCTCAGTTGGCAGTTTATTTTTACTGCAGCTTTATAGCATAGAAATGCTGAACAGAATACCCTGGCTGACTAATCTCAGGGAACATTTGCTGGTATTTGTTTTATGACCATTGGCCTTTTTACGTCAACCACTATGTGAGTGATGTTCAATTATTTCAGCAAAATCAGGAGTCAGATTTTTCATAAGGATGAAAAAGTCAATATAGGCTCTGGAAGACAGCAAAATGCCAAGAAGTTTAATTGCAACTTACCTCTTTGCTATCTCATAATTAGGTTCTTTCGTTGGCATCAATTCCTTTATTACTGGTGAACAAGAATGTAGTTATGGGAACATGTGGACAATGATTTCATTACAAAAAGTGTATCAATATAAAGTGACATTTTTCATCTTAAAGTCTCTGCACATAAATTAAGTGGTACATGTTTTCAGTAAGATCATTAGAATGACAATGCAAACACTAATGACATTAATAATAACTCGGGAAGAAAGGAAACTACCTATCTGATTCATTAAGACTGGCGCTGTGCATGCCAGTCTTAATCAAGAACTCGTTGGGGTACAATGCTCCTAATTCATTAAGCAGCGCAATTAATGAATTAGGCAAATTGCTTAATTGATGTGTGCTTCTGCCAGAAATGAACTTCAGCCAGTGACTAATATGGCATAACTTTTCATGGATTTGATGGGCAGGCATAGCCATGACCTTTTTCACCTATGCTCCACCTATATTGTTGCAGCTGGTCGGATCTGGCATAACAACACCAAACGTTGTAATATTTTTGTGCAACTTCTGAGTTGCGCAAAAATATTGCGACTTTTTAAGGTATTTTACTCCAGAATTTTGGCACAAACATATTAAAGGTGTTATCCACTACTCTGTCAACCCCTTCTGAATCCCTATGTTTCCCCTAGTAAAATAATAACATTCATACTCACCTCAGGTGCTGGCGCTGTTCCAGTTGTGTCGGCACTGGCTCTCCCAGGAATCTCATTACATTGTGATGTCACATGATTCCTGGGGCCAGTCAACGCTGGCTTCACTCTCCCCTCCTTCGTATAAGTCAAGACGTCCAGAGGAAGTGAGAGAGCATGTGTCAATTACATCTGTAAGAGAGGAGAGTGAAGCCAGCACTTACTTCCCGCAGGGATCAAGTGACATAACAATGTCACGAGATCCCCAGGAGAGCTAGTGCGAACACCGCTGGAACAATGCTGGCACTGGTGGTGAGTATAAATAAGTGACATTCGAGTGCAGTCTGATTTTCAGAGACTGACAGAATGGAGAGGGTGGAAAACTTTTTTTTTCTATCCACCTTTGAGAATAACAGATGCCAAACTAATAAAACTCTGTGCAGAACAATCTACTCTAAAAGTTTTTCTGGGATAGAAAGAAAATGGTCTTGTGCACCTACCCTAAAAGAGACTTCCGGCTTATGCTTAGAGTGAGCTGGCTAGTCACATTTGCAGTGACATCACTGAGAAAAAGAGAAAAAAGGGGCTGGATGCCTGAGAGAGTGGCAGTAGGTGAGGTTTTCACATGATCAAAAGTTCATTTTAATCAATAGATCTTGGAATAATAATAACTTCCAGAATTTTAAATAAAATGTTCCTGTGCTGAGAAAATGTTATCAATGTGCCCCTGCTGTGTACTGTGCAATGGCTGTGTCTGACTGTGCAGGAACAAGGTCTGATCATACTACAGCTCCTATACAGGGGGGGAGAAAAAAAAGAATAAAGACATTACAGCATGGGATCTCAAATGATTCTTTATTTGAAGTAAAACATTGTTCAATACACAGGCAAGGAAATGTTTTGCCTCACAAAAAGAATCAAGAATCAGGACCCAACAAGAAGGGGGGCACTGCTAGACCTAATATTAACCAATAGGCCAGACCGCATATCAAATATACGAGTTGGGGGTCACTTAGGTAATAGTGATCACAAAATAATACGTTTTCATGTAACCTTTAATAAGATGTGTAGTAGAGGGGTTACAAGGACACTAAACTTCAGGAAGGCAAATTTCCAACGGTTGAGAGATGATCTTAGTGCAATAAACTGGGACGATATCCTGAGACATAAAGCTACACAAAGCAAATATGAGACATTTATTAACATCCTGAATAGGACCTGTGCACAATATATACCCTTTGGCAATAAACATGCTAGAAATAGGAGGAAACCACTATGGCTAAATAGAGCTGTAAGGGGCGCAATAAGTGACAAAAAGAAAGCATCTAGAGAACTAAAGCAAGTAAGTAGTGATAAGGCATTAAATAAATATACAAAATTAAATAAATTATGTAAAAAACAAATCAAGGCAGCAAAGATTGAGGCAGAGAGAATCATTGCCAGAAAAAGTAAAAATAACCCCAAAATATTCTTTAACTACATAAATAGTAAAAAACTAAAAAATGATAGTGTTGGCCCCCTTAAAAACAGTCTGGGTGAAATGGTGGATGAGGATGAGGAAAAAGCCAATATGCTAAATGATTTTTTTTCAACCGTATTTACACAAGAAAATCGCATGACAGAAAACATGATTAGTGATAACAAAAATTCTCCATTAAATGTCACTTGCTTAACCCAGCAGGAAGTACGGCGGCATCTAAAAATCACTAAAGTTGACAAATCCCCGGGCCCGGATGGGTTACACCCGCGAGTACTGCAGGAATTAAGTTATGTCATAGATAGACCATTATTTTTAATCTTTAAAGATTCCATAATAACAGGGTCTGTACCACACGACTGGCGTATAGCAAATGTGGTGCCAATATTCAAAAAGGGGGCAAAAACTGAACTTGGAAATTATAGGCCGGTAAGCTTAACCTCTACTGTGGGTAAAATCCTGGAGGGTTTCCTAAGAGATGCTATAATAGAGTATCTGAAGAAGAATAACCTCATGACGCAATATCAACATTGGTTTACGAGGGACCGTTCCTGTCAGACTAATCTGATCAGTTTTTATGAGGAGGCAAGTTCTGGACTGGACCAAGGAAATGCGGTGGATGTTGTATATATGGACTTTTCAAAAGCTTTTGATACGGTTCCACACAAAAGGTTGATACATAAAATGAGAACAATGGGGATAGGGGAAAATATATGTATGTGGGTTAAGAATTGGCTCAGTGATAGGAAACAAAGGGTGGTTATTAATGGAAAACACTCAGACTGGGTCTCAGTTAACAGTGGGGTACCACAGGGGTCAGTATTGGGCCCCCTTCTTTTTAACATATTTATTAATGACCTTGTAGGGGGCATACAGAGTAATATTTCAATATTTGCAGATGACACTAAACTCTGCAGGGTAATCAATACAGAGGAGGACAATTTTATATTACAGAAGAATCTATGTAAACTAGAAGCTTGGGCTGATAAATGGCAAATGAGCTTTAATGGGGATAAATGTAAGGTAATGCACTTGGGCAGAGGAAATAAAATGTATAATTATATGCTTAATTGTAAAACACTGGGCAAAACTGTAACTGAAAAAGACCTGGGTGTATTGGTGGACGACAAGCTCACGTTTAATGGCCAGTGTCAGGCAGCTGCTGCAAAGGCAAATAAAATAATGGGATGCATTAAAAGAGGCATAGATGCTCATGAGGAGAACATGATTTTACCTCTATACAAGTCATTAGTGCGACCACACTTAGAATACTGTTTACAGTTTTGGTCTCCGGTGTATAAGAAAGACATAGCTGAACTAGAGAGGGTGCAGAGAAGAGCAACCAAGGTTATTAGAGGACTGGGGGGTCTGCAATACCAAGACAGGTTATTACACTTGGGGTTATTTACTGTGGAAAAAAGAAGGCTTAGGGGTGATCTTATTACTATGTACAAGTATATGAGGGGACAGTACAAAGACCTTTCTACTGATCTTTTTACTCTGAGGCCAGAGACGGAGACAAGGGGGCATCTTCTACGTCTGGAGGAAAGAAGATTTAATCATAATCACAGATGCGGATTCTTTACTGTAAGAGCAGTGAGACTATGGAACTCTCTGCCATATGATGTTGTAATGAGTGATTCACTATTAAAATTTAAGAAGGGCATGGATGCCTTTCTTGAAAAGTATAATATTACAGGTTATATATACTAGATTCCTTGATAGGGCGTTGATCAAGGGAACTAGTCTGATTGTCGTATGGAGTCGGGAAGGAATTTTTTTTCCCCAATGTGGAGCTTAGTGTTTGCCACATGTTTTTTTTTGCCTTCCTCTGGATCAACATGTTAGGCTATGGGTTTAACTAGATGGTTAGTCTTCCTTCAACCTTAAAAACTATGTTACTATGTAACTGTGATTCCCTGCTGTAATGTCTGTATAGTCTTTTGCTTCCTCCCCTGCCCGAGAGAGGTGGTATGATCAGACCATGTTCCTGCACGGTCAGACACAGCCATTACACAGTACACAGCAGGAGCACATTTATAAGATTATCTCAGCACAGGAACATTTTATATAAACACATCCAATTGTGGAACGTATTATTATTCCAAGATCTATTGATTAAAATTAACTTTTGTTTGTGGGAAAACTCCTTTAACACATTCACACTACATTACATACATATATATGCACATTTAAAGCAGCACTCCAGCGTTTGTTTTTCAACGCCGGAGTGGTGCTTTACATGTAAGCCCCCTGGCCCTGGTTATATACTCAACTTCCGGCGGCTTCATCTATTACCAATGCCACTCCAGCTCCATCTTGTGCCTGTAACTTCTGACTGTCCGGAAGTCAGAAGTTACGTCACAAGAACTCAATTCAACTCTATGAGAGCCAGGAAGAGGCACTCACATAGCATGGCCCAGAGTACCCCTACAGAATCTAATTAAAAATTTCACCCACAGAGCTTGTTTTCACATTTCCCCCAGAGCTCCAAAATTTCACCTCCAGTAGCATACAAGCAGCCACAGATAAAAATCTTGTAGTTTGATTCTGGATACAGGTGGCGGTCCCCCGTGAGCCTACTACTGACCGTCTCAGCCCCTTGCCTTGGGACGCCTACCAATGCTCTTGCCATATGGTCCCAGGGGCTTGAAGTGTTCCCCTTGAAGCAATTAGTGTTCAAGGCAGGCAACCACACCTGAATACTTCAGTTAGGGATAATGGAATTGTACTCTGTTTCTATTTTCTTATTTGTTCCAACTGGGCCCATCATTAAGAGGGTAACTGGTGGAACACAAAGTGAAAGAACTGTAAGCACTCTCGGCCATCCAATCTCAAACCACCCAGAGGCGGGTTTGCAGAGTACACATGTGTAGTGGAGAATCAGGTTTCTATTCCGGAGATGCAAACTGATAAACGTGTACCACATCCAAGGGGGGCTGCAGTCAAGCAAATTAACCACTTCTCAACTGAGTCAGCAGCTGATATTGCAAGACAGAATAGCCATCCATGACAATTTAGAGGCTCTGTGACTGGAATGAGTAGGTAAATTCTTTAATCGACTTTAGGCCCGGCCACAAAGGTAAAGTAAAATTATTTTTTAGGCACACTACTCGTACAGACAAGGCTACAGAGTACACAGAGGCTGTTGGGCACAGTAACCCCACAGAATCTACTAAGAGATTTCACTTACAGAGCATGTTTCCATACTTATCCCACAAAAGCTGATAACAAATTACACCCACAGAGCATGTTTGCACATTTATCCCACAGAAGCTGATAACAAATTTCACACTCAGACAATGGCTCACAGTACCCCCACAGGCAGGGTTGTAGAGTACTCACAGTGGCTTAAAGGCACATTACTCCCACAGATATGGGTTCAAGAATACAGTTTGCAAGAAATGACACATCTTTTACTGAAAAGATTGTTAACTAAAAGCAAGCAGTTACAAAATATCTTTGTTGTAAAAAAAAAATAATAATCTTTATGGTAATAGTCGATTTGTGAACAACCAAATTTCTACACCTGTACCAGCCCAATTTTTGGGGGCTTTTTAAAACCAATGAAATTTCACACCAATCAAGTTTTAGTGTATATGTGGCAATAGTCAATTTTTGAACAACCAAATTTCTACACCTGTAACAGTCCAATATTTTTTAACAAATAAAATTTCACACCAACCTAGTTTTAGAGTATATGCGACAATAGTAAATTTTTGAACAACCAAATTTCTACACCTGTACCAGCCCAATTTTTTTTTTAATAAAACAAACGAAATTTCACACAAACCAAGTTCCGACCAGCCTAGGCCCCACAGTCCTCTCACTAGTTGCTGGTTACTGTTGCTCTTGTCTGCAGCGGTGAAAGCTGCAGCCTGGGTCCAGGCCTCGTTAGTTTTGGTAAAGCGTCCGGTTTCGGACCACAGGCTACCGCCACTTCCGCTGTCGCGCCAGCTTGGTCTGGCTCCGATATTCCTCCGGTTGCTCCCACGGGAGTCTCGCAGGATTCAGCCATCTTTGTTGCCTTGTAGCCCACTAAGCACATTACACTGTATGGCTTACTAATTCTATCCAGAACATTTTTGGAACGCTTTTTTGGAGTGTTATATACCACTGAATTGTACCCAAGAACACATAATACTGTATGGAAGAGGAATATAATACCGAAAAAAATTTGGATCCATTTTTTTGGAGGGTTATATACCAACGAAATGTACCCCAGAACACGGAATACTGTATGGATGAGCAATATAATACCGACAAATTTTTGATACATTTTTTTGAGGGTTATATACCAACAAAATGTACCCCCAGAACACGGAATACTGTATAGATGCGTAATTTAACCCAGCAACATTTTTTAACGCTTTTTGGGAGTGTTGTATATCACAGAAATGTACCCCAGACCAAGGCATACTGTATGGGTGAGAAATTTAACCCAGAAAAAAATGTCAACACTTTTTTTTGAGTGTTATATGATACCAAAATGTACCACAAAGCCCGTAATATATAAAAAAATTTCACGCAAAAAAAAAATGCCGCAGCTATATATTTTACAAGGGACTGCACAGCCCTAATCCCTGTCTACAGACTGTATTCTGCCACTCTCCCTGCTCCTGCAACTCTCTCTCCCTCCCTAGACTAAATGCAGAATGCATATGATACAAACAGCAAAGCAAACAATTAGATCTTAGAAGGGCTGTTAGTATGATGGTTCAGCTTCAGCACCAGTATTAACACTATAGGACTCTGATTTGTTACACTGTGCACACACATGCCTGGACAAACACTTTCTCCCTCCAATACGAACTGTTACAGAGCTGTGCAATGGTGTCAGTGTGCTAAGCGTGGCGGCACCTTTCCTTTTATAATCCCTGTTGATGTCATTCTTCCAGTCAATCACAGTAATGCCACTACCAAGATGGCTACAGCATTACAATGACTCACAGGCAATCACCGCATGTTATTGGCTGTGTAACAGGCGGCGTATATGGTGGGGATTTGAGTTTGAAATCGAGCACCGCCCAATGCTCGAGTAACAGTCCCATCCGAGCACCCAGATACTCGATTGATATCCGAGTATCACCGAGCACATTCGCTCTTCCCTAATTAACAGTCATTTAACTACTAGATAACAAGAACAGTGTACTGGATGTTCTAGAACCCTGCATAGATATTGTATTTAGTCGTATTTCTGTGTCCTAATACAGTGGGGAAAAAAAGTATTTAGTCAGCCACCAATTGTGCAAGTTCTCCCACTTAAAAAAGATGAGGTCGGCCTGTAATTGACATCATAGGTAGACCTCAACTATGAGAGACAAAATGAGAAAACAAATCCTGAAAATCACATTGTCTGATTTGGAAAGAATTTTTTTTTCAAATTTTGGTGGAAAATAAGTGTGGCACCCCAGGGGTCTGGTTTCCACAGTAATAGCAATATTACGTCTGAGAGCAGGTGGGAGGTCTCCTGGTCAGGAATCCTATGCATGCCACACCTCCTGCCCAGTCCTGGGAGGGGAAGAACTTCCCCTATATAAAACTGGGGCTGAGGCAGGGTTAGGAAGAGAGAGGAGAAGAGGAGTCCCAGACAGAGACATAGTCTGGTCTGGAGAGGAGCAGCTATAGGAAAGAAAGATCAGGAGCTCAGTGGGAGCAGTGCTAAAAGGAGTCAGGGGCTGGAAGCTGTAGAGCTCGCCCTGATTGAAGAGTTCTCACCGGACCCGGAGTCCGAGGCTGTGGGGACTAATCCTTACCCAGCAGCAGAAACCGACCGGCAGGGGATTTCAGGTCCTCTGGCCAAGAAACCCGAAGGCACGGTCACACTCAAGGGACCAGCACCGCCGTCGTGGAGCGGAAGCTACCAGAAGGCCCCGAGTCACCGGCCATACGGGTGAGCACCACACGGTACACTCAGGGACGTGGGCTACTTTTACCCGCCTCTAGCAAGGTAGCCAGAAGAGTACAATTAGTTGGGGAGGCCTACAACTCCGCCTGGCCAGGGGAGATCCCATCTGCTCACGGACTGACCAGGCCCCGATCGCTAGCCAGTACTCCGGGAGGGTCTACCTTTGTCATCAGTAAAGACCCTGAACTACACCGCACCGTCTCTGAGTGGTTCCTGCTACCTGCATGCTATTCTGCTACCCCCTTCAAACACGTCGGCTGCCCTGAGGCCATACCCCTCCCGTTGGGGGTTATACCATCTACGCTGCACAATCGTACCACCGGCCTCAGCGGTCTGCCCTGCAGCGGCGGCCTCATAGCCGCATTCAACGGGTGGCGTAGTCGAACACCGTACCATCTTCTGCTAAACTCTGCCACTCAGCTTGACTCCCTGGGCACGGACCGGGTCACCGCCACGAGACTACTACCCCTATCAGATCCGGCTCCGGGTAGGCTCCCGCGTGCGCAACGCTGCGCGACTCAGGCCCAGGGGCGCGTCAACTTTGGCGTAGTCGGCAGGATTCCGTGCCCGCAACCACCGGGTACTGCGTGCCTGAAAGAAGACTGTTAAACTTACCTGTGGTGAAGATTCCCGCCATCCGGCGCCATCTTCTGCCTTCTTCCCGCCATCCGTGAAGTTTTCCCACCATCCGGCGCCATCTTCTGCCTTCTTCCCGCCATCCGTGGAGTTTTCCCGCCGTTGGACGCCATCTTGAAGACGCCGCGCGGGAAGAAGAGGGGCGTGGACTCTGAAAGCGCGCGAGAACTGAAGCCCCGCCTCACGTCCGGACGTTGCGTAAGGTCCTGGAAGGAGCCCAGCAGACGCCGACGTCACAGGAGCGCGACGGAAGGTCCTCAACCCTGACGATCCACTGCGGAGCCGCGGCCTACGGAAGAGGATCATCGCAATGTAGGCCACGGTCCACTAGGGGGGAGAAGGATGTCGGATACGGAGGAGAGCTTCACCGCTCCAACCCCCGCCAGCGCCACCGCTGTGGCGGTCATGCCTTTCACCATGCCCTATATCCCGGGGGCAGCCTGGCTACCCCAGTACTCAGGGGAGTCACATACCCTGAATGACTTTAGAGAAAAGCTGGATAGCCTCTTCCAGGTGTACCCCCTCACAGAAGAGCAAAAAGTGAGCATCCTGGTGGCCCAACTAACCGGGGCAGCCCAAAGGGAGGTAAAGTCCTGGCCACCTGGGAGGAGGACTGTCGCAGGGATATTAACCCGGCTGAAGTACACCTTTGATACCCGCACCTCAGCCGAGATTAAGCTTAGATTCTACGGGTGCAAACAGCGAGCACATGAGAATATAAGGTACTATGCACTAAACCTACAAGAGGCCCTGAGAGCCATTAAGCAGACCGACCCTGACGGCGTGGGAAACGACGACAGGCTGTTGACCGAACAATTTTTATAGAGGGACTATATTGCAATGCCCACCGAACCCAGTTGAGGGCAATGGCCTTACAGGATCCTCATCTGGCCTTTGCACAGTTCAAGGACAGAGCCATCCGGGTGCTCCGAGAACCGGCACCGGGTGGCGTTGTGACCCACAGGCGCCCTACTACCGCTTACCACCAGGAGGCGGCGCCCTTGTCGGCAGGGCCTGTGGGAGCTGACGCGCAGGCTTTGAACAATGACCCGGCTCCAGACCTGCACCATCAGGTCCAAGAGCTAGCTAAAAGCGTTGCTGCGCTAACCCGAACTGTGCAGTCTTTACAGGTTTCTGCTCCAGGGAAGATCCAGCTGGCATCCGGACCGGAGGACATCCCGTGGCGTCGACCAAGGAGGACCCCACCGGCCAGAGGAAGACCCAGCGACCGATACAACGAGGACGGACAACCCATCTGCCGCCGCTGCAATCAACCCGGACATATGGCAAGGTACTGTCCTTTAAACTGGCACAACCTGGGGTAGAGGGCCAACCCCTAGGAATAAGATCACCAGGCCCATCGAACTGGCGTGACAAATACGTGGGAGGACGTCCAGTCTTGCCTGTGGTACTGGATGGCATTCCTATGAGTGCCCTACTTGACACCGGGTCACAGGTCACCACCATCCCGTACGTGCTCTTCAAGCAGTACTGGAATGACTCGGATATAACCCGCTACCCTGACGACGACTTGAGTATCATTGCCAGCAATGGTCAGCCCGTGCCACAGATCGGATTTAAAGAGATGACCATTAAAATCGGTAGAGTCGAACTGGCAGCACAGGGACTGATCATTGTAGACATTGACAAGCGCGAGAGTCACCCAAAGATAACTCTAGGAACTAATGTGAGTGAAAATTGTCTTGCAGAGGTGATTTTCATTTTACAGCAGGTTGCCAAGAACGCCAGCTCCGGCCAGCAGCGAGTGCTCCAAAAAGAGATCCGGGCACTGATGCGGCGGCAACAGGTGGAACTCTCCGGTGGTGAGATAGGAAGCGTGAGAATGTGTGACCCTTTCCCTATTGCCATGCCCCCGAAAAGTGAAATGATGATTTGGTGCCGGGCAGCTATTGGTCTGAGAGGTAGAGATTACCAGGCAATGGTAGAACCAGTCTACTCAGACAGTAGGCCCACCATTTTGACAGCACGGGGGGTGGTCAATGTACGCCATGGGAGGGTGCCCGTTCGCATAATAAATATCGGGAAGAGGGAAGTATACCTGCCCCGGTATGCCACGCTAGCCAAATTGTATACCATCGACCAAAATTCTGTACAGTCAGTGGAACCCTTGCCTCCATCTCACCCAGAGGAAGGTAACGGCTCTAAGAAACCAATGGAGGACTGGTGTCAGCAACTACATTTGGGAACTGACTCCACTCCCTCACACCAGAAACAGGGAGTCTATCGGGTGGTTCAAGAGTACGAGAGAGTGTTTAGTAAACACCCGTTAGACTTCGGGCGAGTAAAGGGGGTAGAACACCACATCCCCACGGGAGACCATCCTCCCATAAAGGAGAGATACCGACCCGTACCCCCTGCACACTACCAACACGCCAAGGGGATGCTTAGAGACATGAAGGAGGCTGGAGTAATCAGGGATAGCTGTAGCCCCTGGGCAGCTCCACTAGTCTTGGTTAAAAAGAAGGACAACACCATGAGAATGTGTGTAGATTACCGGAAAATCAACCGTATCACACACAAAGATGCGTACCCCTTACCAAGGATAGAGGAGTCTTTGGCTGCTTTAAAATCTGCTAACTTCTTCTCCACTTTGGATCTCACTAGCGGGTACTGGCAGGTTCCTGTAGCAGAGGCGGACCGGGAGAAGACCGCATTCACCACCCCGATGGGACTTAGCGAGTTTACCTGCATGCCGTTCGGACTCTGCAACGCACCAGGAACCTTCCAACGATTGATGGAATGCTGTCTGGGACACCGAAACTTCGAGACTGTCCTGTTTTACCTGGACGATGTCATCGTCTACTCCAAGACCTACGAGGACCACCTGAAACACCTGGCAGAAGTGTTCGAAGCCCTGGCAAACTACGGCCTAAAGGTGAAACTCTCCAAGTGTCACCTCCTGAAACCAAAAGTGCAGTACCTGGGACACGTGGTGAGTGCTGACGGAGTGGCTCCCGACCCTGATAAGATCACCGCAATTAAGGAATGGCCAAGCCCCTCCAGCGTAAAGGAAGTGCGGCAGTTCCTCGGGTTGGTAGGCTACTACCGAAGATTCATTCCCGGTTTCACCAAAAAGGCAGCTCCTATGCAGGACCTCCTGATAGGCCAGTCCAGGAAGGCCAAGAACCAGAAGCCACCCTTCAGATGGGAGAAGCTGGAAGAAGAGTACTTCCGCCAGCTGAAGATGGCCCTCACGGGGGATGAAATCCTGGCGTACCCTGATTACAGCCAGCCCTTTATCCTCTACACCGACGCAAGTAACGTCGGGCTAGGAGCCGTACTGTCCCAGATCCAGCAGGGGAAAGAACGGGTAATTGCTTACGCCAGCCGAAAACTGCGACCCACCGAAAGAAACCCTGAGAATTACAGCTCATTCAAGCTAGAGTTCCTGGCAGTGGTGTGGGCAGTCACCGAACGCTTTAGGCACTACCTCGCCTCTTCCCGGTTCACCGTGTACACGGATAACAACCCGTTGACACACCTGGATACGGCAAGACTCGGTGCCCTGGAGCAGAGATGGATGGCCCGCCTGTCCAACTATGAGTTCACGATCAAATACCGGGCAGGACGCTCCAATACCAACGCGGATGCCTTGTCCAGAATGCCAAACCTACCGGACGTAGGGGAAGATCCAGAGGAACTGGAAGAAGTTGAACTCCCCGCGTTCCACCGTCATGGGACTATCCAGTATTCCCACCGTGTAAGGGGTAAGCAATCTGCTACGTTCTAGTGGTGCCAAGAAGAGACGCGGCTATGGTATTGGAGGCATACCACAACGGAGCTGGGCACTTCGGATGGAAGAAGCTAGAGTTCCTGCTGCGCGGGCGGTTCCATTGGGTAGGCATGAGAGGAACCATCGAGAGGTGGTGCAGAGACTGCGGCCCATGCAACCTAAGAAGGAAGGACCGTGCTAGCCAGAAGACTCCCCTGCAGTCCATCGTCACCAAGCAGCCGTTGGAACTGGTAGCCTTGGATCATGTAAAACTGACCCCCAGCAGAAGTGGCTACGTCTATGCGTTAACAATCGTGGATCACTACTCCCGGTTCCTGGTTGTCGTCCCCGTCAAGGACTTAACGGCTCAAACAGCAGCTAGAGCCTTCCAGCAGCACTTCTGCCGTCCACACGGATACCCAGAGCAGGTGCTGACGGACCAGGGACCTGCCTTTGAAGCGGAGGTCTTCCAGGAGTTCTGCACTCTGTATGGCTGCCGGAAGATAAGAACAACACCCTATCATCCACAAACCAATGGACTCTGCGAGAAAATGAACCAGGTGGTGATAGATCTTCTGAAAACATTGCCCCTGGAAGAACGCAGTCTGTGGCCTGAGAAACTGCCTGATTTGGTGGACCTATACAACCACATCCCTGTAGGTTCTACCAACTGTACCCCGGCTTACCTAATGAGAGCAAGACCTGGTAAGCTGCCTGTTGACCTGGATATGGGAGTCCTGACACCCGAGGACACTTCACCAGAAGCAGACTGGGACACAGAGAGGCAGCAGCAGTACCGGAAAGTACAGGAGAGCGTGGAGCGAAGTCTCTGTCAAGCTAGAGAAAGACAGTAGAAGACTTACAACCAGTATGCTCCCGCTGTTCCCCTGGTACCTGGAGAGCAGGTCTTGAAGAGGAAGAGACGGCTCCACAAGTTGGACGACCAGTGGGAGAAGGACCCGTACACCGTACTGCCCTCAAGCCATGAGAACCCGAAAGTCTGCACAATCAATAAGGATGGAGGAGAAACCACAGCCATTGTATCCCGAGATCACCTGAAGAAGTGTCCCGAACAGCTACGGAACCCTGAAGAAGAACAAGAAGACCCTCGACCCGCAGAGGAAAGGGAAGATATGGTCAGTACTGTGCTCGGAGACTTCCCTCGGTCTTGGACTCAAGTCAATGGCGCTGTTGTGGTACCCGTCCTCACCTTCCTCCAACCAGCATCTCAAGTACCTACGGAGAAACAGGTAGAGCTGGAAGAGCAGCCGGTCCAGGAGGCAGAAGACCCCACACAAGCAGACCAGGAGGATCAACCCTCTGCTTATAGTGAGCCTGCTGTGCCCCTAGTGAGCCAAAGAGCCCGTAGACAGCTGCCCAGTTTACCTTTGACAGCCCCTACACCCTGTAACTCAGGACCAGTCAGTCAGCTCCGTAGGTCTACTAGGGTCACTAGAGGCCAGTTGCCCGTACGTTGGAGGATTTAAAGTGCTCAAACTGTTTTATTTGTATTTACCTGTTTATTGTTGCTTGTGAATAATTGTGTATTTCTAGTTATTTTATAGGTGTCGTTTATGGATTATCCGGAATCCTTTGTACATATGTTTGGAGCGTAACCCAGGAACGGACTAAAGACTGTTAAAGACTCGGGGCAGGACAGACCCCTACCTGGTTACGGCTCCCTGTTTTTTGGTGGAATGGACACCCTTGTTTTCTTCAAAAACTGCACCCGGTTGCGGACACGCCGTGACCATCCTAATGTGTTTTTCTTTATTGTACTGTTTCTGTTTATAACTTGTTATGTTTACAAAAGTATGTTTAGTCCCGGAGTACTAAATTTCACTAGGGGGGAATGTGGCACCCCAGGGGTCTGGTTTCCACAGTAATAGCAATATTACGTCTGAGAGCAGGTGGGAGGTCTCCTGGTCAGGAATCCTATGCATGCCACACCTCCTGCCCAGTCCTGGGAGGGGAAGAACTTCCCCTATATAAAACTGGGGCTGAGGCAGGGTTAGGAAGAGAGAGGAGAAGAGGAGTCCCAGACAGAGACATAGTCTGGTCTGGAGAGGAGCAGCTATAGGAAAGAAAGATCAGGAGCTCAGTGGGAGCAGTGCTAAAAGGAGTCAGGGGCTGGAAGCTGTAGAGCTCGCCCTGATTGAAGAGTTCTCACCGGACCCGGAGTCCGAGGCTGTGGGGACTAATCCTTACCCAGCAGCAGAAACCGACCGGCAGGGGATTTCAGGTCCTCTGGCCAAGAAACCCGAAGGCATGGTCACACGCAAGGGACCAGCACCACCGTCGTGGAGCGGAAGCTACCAGAAGGCACCGAGTCACCGGCCATACGGGTGAGCACCACACGGTACACTCAGGGACGTGGGCTACTTTTACCCGCCTCTAGCAAGGTAGCCAGAAGAGTACAATTAGTTGGGGAGGCCTACAACTCCGCCTGGCCAGGGGAGATCCCATCTGCTCACGGACTGACCAGGCCCCGATCGCTAGCCAGTACTCCGGGAGGGTCTACCTTTGTCATCAGTAAAGACCCTGAACTACACCGCACTGTCTCTGAGTGGTTCCTGCTACCTGCATGCTATTCTGCTACCCCCTTCAAACACGTCGGCTGCCCTGAGGCCATACCCCTCCCGTTGGGGGTTATACCATCTACGCTGCACAATCGTACCACCGGCCTCAGCGGTCTGCCCTGCAGCGGCGGCCTCATAGCCGCATTCAACGGGTGGCGTAGTCGAACACCGTACCATCTTCTGCTAAACTCTGCCACTCAGCTTGACTCCCTGGGCACGGACCGGGTCACCGCCACGAGACTACTACCCCTATCAGATCCGGCTCCGGGTAGGCTCCCGCGTGCGCAACGCTGCGCGACTCAGGCCCAGGGGCGCGTCATAAGCATTTGGTCATTTACAAACAAGCAAGATTTCTGGCTCTTACAGACCTGTAACTTCTTTTTTAAGAGGCTCCTCTGTCCTCCACTCATTACCTATAGTACTGGCATCTGTTTGAACTTGTTATCAGTATAAAAGACACCTGTTTGCAACCTCAAACAGTCACACTCCAAACTCCACTATGGTGAAGACCAAAGAGCTGTCGAAGGACACCAGAAACAAAACTGTAGCCCTGCACCAGGCTGGGAAGACTAAATCTGCAATAGGCAGGCAGCGTGGTGTGAAGAAATCAATTGTGGGAGCAATAATTAGAAAATGGAAGACATACAAGACCACTGATAATCTCCCTCGATCTGGGGCTCCACACAAGATCTCACCCAGTGGGGTCAAAATTATATCAAGAACGGTGAGCAAAAATCTCAGAACCACACGGGGGGACCTAGTGAATGACCTGCAGAGAGCTGTGACCAACGTTACACAGGCTGTGATCAGTAACACACTACGTCACCAGGGACTCAGATCCTGCAGTGCCAGACGTGTCCCCCTGCTTAAGCCATTACATGTCCGGGCCCTGTCTGAAGTTTGCTAGAGAGCATTTGGATGATCCAGAAGAGTATTGGGAGAATGTCATATGGTCAGATGAAACCAAAGTAGAACTGTTTGGAGGAGAAAGAATGCTGAGTTGCATCCAAAGAACACCATACCTACTGTGAAGCATGGGGGTGGCAACATCATGCTTTGGGGCTGATTCTCTGCCAAGGGACCAGGACGACTGATCCGTGTACATGAAAAAATGAATGGGGCCATGTATCCATCAGCAAGGGCATTGAAGATGAAATGTGGCTGGGTCTTTCAGCATGACAATGATCCCAAGCACACCGCCAGGGCAACAAAGAGTGGCTTTGTAAGAAGCATTTCAAGGTCCTGGAGTGGCCTAGCCAGTCTCCAGATCTAAACCCTATAGAAAACTTTTGGAGGGAGTTGAAAGTCTGTGTTGCCCAGCGACAGCCCCAAAACATCTCTGCTTTAGAGCAGATCTGCATGGAGGAATGGGCCAACATACCAGCAACAGTGTGTGTCACCCTTGTGAAGACTTACAGAAATTGTTTGATCTCTGTCGTTGCCAACTAAGAATATATAACAAAGTATTGAGATGAACTTTTGTAATTGACCAAATACTTATTTTCCACCAAAATTTGAAAAAAATTTCTTTCCAAATCAGACAATGTGATTTTCAGGATTTGTTTTCTCATTTTGTCTCTCATAGTTGAGGTCTACCTATGATGTCAATTACAGGCCTCTCTCATCTTTTTTAAGTGGGAGAACTTGCACAATTGGTGGCTGACTAAATACTTTTTTTCCCACTATATAGTGTAGTGACCCTGTTACTGTAATCCGCCATATAGTGCTTACTTTTACATATATATTTATAAATAGATTTCCCTTCTGTGTTAGTCAAATAAATAGGTGTTGGTTAAGTACCACTTTACATAGTGAAGGTGTGCAGCCCTGTTATATCTGTATCCCTGTGCCCTAACGTGCGTTTCACCCAGCTTCATCAATACTTAAGGTATGCGGCCCTATTTTATTGTTTTTTAGTATACATTGAGGAGGAGGGTGGCCCACTTCAAGGCTCAGCACCCTTATCTACTCATCCTTCCCAGACAAGGTTTTGATTGCGACCTACGCCTGGTTTTCTTTCATTTGCCCATTTAAGGCCCCGTCACACTTAGCGACGCTGCAGCGATCCCCACAACGATACGACCTGTCAGGGATCGTTGCTGCGTCGCTATGTGGTCGCTGGTGAGCTGTCAAACAGGCAGGCTCACCAACGATCAGGGGAGCAGCGACATCGTGGAAAGAATCTTTCTACGATGTCCTGCTCCTGGTTACCAGCCTGCTGAAGCAGGAGCAGGCTGGTAACCATGATAAACAACGGGTTACTAGGGGCACACGCGGTGGTTACCACTCTACTACGGTGAGCGGGAGGTTACCGCTCACTTTAGCAGGCTCGTAACCATGATAAAACAGCGGGTTACTAAGTGCGCCCCTAGTAACCCGCTGTTTATCATGGTTACCAGCCTGATTGCTGCTCCCGCTGGTCGCACACAGCGATGTGTGCTGACCAGCGGGAGGGCAACAACCAAAAAAAGGTCCAGGACATTCTGCAGCGATCAGCGACCTCACAGCAGGGGCCTGATCGCTGCAAAGTGTCACACATAGCGACATCGCTGGTGAGGTCGCTGTTGCGTCACCAAAACCGTGACACAGCAGCGATCTCGCTAGCGATCTCGCTATGTGAGATGGGGGCTTTAGACGAGACCTGGTTTTGCACATAGAGAGGTAGGACATTAGTGATAGGGACTTTCCATATTCAGGTACACCTTGATGTGGCAGGATGGCTTTTGTGCTCTTTGATCAAAAAAACGCTAAGTACCTAAAATTGTTAAAATTTATACAGCAATATTGGAGTTCATGTATTCATTAACCACACTGTACTGACGTATCGTGTATATGTATATATATATATATATATATATATATATATATATATATATATATATATACACACATACACATACACACAGTACAGGCCTAAAGTTTGGACACATCTCACTTAAAGATTTTTCTGTATTTTCATGACTATGAAAATTGTACATTCACACTGAAGGCATCAAAACTATGAATTAACACATGTGGAATTATATACTTAACAAAAAAGTGTGAAACAACTGAAAATATGTCTTATATTCTAGGTTATTCAAAGTAGCCACCTTTTGCTTTGATGACTGCTTTGCACACTCTTGGCATTCTCTTGATGAGCTTCAAGAGGTAGTCACCGGAAATGGTCTTCCAACAATCTTGAAGGAGTTCCCAGAGATGCTTAGCACTTGTTGGCCCTTTTGCCTTCACTCTGCGGTCCAGCTCACCCCAAACCATTTTGATTGGTTTCAGCTCTGTTGACTGTGGAGGCCAGGTCATCTGGCGTAGCACCCCATCACTCTCCTTCTTGGTCAAATAGCCCTTACACAGCCTGGAGGTGTGTTTGGGGTCATTGTCCTGTTGAAAAATAAATGATGGTCCAACTAAACGCAAACCGGATGGAATAGCATGCCGCTGCAAGATGCTGTAGTAGCCATGCTGGTTCAGTATGCCTTCAGTTTTGAATAAATCCCCAACAGTGTCACCAGCAAAGCACCCCCACACCATCACACCTCCTCCTCCATGCTTCACTGTGGGAACCAGGCATGTAGAGTCCATCCGTTCACCTTTTCTGCGTCGCACAAAGACACGGTGGTTGGAACCAAAGATCTCAAATTTGGACTCATCAGACCAAAGCACAGATTTCCACTGGTCTAATGTCCATTCCTTGTGTTCTTTAGCCCAAACAAGTCTCTTATGCTTGTTGCCTGTCCTTAGCAGTGGTTTCCTAGCAGCTATTTTACCATGAACGCCTGATGCAGAAAGTCTCCTCTTAACAGTTGTTGAAGAGATGTGTCTGCTGCTAGAACTCTGTGTGGCATTGACCTGGTCTCTAATCTGAGCTGCTGTTAACCTGCGATTTCTGAGGCTGGTGACTCGGATAAACTTATCCTCAGAAGCAGAGGTGACTCTTGGTCTTCCTTTCCTGGGGCGGTCCTCATGTGAGCCAGTTTCTTTGTAGCGCTTGAGGGTTTTTGCAACTGCACTTGGGGACACATTCAAAGTTTGCCAAATTTTTCGGACTGACTGACCTTCATTTCTTAAAGTAATGATGGACACTCGTTTTTCTTTACTTAGCTGCTTTTTTCTTGCCATAATACAAATTCTAACAGTCTATTCAGTAGGACTATCAGCTGTGTATCCACCTGACTTCTGCACAACACAACTGATGGTCCCAACCCCATTTATAAGGCAAGAAATCCCACTTATTGAGCCTGACAGGGCACACCTGTGAAGTGAAAACCATTTCCGGTGACTACCTCTTGAAGCTCATCAAGAGAATGCCAAGAGTGTACAAAGCAGTCATCAAAGCAAAATATGGCTACTTTGAAGAACCTAGAATATAAGACATATTTTCAGTTGTTTCACACTTTTTTGTTAAGTATATAATTCCACATGTGTTAATTCATAGTTTTGATGCCTTCAGTGTGAATGTACAATTTTCATAGTCATGAAAATACAGAAAAATCTTTAAATGAGAAGGTGTGTCCAAACTTTTGGTCTCTGTACTGTATATGTTAGGGTGAACACTTTACTATGTTCACTAGTTGCCTGCTCTTGGCCTAATGGATATGATCAAGTGCATGCAAGAAAGAATAACATCAAACACACAGTTGGATGTAAGCTCTCCATGATCAGCTATGGCACAGCTCCAAATGTCTTTATTCAACCTGAACATAGACTTATATGAACTGTAAATAGGGGCTCGGTTAACCCTAGAATCGGAGTAACCAGATGTATTCATTGGTTAGTCCATGGGCAGATCCATGAGGTCATCAGGGGGGCGTGATCCATGAGGTCATCAGGGAGCGTGATCCATGAGGTCATCAGGGGGCGTGGTCCACAAGGTCATCAGGGGGCGTAGTCCATGAGGTCATCAGGGTGTTTAGTCCATGAGGTCATCAAGGTGGGTTGGTCCATGAGGTCATCAGGGGGCGTAGTCCATGAGGTCATCAAGGTGGGTTGGTTCATGAGGTCATCAGGGGGCGTGATCCATGCAATGTGTCGCTCTGTGGTTGGTTAGTCCTTCTATAGAATGCAGCTTCCTCCCAGAACAGAGCATGGTGTGATGAAACAGGAAATGGCAGCCTTCTTTTGATCTAAACAACCTTATGTAAGGTGAAATAATACACTTTGTGGGTCTTTTCTCCTAATCTCCTATGTCTTGAGGTTAATTAAGTATTTGAGCCTATGGCTCTCCTCAACAGTCCCCCCTAAATACTTTATTATCCTTTTGTCCCTACTGTGGTTCCCTCACCCATCAGTGCATGATCACCCCTCTTGCTTGGGTGATTGCGACCTGTTGTGCTCCTACAAATGAGTATAGAATGGCACAACACACAAAGTAGAGGATATGTAACATTATGTAGAAGGTTCTGATGGAGGCATAAACTTCTTGCAGTGGAAGGCGTGTATCCACGTCGAAGTAGGAGTGGTCAGGAGCACTTGGTAGGGACCCTCAAATCTCAATTCCAGGGATGTCTTTCTGGTGAACTTCTTTACCAGCACATAGTCACCAGGTTGGAAAGTGTGAGTACCTTCACTGAAATCTGGATCTGGAATGGATGATAAAACTGATACATGTGTTATTGACAATTCTTTAGTAAGGGCAATGACATAATTTACAAGAGTATCACTTGCTAAGGCTAGCTGCTGTGGAAAATATTGACCCAACCTTGGAGGCCCCCCAAAAAGAATCTCATATGGTGTAAGTTTAGTGGGACCCCTCGGAGTGTTTCTGACTGAATATAAGGCAATGGGCAAAATGTCTGTCCAAGGAAGTCTGACCTCCTGACTGGCTTTCAGTATTTTGTTTTTCAAGGTGCCATTTATCCTTTCTACTTTACCACTGCTCTGGGAGTGATACGGAGTATGTAAACCCAAATCGGCCCCTACCAATGTCCATAGTTCCTTAGTCAGTGCTGCAATGAATGCGGGTCCTTGGTCACTCTCAATCACCTCTGGGATTCCATATCTGCACACTACCTCAGTCATCAGTCTCTTAACAGTCACTCTGGCAGTCATGTTGGTTACTGGATAGGATTCAGGCCATCCCGAGAACATGTCAGTCACTACCAGTACATACTCGTACTTCCCTACTTTTGGCATTTGAATATGATCGATTTGAATTATTTGAAAGGGATAGAGTGGTTTAGCCAAATGTTTCTGAGTAACTTTCTGAGGCGGTGCTGCATTGCATGTTGCACACACAAAGCAGGACTTGCAATATTTTTGTTATGATCTGCAACATAAACTAAGGAAAGAATGGGAAAATCAGTCCCTACAGTACGACTAAGCTGAATCCGTACGATGTAGAGGGCAGCCTGTTCCTTGTGAACAGACCCGCCTTCGTCCTCGGCTAGTCTGAGCGGAGACCTATAGAATAAAGGGAGGGGTCCCTAAAAGAACTAAGGACTGGGACAAAAATGGAACACCTCCTAACAGAAGTTGTTGCAGAGCAAAAAGACAAACTGACAAATAGTACTAGAGGTCCCAGAGGACCAAGCAAACTAGACAGAGATAGGCACCGAAGCACCTGGCCAGAGAGACAGGTAAAAAACACTGAAGTCCAGCAAAGCCAGAAGGGCGGAGCTGGAATATATAGGCAGCTGGTCACGTGACCCACGGATTTGGGGCGTAGTGGAAAAGCTGACGTCTTGATGTCATCGTACAACGGTTGCATCAGCTTTGAGGCATCTGGAATCCATTAGCGACAATATGTGATAAGTCCTAAGAAAGCTTGTAATTGCTTAGGTCCTTTTGGTAAAGGAACGGTCTCAATAGCAATTTTCCTTTCACCCGTTAGATGTTTCAGGTTTGGAGAGAGACAGTGGCCTAAAAACACAACTTTGGGCTGACACCACTGAATTTTGTTGAGGGACACCTTGCAGTTTTGTTGTGCAAGAAGACTGAGACTCGAATCTTCAGCTGTCGCCTGATCCGAACAACATAGTAGGAGATCATCCACATACTGAAGAAGGACAACTTGATGGTTAGTCTCTCTCCATGGCCATAAACAAGACACAAGGGCCTGAGAGAAATGACTTGGTGAGTTCTGTGCTCCTTGTGGCAAGACCGTCCAGGTGTATTGTGATCCTCTGTAAGTGAAGGCAAACAGGTACCAATCTTCTGGATGCAGTGGTACGCTGAAGAAAGCATTGGCCAGATCGATGACAGTGAAACATTTTGCATCTGATGGTATTTCTGACAACAATTGTATGTGGATTGGGCACAATGGGACTTTCTAGTACGGTTGCTGCGTTAACAGCTCAGAGCTTAAGTCGTTGGCAAAACTGAACACCAGAGTCCCATGTGGTGTCACTGACAAGTGAGGCATCATTAAATGCAGTGTCCATAACAGGCCAATATGCATCCCCTGCTTTAAGATTTGCTAGGGAAATGAGATCTTGCCATGTGGTGGAGTAATGCCTTTGTATTTGAAGCATGCTTCTATAGAAAGGCATCGGCTGTTTTTCTGGATCTGGGAGTTGTTTCAGCAGAGTAGCAGCTTGCTGGGGTGTAAACTTGACATAAAGGGTGGGCTCCTCAGACGTGGGCGCTGGCACGGTTGGTGGTGGCACCTGAGGCGGGAGTAGAGATGGCACCGGAAGTACAGGTGTAATTACTTGTGTATGAGGAGCAGGAGGAGGTAACAGTCCTGGAATGAGGGGCTCTATTTGGGCAGCTCCTATATCATGGGGTGGAGTCCAGGTGATGCAGGCAGTCTGAAAAGCTTTAACAGTCCTGTCCTCATTACTAATTAACCTGATTTCGGAGAGGCAGCAAATGCTTGGGGGGCTACACTTGTTCATTATAATTCCAACAATCTCCCTTGCACACGCATGAACAGGGAACCCGAAGATGCCAACACCAATGGCAGGAATTGTCAAGGTCTCAATCTGCTCACTAATATTCGCATACTCTAAGATACGAGTTACTGCCGCGCGTAGTTGTCGAGCACTGACATCTGGATGAATAGGGTCAAAAGTAGGGATTACAGCTTGTATGATCATTCTACAAGGAAGATTGCCAGATTTAGTCACCGCTAGGTCCCCAACAGCTATCTGACCACGCGACTCAACAATGATTCGACTGTCAGTTTGAATAGGCGCCCCTCCTGCTTCCACTATAGCTCTAGCCACACCTCTGTTGTGCTCTAACCGAGGGTTGGCAGCATTAACAGTAGCGTCCATTTCCATTTTTCCATTGTCGTTATGTCACCCTTACCCACCACTAACAAGGGTCCCTCAGGACGTTCTATTTCAAAAATGGGTTGCCAACATTCCCTCCCCTTTGTGCTTCCTGTGATGTTGGTCCCCCACCCCCCCCCCAGATTGAGCCCCTCCTTGATTCAGTGGCCACCGTTCCATACAGGTGTGCGCTCGGCTGCGCGAGGGGCTGTGAGGTACTGGGAATAGAGTTAAGTAGACTGCGTGAGAGTGCTGTTGTAGCGGAAGTGTTGGGAGGAGAGGTCACTGCTTGAAGTAGCTCATGTGGACGTGCGGCTGAGTTGCCAGTGGAAGTGACAATGAAAAGGGTCAGTGCTGGGGATGATCCAGGTGGGAGAATAGCTGGGCTCACGATGGGAGTGTTAGGTGAAAGGGTCGGTGGCCCACTGGACACCGTTGTGACAGGGAACATGGGTAAAGCCTGTTCACTTTCCGAAGGAGTATAGTACTGGCAATTAGTGGTCATTACTGGTTAAAAAGGATCTGGTCTTGTGGTGTGTAGCACTGGCCTAGTATGTTCACTACCGAAAGTCGTATGTATATTCCTGGATTATGCCTCACTTGATTTAGCCAGATCTATGTCAGTTACATGATGATATGGCTCAGTTTGTATGATCTGGGGCAACGTTCCAAGATAGCCGCCACCGGAGGCAGCACATGTGCCATCCACAAAATGGCTGCCACCAGAAGGAGCACATTTGCCATCCACAAAATGGCTGCCACCAGGAGCACATTTGCCATCCACAAAATGGCTGCCGCCAGAAGGAGATCATTTGCCATCCACAAAATGGCTGCCGCCAGGAGCACATTTGCCATCCACAAAATGGCTGCCGCCAGGAGCACATTTGCCATCCGCAAAATGGCTGCTGCCAGGAGCACATTTGCCATCCGCAAAATGGCTGCCGCCAGAAGGAGCACATTTGCCATCCGCAAAATGGCTGCCGCCAGCAGCACATTTGCCATCCACAAAATGGCTGCCGCCAGAAGGAGCACATTTGCCATCTACAAAATGGCTGCCGCCAGAAGGAGCACATGTGCCATCCACAAAATGGCTGCCGCCAGAAGGAGCACATGTGCCATCCACAAAATGGCCACCACCAGAAACAGCACATTTGCCATCCACAAAATGGCTGCCGCCAGAAGAAGCACATGTGCCATCCACAAAATGGCTGCCGACAGAAACAGCACATGGCAATGTGCCACCATCACCACCATTATATGGCGGTGGCCGCTCACAGGATATATTTTTGTAATACACATAACTCAAAACTCAGTCCTTTTTCCTTTTCTCTTCTACCCAATTTTCTCTATACAAACTTTCAGAGACTATTTCCAATGCCCTAGCAGTAGACAACAATCCATTATCTTCTAAAGTACCTTTTCTCTCTTTTAAGACAGTCTTCCACTCCAGGGGCTGTAACCTCCTTCTGGCATTCCACACAACTTCATAAGCTTTTTACATTGTTTAACATGACTTTTCCCTTCACGAGTCGCAACTAATGCACACGGGTCCAACTTGCCATCTGAATTTGGCTTAGTGCCAATACGACAAAACAGCATTAATTTCTCCATCTTTCTCTATATAGACCAAGATAAACACAAAACAAACAATAAGACGGGGGAGAATGACTCAAACCTGAGATTCTAAAGGAAAACTGAGTCTGCAGCACACACTTTCTATCTCTCCGTCCTGCCACGTGGCCCCTGTCTGATTTCCGTGTATATATATATATATATATATATATATATATATATATAATAAATAAATAAAAACACCTCGTACTAATCCAATTACCAGGCCACGTACCGAGTCACTCACTCTAGGCTATGTCCCGAAACCCAATTTACTAGTCCAATTACCAGGCCCCGTACCGAGTCACTCACTCTAGGCTATGTGCCGATACCAGGCCGAGTCACTCACTCTAGGCCACGCCGAGTCACTCACTCCAGGCTAAGTACCCCTACTTTCTCAACTAGAACTGAAAATCATATCACAGGCGACAAACGTGAACTGTACCACAGACAATATCCTTTACTTCTCCAGACACCGCTCAAAAACTCACTTGCTCCCTTTAAATACCACTCAATCTCCCCTCACCACGACACATAACAGGCAGCAGGCAACTGAGCAACTGACGGTTCTTCCGCAATTAAATGGCCAGCAGCGGAGAGACCCTTCTGCCATCTTACAGATACCTCGAAAACCGGACACAGTCAGGCAATCTGCACAGGATACCCCGAGGAACACAGGAAAAGACTACAGATTATAAAAAATCAGCAGACTTACCGTGGTTATGGAGGTGATCAAGTCTCCTGGCTCAGGGTATTCAGTGCTTCCTGCCGTTCCACTCGCCGGTCCTCAGGGTGTAGGGCTTCTCCCTCTGCTGGCCCCACGTTAGGCGCCAAAAATGTTAGGGTGAACACTTTAATATGTTCACTAGTTGCCTGCTCCTGGCCTAATGGATATGATCAAGTGCATGCAAGAAATAATAACATCAGACAAACACACAGTCGGATGTAAGCTCTCTTTGATCAGCTATGGCAAAGCTCCAAGTGTCTTTATTCAACCCGAACATAGACTTATATGGACTGTAAATAGGGGCTCAGTTAACCCTAGAATGGGAGTAACCAGATGTATTCATTGGTTAGTCCATGGGCAGATCCATGAGGTCATCAGGGGGCGTGATCCATGAGATCATCAGGGGGCGTGATCCATTAGGTCATCAAGGTGGATTGGTCCATGAGGTCATCAGGGGGCGTGATCCATGCGATGTGTCGCTCTGTGGTTGGTTAGTCCTTCTATAGAATGCAGCTTCCTCCCAGAACAGAGCATGGTGTGATGAAACAGGAAATGGCAGCCATCTTTTGATCTAAACAACCATATGTAAGGTGAAATAATACACTTTGTGGGTCTTTTCTCTCAATCTCCTGTGTCTTGAGGTTAATTAAGCATTTGAGCCTATGGCTCTCCTCAACATATATGCATTTGAATAGGAGGCCTTGAAAAGGTGAAAATGCCCTCTGCTGTCCGTATCCACAATATTGTAACCCCCTACAGGAGAATAAACTTTTTTTCCCTTTATATTTCTCTATTTTTAACAATTTTACATTTGTTTTTTTTATTGCACTTTAGGTATTTACAGGAGCAGTGAAATAGTTTTTACTTTGGTTAGATAGCTGTAGTCTCAGTGCTGTAAGAGATCTTTATTTAGTCAGTATGAGTAACCCATATGAGTCACAGTCTATTCACAGGATCTCTGAGTTTCTTCCATCTTTAGTATTCATGGTAAAATACTAATGAATCCACAATCACAATTATTTTCATGCCTTTTTTTATCGCTAAACATGTCAGGGACTAATTATTTCCACAGAATTTTCTTTCAAGAAACACCTTGCATTTCTGTTTTTCTACAAATGTAGAGTCATATGTCACATATTATTTGAACAAGACATCATCTTTTCAATATTTAATATATTTTGTGAGATAAGATTGAGCTTGAAGGGTTGTTATTATTATATTAAATAGTTAAAATTGTAAAGTATTTGTAAAGCCAAGCAACTTTGCAAATTTCTTGTTATTAAAAATCCTCTCTATTCGGATGCATCAAGCTCCAGTGCTACTGCGCAACTCCAATGCTGTAGAGGCAAAGCTGCTTCTGTTTGCAGCATCGGAGAGCACACAGTTCAGGCCAGCAGTGCAACAATGTCGTGGGTGTGAATTATTAATCAGGAGCGCACTGCCTCTGTGAAGCAAAAAGATGATGATAACCCCTGATGACAGATAATAATAAGACAACCCCTTTAAACATTTCACAGACAGAAGTACTTGGAATTGTTTCGCCTCTTGTGCTTACGGACTACATTAATTATTCAATAGTCTTACCTGGGACACTGTAATTTTAAATTACATTTAACATGCAATGCCAAAGACAGTCCAGATCTGCTGAAAGTGTGATTGACTGAAAATAGTGCCTCTCTACAGTAAAGTATATACTACTACATGTATTGTAGTACTTCTTCTCTATGCTAGGATAAACTTCTCCTTTGGACATCAGATGAGGGCATCTCAATTACATTTATTGTCTAGAGTTGCTCGAGATTTATGTCAATCCCTACTAGAGTGAGAATTGCTTTCTTTCGGCTTTTTAAAAAGTCGCAATTCATAAATTTAGCTTGAATCTATTTGCATAGTTGCACTTCCACTTTCACACCTAAAAGTGGTGAAAGAGCCATAAAATTGCAAAAAGTAGCATATTATTGTTCAAGAATGATGTGCTACAATATTTGAAACTGGTGCAAAAGCTTTGATAAATTTTCTTCTGTATGTACAGGGTGGGCCATTTATATGGATACACCTAAATTAAATGGGAATGGTTGGTGATATCAACTTCCTGTTTGTGGCACATTAGTATATGGGAGGGGGAAAACTTTTCCAGATGGGTGGTGACCATGGCGGCCATTTTGGATCCAACTTTACTTTTTTCAATGGGAAGAGGGTCATGTGACACATCAAACTTATTGAGAATTTCATAAGAAAAACAATGGTGTGCTTGGTTTTAACGTAACTTTATTCGTACATGAGTTATGTACAAGTTTATGACCTCTTATGAAATGTGTTCAAAGTGCTGCCCATTGTGTTGGATTGTCAATGCAACCCTCTTCTCCCATTCTTGACACACTGATAGCAACACCGCAGAAGAAATGCTAGCACAGGCTTCCAGAACGTGCCATCTGAGATCTAGAAAGCTAATACTGTCTTCGCCGAGTTCAGAGTTAAAAGTAATGCCCCATCGATTGTTGAGGAACTCTGTGAAGGCTAATTTGGTGGTATGTGCGATGGAGGAAGGTGAAAAAAATATTACTTAGAATGAATGATATCATTCATTCTAAGTAATAATTTTTTCACCTTCCTCCATCGCACATACCACCAAATTAAAGGGACTGCAATGGGGTCAAAGGTCCCACCCTCTTTTGCTAACATCTTTATGGGGGTGTTTGAACTTGTGTTCATATATGGAGGCCTCTTTTGGAAGGGGATTGTTTTTTTATGAAAGGTACATTGACGATTTGATTTTTATTATGAATAGGAGCGTTATAGAACCGTTAGCCTTCACAGAGTTCCTCAACAACAGTCGATGGGGCATTACTTTCCACTCTGAACTCGGCGAAGACAATATTAACTTTCTAGATCTCACACTGTTTGTAGAGCATCAAAACATCCACACTAAAACTTTCTTCAAAAAAGTAGACACTAACAGTTATATCCACTACAACAGTGGACACTACAATAAATGGCTGCGCAATATACCATATAACCAATTCCAGAGAATTAGGAGGAACTGTAGCTCTGAATCAGACTTCAAAGACCAATCAAGTACTCTGAAAAAGAAATTTCTTGAACAAGGGTACCCCAGGGAATTAGTCAGGGGTTCCTTTGAAAAAGTAAGAGACACCTGTAGCCAGGATTCCCTCCTCACCGGTTCCAAAGTAAAAAAAAACAGATTTTGAACATAGTGTGAAGTTTAGCACCACCTATAACTGTCAACATAAACTGTTTAGAGAAATTCTGCAAAAGAATTGGTTCATCTTACTAAATGATCCCATTCTCAGGGAAATCCTACCTAAGAAACCCTTCATTATCTATAGAAGGGCACCTACCCTCAGAAACATTCTAGCTCCCAGCAGATTCCATTCCTCCCACAGGAAGAGAAAAAAGATGAAACGAAATCTAATAAAGAGAAAAAAATTATCACCAAATGTGGGAAAAGGAATTGTATGTGCTGCAGAAACATCATACATGGGACTGACACCTTCGTCTCATCATCGACTGGGGAATGGTTCAAAATTAATCATAACATGTCCTGCGACACAGACTTTATTATATCATAGAATCATAGAATCATAGAATGGTAGAGTTGGAAGGGACCTCCTGGGTCATCTGGTCCAACCCCCTGCTCAAAGCAGGATTCACTAGATCATCTCAGACAGATGTCTGTCCAGCCTCTGTTTGAAGACGTCCATTGAAGGGGAACTCACCACCTCTCGTGGCAGCCTGTTCCACTCATTAATCACCCTAACTGTCAAAAAGTTTTTTCTAATATCTAATCTGTGTCTCCTCCCATTTAGTTTCATCCCATTGCTTCTAGTCTTTCCTTGTGCAAATGAGAATAAAGATGATCCTTCTACAATGTGACAGCCCTTGACATATTTGTAGACAGCTATTAAGTCTCCTCTCAGTCTTCTTTTTTGCAAGCTAAACATTCCCAAATCCTGCAACCGTTCCTCATAGGACATGGTTTGCAGACCAGTCACCATTCTGGTCGCTCTTCTCTGAACTTGCTCCAGTTTGTCGATGTCTTTTTTAAAATGTGGTGCCCAAAACTGTACACAGTATTCCAGATGAGGTCTGACCAAAGAGGAGTAAAGACCGATAATGACTTCACGTGATCTAGACTGTATGCTTCTGTTAATACATCCCAGAATTGTATTTGCCTTTTTTGCTGCTGCATCACACTGTTGACTCATGTTCAGTCTATGATCTATTAGTATACCTAAGTCTTTTTCACATGTACTGTTGCTTAGCTCTATTCCTCCCATTCTGTATATGCTTTTTTCATTTTTATTGCCCAGATGTAGTACTTTGCATTTTTCCCTGTTAAAAACCATTCTGTTGGTTGCTGCCCACTGCTCCAGTTTATTTAGGTCTTTTTGAATCCTCTCTCTCTCTTCTCTAGTATTAGCCATCCCTCCTAGCTTTGTGTCATCAGCAAATTTAATCAGTTTACCCTCAATTCCTTCATCTAAATCATTGATAAAGATGTTGAACAATACAGGTCCCAGGATGGAGCCCTGTGGTACCCCACTTGAGACATTCATCCAGCTGGATGTGAAGCCATTTACAACCACCCTTTGAGTCCGATCACTAAGCCAGTTATGAATCCACCTAACAGTTGCCTGGTCCATTGCATACTTGGTCATTTTTTCAATAAGGATGGTGTGAGATACTTTGTCAAATGCTTTGCTGAAGTCAAGATATACTATATCTACAGCATTTCCCTGATCCACCCAGTCAGTGATTCTGTCATAGAAGGAAATTAAGTTAGTCTGACATGACTTGTTAGTTACAAACCCATGCTGACTCTGGTTAATCACTTCATTCTTATCCATGTACTTACATACATGTTGTTTAATAATTTGTTCAAAGATCTTTCCTGGTATAGAAGTCAGACTCACCGGCCTATAGTTCCCTATAGTTCTATATTTAATAGAGTGCCCTTGTGGTAAACAATACATAGGTAGGACCACACAACCTTTTCACAAAAGGATGAACTCTCATAGACACAATTTGGTCATGGGTTTCCTCAAACATGGGCTATCCCGGCATATGGCCCATCAACATACCAAAGATTTCAGCAGCTTGAAAATCATGCCTATAGAGCATATTTCAGATATCACCCCTAACAGAATTCAAACTCTCAACAGAAAAGAGATCTACTGGATATACAATTGGATACACTGAAACCACGAGAGTTAAAAGAGATCACAGAGACCTTTCTCTAAAAACCACCTAAAATATTGGTCACAGCAAAGTTCCTCTCTTTAAACACCAAAAGGGCTCAATATCCCCTCTTACTTGTTAAGATGTTGCAGTACAGCGCCTTGTCAACACTTGTTACATTAACAATATTATGGTGGCTCAACATTCCCTTTCATCTCCTGGGGTGTTGCATCACAGCGCCTCCCGTCACCATGGGTTCCACTTCCAATTCCTCTTTAGCTAGCTTCCTTCCAGCACTCTCAAAAAGATATCCGTCAATTCCATTCAAGAAGTGTTCTCCCACACCTAGCCACAATGCTCCGGTGTGGTCATAGGCTTTCTTCCCACTCAGGAACGCAACACGCCAGTGTGATCCGCTATCATCAAAAACATAGAAGAGAGCAGCCCATGTCAGTTCAATTCTTCATTTGCCGGGTTATCAGCCCCTAATGGAGCAAAACTATTTCAGACTGTACTGCAACACGCGTTGCACAAGAGGAGATTCCGTCGTATATCCAACTGACTTACAGGATCATTGAGTACCCATTTTCATTATCCCTACTATCTGGGATAATAAACCATGTGAAATTAGATCTTAGGAGGAGCACAAAATACTATCATACCCTTTAATCTTGATGCAGTTAATTTAATTTAATCACTGCTTTGGCTTTATTGGTGACATGAAGCATATTTATATTTCATCCTGACAATAGGGACACGGACAAGATAGGAAGCATATGCATAAACTGGTAAGGGTTACACCATGAACATACACTTTAATTATGCTAATCCTTGTTAATGCGGTTGTATCCCTCCTAAAAAATGAAAAAAATTACTAAATAATGTTGACCAACTATCAGATACCTCCGTGGTGTAGAGGCACTAACCATGGACGTTGTCTTGATATGGC